>NC_090928.1:827394901-827697931 GCF_040938575.1 Ambystoma mexicanum | reverse complement strand
TACTTCTATGCCATTCCAGCTTCCCGGTAAGAGAGCTAGCTGACTGCTAGTGTAAGGATGGGTACTTGGAAATAGATGCAATATAGTTGCCTGCCAGTGTTTTCGCTTTCTGCGTTTTACAAGCCTGAGTTGGGTTTCTGGAAATCTGATTAGGTCCGAGGGAACAACAGCACCACACATACGTATGTTGGTGATGGCTTTTAATGCTAACCAGGATTGGTAATAAACAGATCCTCTTTATTTTGGGATGGCTGTTTGATTTTGGCTCTGCGTTTATTGGTAGTTGATTAAAAGCACAATATACACATTTTACTGAATAATGTTTAACATCTTGAAGTGAAGGGGCTAAGGGGAATTTGTTTGAAGGGTTAGACGTTTTTAGACTTCACACGCATGCAAAGCAATAATAAACAGCTATTGCAATACAAGGCTGCTCAATGTCTGACAATGCATAGGCATTTAGGCCTAGTGATGTAAACTGCACCACTGTCCCAAATTGCAAACATTTGTAGACCAGCATTTAAAGCTTGGTCTTGTTTGTGCCCTCCTTGTGCAATTCTTTCACCTCCAGCTTGGGTGTCTCCGTCCTCCCTCCACTCCCTTGGATCCCAAGTAAATATCTGTGTCTAAGCAGTCTCACACTATTCTAATGGTTATCTTTCTTTCTCTGAATCAGAGGCACTGTGGAGGCGCTCGCTCCAAGCGGTCTGCCACTCATTGCTAATGGTTAGCCTACTTTCTTACAATCTGCCATGGAGGAGGCGCTCGCTATAAGTGGTCTGCCACTCTGTGCTAATGGTTGTCTTTCTCTCTGCCTTTTTTTCTCTTTCTCCCTTTTTCTCTTTCTCCCTCTCTTTCTCTCTTTCTTTCTTCCTTCCTTTTCTTTATAAGTAGTAAGTCACAATTAGCTAATGTCCTCGTTTTGCTTTTTTAGATTTTGAGTTCTGAATGTGTATGTGGTCATTCACACTATGCTAATTGCATAGCCACATTCACAAAGGGGATGCAGGGCTTCACAAAGTCGCTAAGGGAACCATAGTTCCATGATGAGGGCACAGAGAAGTAAGACCTTCACAATGGGGAGTCCAAACTTAACAAAGTGGGTATGGGGAACACAGTGTTGTGAACACCTGGTTCTGAAGGAGTAATTGACATGCCTCAAACTGGAGAATTAGCAGACTTTTATTTTTAAGTCCCCCACTTCACAAAACTCTGACCTTGGCCAAATCACTATCTCTAATGCATATTATGCCACAAATGATGTTGCTTTCCAACAGGAAATAGTCTTCCGAAAAAGTATTGAATACTCTCTACACTTTAAGACTCATGATGGAATGTTTAGCTATTTTTGCTTTGTAAGTGGATAATATTACTATTTTATGAATTCTGTCAAGTAATCAGTGGCTGATGTAGAAGCTAAGATGCTTATATTGTTGCTGCAGCAGGGAATTGGTAGAGCAGATGTGTCTAACTGTACATAGGTGTGTTTCTATATTTCTAATGACTGCATTAAACGTGCCCCAAAACCAGGAAGGCTTAATTTTTACAACTACTTGACCAGTCACACACATTGTAATTGCCATTATTCTGTTTTGTATGCATGTGCCTTGGAAGTTGCTTGCATTTTAATCAGATTTCCCTACTTCAATTGAAGAATGTGAAATCATGTTGGATACTGTTTGGGATTAGAATTGTGATTTTGATGAAACCTCTGGTGAGAGCTGGTGCTCTGCAGGGTTGAGGTGCACACCAGTACTTTAGCAGGGTGGAAGAAGCATATGCTGGAGTTGTCTAAATAAAGGACCTTGTTTTTCAAAAGGCTTTTGTTGTATGTTTCCAATATAGCATATATAGTTCTCTTATATGTGCTTGAGGACCTCATCTGGCTTCATCAGTGTTTTTTTAATTACATTTGCCATTGGCCACTATATGCCTTATGGTCGGCACACAACAGTTTCTTTTACTTTTAAGCCCACTAACCTATTGGTTCACATGGCTGTAAACATGACTTGTAGCAGTTGCTTACATTAATTTGCCCTGTGGAAGTTATTTCTGGTGCTCTGGCACACTGAGGACATTTATGACATTTGAACGACTGGTGAATTTAGATTACAAAAGACAAGTAAAGAGCCATAACTGCAGGATTAAACAACAATTCATAAGACATGTAGGTGATGTAGGTGTGTAGCAAGAGTCTAGCGTCCTAGTGAAACTTGGCAGTTACAATTGCAGGGTCTGAAATTAGGATTTCCTGACCAGGAGCAAAATTCAGCTCCTGTGTATTAGGCATCACCAATTAGGCATGAGCTATCCCGGGGGAAAGAGGAGCTAGTCCATTGAGCACAGCAAATGTAATCATTGCGTAAGATGCAAACTTTTTGTCCATTTATATATTATTCAATATGCTTTAAATGTGTGCATGATTCTCTTTTATACACATACCCAAACCTACCCAGTTAATATTACATAACCGTGTTTGTATAGCACCACTTGCCTGGGGTGTCAGAAGTATCTCCTGGTAGCTGTTGGTTCGAGGTAACCAGGCTCTCCTTGGCTATAACCATGAGCTAAATAGCTCCTAGCTCCTGGCAATTTTTAACCCTGCTATTGTTTTGCATGTTTTTGTATGGATCTACATGTTATTTGATGTTTGCAGTGTAATGTTGCCATGCAATCTTATGGTTGAGAGGCTTTAAGTATTTGTATGACCTTTTTTTTAGGTGTGGTGCCAGTATTTCACAATCAAGCTGTTTTCTTCAAATTTTATGTGCCTTTTCTAAGTCACTGCAGAAAGGGGGAAACAGCTACTACAGTAGATTCCAGGTGTGTATTCACAAGGTTTCGTTAGTAAACTCCTAAAACACAACCTTTAAAACACTGGGCCTCATTAAGCTGTTGTTACCTCACCGCAACATTCCGAGTATGCTCGCGGGTGCTGCTCTGGAACGCCTGGTCAGACCAAGCGTGCAAAGCGGCATCCGCAAACATTTCCGGATGGCAGCAACGGCCCGTTATAAACGGGGCCGTTGTTACCATCCTCCCCATTCCCATTGAGCCCTATCGGGGCTTAAATGGAAATGGGGATATAACGGGTCCGAGTCCTACGAAAGGGAATTACCGGGCCGTCCAAGGTCGGAATGGCCCGGTAAATCCCCCTTTGCGGGACCCGGACCTGAGTTTGGGGATAGCCAATCTCGTAATTAAGCCCATTGTCATTTAAGGGGTATACAACATTACTATTTAATAAAGTAAAAGACTGAACTGAACAATTGCAAAGGTTTATAGACATTGTAAATTCTGTAAACTAAATGTTTACTTATAATGACAGTTTTGATGTGTACACTAGGTTTACAAATAGTAAATGCTGTAAACCAAATGTTTACTAATGTTGACACATTTGAGGTGTACACTAGGTTTGCAAAGCTTTACAAATACGTTTTCTTTGTAAATGAAATGTTCACTTTTGCATGAAACATTAAGCGTACATTAGGTTTACAAAGTATTCATGATTTATAAACCATGGCAAACTTAGGGTTTACAAATCTCTGGAATATTAAGTCCAAATGGACTTGCATAACTACACGGTTTACTAATGTGTAAACTCAATATAAACCAAAGGTTTACAAAAAGGTTTCAAACACTCGTAAACCTTTGTGAACGTATAGTTTGCATAGGTTTGCATGCAGTTTACCAAATTTGTAAACCCCAATTTTCATGCAGTAAAGGGGCTTTCACCTGGAGATCTCTTGGGAAATGTAAGAAACCTGAGGGTACTCTCTCCAGCACGCTTCAAGAATCCTGTATTCAGGTGGTCAAGAAAGGCCCAACCCTCTCTTATCCCAACCATGAAGGCAGACGAGCAAGGAAAGATCACCTGGATACGGGAGCCGAGGGTTATTCTCAGGGGTATGCCCAAACAGAGATTCAGTATGTTACTGAGGAAGAAGTGGAGGGTGAGATCCAAGAGACCTTCATGGGCTGTACCACATCTGCCCCCCTTCATCTCTCTTGCCCAAATCTACAACCCCTCTGTATTTAACCAGTCCCATAAAACCCTGTTTTCCTACATCCTTCCCAAACAACCCTGGACATTCTTTTCCACATCTTGTTGTTTATTCTGTCCCGAACACCCAGTTTTCTCAGACAAAACACTACGGTCCCCTCAATTCCCTCTGTTCATTTCATGATCCCAGTTATTCGCATTTGCTTCACAAACCATACCAATCCCGTCCCTCTGATTATCATTTTCCGAACTCCCAATCAAATGCACCAAACTACAATTCCCATAAACCCTCCTGCTTATTTCACAAACTCTCCAATTCCTACCGTTCCAAGATCACCACAAACCCTAAAACTAGGGTTACAATTCCAAGTAACACCTCTTTCCCTTACGACCCTATAGGACAACTGGAAACTCTACTACCCTCATGTTCTACCCCAAACATTTCGTTATATTATGACACACAATGAAATATGCACCCTGTTTACCTGACATGTCCCAACACAAGGGAAAGACAAAGTAAGGCAATTAACCTGATCACACACACACCTAACAGCTCTTTCCTTTCCCCACAGGGACAAAAAGGTGGAGCAAGAGAGCACAGTACGAGCAAGGCAGACTACACGAAGAGACAGCTATCCAGACCCAGCAGTTCAAAAGGAAGAGAAAGGGTGGCAAATATTGAGAGGCTGATGAGGAAAGATACAACCTTGCCCTTTTCACCAAGACCCCCGCAAATCCTCTGCTGAAAGAATTGTAAGGCCGAGGACAATAGCCCAAGTGTTCTGCATCAGATGTCAATGGTACATGGAGAGCATTGCGGTGGTTAAGCCAGAGCGAGGAAGATGCCTGCTTCCGTGTTACTGGCCTTGACTCCAGTAAAGAGGAATGCCAAGCAGTTCATAACAGCCGGTGAGTCGAGGGGAGAGCTGATACGAACCGGGCTGGGGTGAATGAAAGTCACAGCGCGAGAACTGTAACATTGTAAAAGGGGGACCAGCTGCAAAAGAGAGCTGGCACCACATGGGTGCTACTTCGAGAAACCCTGGTCAATCCCCGTCTGAATAAAAGGAGAGCCGCCAAGAAATGTCAAAGTGGTCCTACAGGAGGTCAAGCAAGATCTGTGAACAGTCCAAAGCCTTTGACCTAAGAATTGTGAGAAAGCAAGGGAAGTGAATCCAGAAAGCATTGAAAGTGAATGTGAATGTGAAGTTGGCAAGAGTGAACCCAGAAGAAGGATGCTGATGACAAGGGGCAAGTCTAAAGTCCCAAGAAATAGCGTGTTGACAAACCCAGCCGAGGGATGTGCACTGCAACTGTTTAAAGAGACAGTCAAATTTGAGAAGGGTCCAAGCCCGAACGGGGGTGAAGCTATCACCCAAAGGTTCATTGAAACCATAGTGAACCCTTTGGGGGAGGCTGAAAGTAAAAGAAGGGTCAGTGCTCAGAAGAGGGGGACCCAGGATTGAAGAACTGTTATCCAAGTAAAAGAGAAGAACGCTGTGATTGAATTTTTGTTTCAGTACTTTGCAACCTGAAAGGCCCTCGAAAGCGAGAGAACATAGCTATCAGAGGTCCTGATATTTGAAAAATTGTTCTAGGGATTTGCGCCCAGAAGAGGGGGATCCCAGGGTGAAAGTGATCACCTACAACCCACAAAAGGGAACTTTTTATGGAACTCAATTTGTGAAAGGCCAGCGCCCGGAAGAAGGGGCATAGGGGTGAATCCATCACCCAAAGAATATGTAAAAAGGAAATTTGTGTTTGTCTGCTATTTTATTGATCCTCAAAGGCGAGAGACTTTTGTTGAAAAGAGAACTCGCCGTCGAGGCTTCTGAGATGTTGAACTGGAACTGTCGCCTCTTGCAGGGGAAGGCTCGAGAAGTGTGCTGTGCTCAGAAGTCCCACCTTGTCCCGTACTCAAAACGTGGGTAGGAACTCCCAGGCTACCGCATCCTGACATATTATTTGTGAACACTTCCTTCTTTTCTTGAAAACTATTCCACACCCTTTTTGTATTAGTTGTAAGATTTGGCTATATGTTTCTTACTATAGGCCCTTTTTTGTTTTTAAACAAGGCCACTAGTACAGCCTCATTTTCATTTGCTGGTTGACGCTTGCTCCCATCTTAGATTTAGTTATATATTAGGTGTTTTTCCCAACCTGCATATAGTTTAACAAACACCCTTGAGCTGTGATCACTTAAGTCTGACTTTGCTGTTGCCACCATGAGTTCCTTACAGAACTCAACCTCAAAGTAGCAATCACAAAACAAAGTCTAGCTTCACTCGAGCTCCTTTGAAGTCAGCAGACATGGGAAAAGGATAGCATTAGAGTATTACTGGTGAAAAGGTACCATGAGAAGGGGTTTCAACATCTTGGATTTCTGTTAGCACTCCCTTTCTTCCAGTCCCCTCCATTTATTCCAAGACAAGGCTTGCTGGTTTCTGGTTATAATGTTAGAAGGCAGTTGTCACTTGCTGCAGCAACAATGATTTGACATCTTAGAGATAGCTTGCTTTTGCCCAATCCCCTGTGATATTTTGCCATTACGGGAGCTGTTTGGATCTCTATTGGGAGAGCAGTCCATTCCAGATTCTACTGTCTTAGAAATAAGGATAGAAGGCATTCACGGTAGAGGAAATCTCTGCCATCTAACCATCCCACAGAATACTCTTCTCTCTGTACTGTAACTATGCTCCACAATGAAGAAATCTCTGTAGGTTCCAGTCAAGGTCCCTTTACTGGAAGCGCAGAGCCAAAAGGGCTCACCTTGTGATAGAACCCTTGGATTTTGGCTCCCGACACCCAGGAAAATTAATGCTTACTGGCTTGTTGCTAAAAAGCTGCCCCTAGCACCCATTACAAACTAACTGTATTTATATACTAACCAATTAAACCCCACTTTTGCTCTTTTTGACTCTGTACACATTTGCTGTTCATGAATGTCCCTACAGCACTTTCTTACACTTGGAACCACACGCTGAAATTCGAGCCATCCATATGCTGGCTTAACCCATTGCCACAGGATATCTCAAGCAACCTTAACTGCAGCCTCGACCTTTGAGGGAACAACCAACTAGAACACAAATACAAAAAAGGTAGCAGACACCCCTCTCCAGAAAGAGCATGGCTTGATATTATTTTCTGTGTTTTTTTCCCACTTTGAGAGTCCGCAGCCGTTGCTTTTAGTTCACTGTACTTTTCACAAAGGAGGAATATTCATTTGCATATCAGTCTTTGTCCCGCCCACAAGGGCAGTCCAGCACCGAAATGCCTGGAAACTTCCTTTGAACAAGAGTTCCAACAGCAACCTCATACACATGTTTCATCTTTGTTGGGCCTCATCAGTGAGGTGGAGCTGTGTCTCACTGACCACAGTGAGCAGGGGGTCCATATCTGGACCAACCCTAAGTTCCTTACAAAAATACAAAAAGGGTAGGAGGCGCCCCTCTCTAGAAAGAACATGGCATGATAACCTGTTCTGTTTTTTATCCGACTTTGAGATTCCACAGCCATCTCTTTTAGCTCACTGTACTTTTCACAAAGGAGGAATACCCATTTGCATATCAGTATTTGCCTACAATAGCCATCCAGCACCGAAATGCCAGGCAAACCTCCTTTGAACAAGAGTACCAACAGTAACCCCATACACATGTTTCAGCCTTGTTGGGCAACTCGAACACCAATTTGATTTTCTGGACACCAATGAACGTACTGTCATGAAGCATGACTGAAACCAACAGAAGGCAGCATCTTCTCGCTGACTCAACTACTGCTCAAACCATTGGAAGACATAGACTCATCAGTGCGACAACGACTCAACCAGTCTGGAGCTTGCACCTACAAACCATCGTGACAGCGACTGCCAGTTGTATCACATCGACTTGAACCATCTTGACATTGGCTTCACAACAGGCAGAGCACCAAGAAACACAGTTAAACACTATTGAACCTCTCAAATACATTAGCAGGGTCATATTTAGAGTCCCTGCCCCACTTCCAATTTCTGGCACCCTACCATCAACAATATCTTGCCTGAAAAACCTTGCTCAAGTACCCAGTTGCATACTATTCTACATTCTACACATTCTGTGTTCTCTTTACAGGGGTACATTTTTGCTGGTGTTTTCTAGATAGCCATTTGCATTTTTATTGTTTAAATATAAGCTACATTTTTAAAGAGCATTGTTTGCATATTCTTTTATTTTGGAGTCTTTGTACTATTGCTGTTCGGATTGCTACTTTTATCCCTCAGCCCACGTTAAACAAAGTTAAAGAAGGTATACCGCTGGTTTAGTAATAGTGTGGCATAGTAGTCGGTTTAGCCACTACTCATCCCTGCACTGCTGAGTAGTATTGGTTTTTTACACACTGTCAGTTCATTGTCTGTGATTCTGGGGGTCCTAGAACCAAGGATGTCTCCAGTGTCTGTGGACTTTAGGTGGTGTTGGGCACTTCTGTATGAATACAGTGGTGAGTGTTTTGATGGTGAAAGTAATCCAATGTCACTTTGGCAGTGCTACTCCCTATGGCAGAAATTCAACAATGCCACTTCCACTGCTGGTCACTATGTCGCTGGAACTGGTCCAAACTCATTTCCAGCACTGCTCTTGGTTACAACAAAATTGATTGGACACTCTTTTGTTATGGAGTTTCTCGAGTCTCTGTACTAATGATGTATGGGATGCTATTGTTATAACTTCAAATTGCCCCTGACAGTATTGCTTAACCAATGTCCAAGTTTGCAAAAAAAGCCAACAAGGGTAAATACGTTGAGCTGTGTAGTGTGGGGCTGAGTAGGCCATTCCATTCACGCCAGATTTGTCATAAACATTTATTTGACAGGCCGTCTTTGCTGAACGGCAGCCTGTCCAGAAACAGTGTATGTGAATTGGCTGGAGGAAGACAGGTGTGCAAGGTAAGGAGCAGGGCCAAGGTTAGGTGTGTGTGTGTGTGTGTGTGTGTGTGTGTGTGTGTGTGTGTGTGTGTGTGTGTGTGTGTGTGTGTGTGTGTGTGTGTGTGTGTGTGTGTGTGTGTGTGTGTGTGTGTGTGTGTGTGTGTGTGTGTGTGTGTGTGTGTGTGTGTGTGTGTGTGTGTGTGTGTGTGTGTGTGTGTGTGTGTGTGTGTGTGTGTGTGTGTGTGTGTGTGTGTGTGTGTGTGTGTGTGTGTGTGTGTGTGTGTGTGTGTGTGTGTGTGTGTGTGTGTGTGTGTGTGTGTGTGTGTGTGTGTGTGTGTGTGTGTGTGTGTGTGTGTGTGTATGTGTTAGAGTGATAGGGAGAAGAAGGATGCGGATGGAGGAGTGGGACTGAATGAGAAAGCAGGCCAGTGGTAAAGGGTGTAGGGCAGTGGAGATGACAGGGATTGCAAGGGTGTCCACCACATAGGAGGAGGGTAGGGGCATGGCACGCAAGGAAAATGTTTTTTCACTGCAGTACCAAAATCAGACTCAGTGAACCATGCTTCAATCAAAATGGCCTGCTACTAATCTATGTTCTCCTGTTGAGGATTAGTTAGTTTGTCACACACACCTTCAATTCGGTATCTGTGAATTTGAGGCCCTTCAATTAAGAATGTATCTGTTGTCTGTGGACTTTGGGTAGTGTTGGACACTTATCTCATTGTTTATTGTGTGAATCCAGAAGTACTTGCTTTGATGGTGGAAGTGATACTATAATCAAAAAAGTGATGGGTGGAAGGTTTTGAATAATTCTTAACCACTGACACTGTTCTGGGAAACCTTCCACACCACCAAGGTTTAGCCCGTCTGCGCATGGCAAAAGGGGCCTAGCCACATGCTAATCAGCCAGGTACTGCCACCAATCGGAGCAGCCAAGCCCAAACTACTAGGCCAGTTCCTCTCTGCACAGAAACACAAGCAAGCCCGGACATGATTTGGCTTTGTTGGGCCTCCTCAGTGAGTTGCATCTTGGTTCCCTATGGCGCAGCAAGCAAGGCTCCTACGTCTGGGCATACCTTCTCTCACATAGGAAGACAAACTACAACCAAAAAACTGATGGGTGGAAGGTATTAAACAAATCTGAACCACTTGCACCGCTCTGGGCAACCTTCCACACCACCGTTTTATAGCCTGTCTTCACCATTGCAAAGGGGGTCCACCCATACGCAAATCAGTCAGGTACTGCCACCAATGGGAGCAGCCCAGCCCAAACTGCTAGGGCATGTCCCCTCTGCACAGAAACACACCCATCCTTGTTGGGACTCCTCAGTGAGGAGCAGCTTGGTAACCTATGGCACAGCGATCAAGGAACATACGTATGTGGATATCCTCTCTCACATAGTGAGACCAACTACCGCCAAAATAGTGATAGGTGAAACGTTTTGAATAAATCTTAACCGCTGGCACTGCTCTTCGCAACTTTCCACAACACCATTTTTAGCCCATCTGCGCCATTGGAAAAGGGGTCCAGCCATATGCAAATTAGTCATGTACTGCCACAAATGGGAGCAGCTCTGCCCAAACTGCTAGGCCAGGTCCCCTCTGCACGCAAACACCAGCACCCAGCAGACATGTTTTGGTCTTGTTGAGCCTCCTCAGTGAGGTGCAGCTTGGTTCCCTTTGGTGCAGCGAGCAAGGAACCCATGTCTTGGCATACCCTCTCTAACAAAGGGAGACAACCATAAAACGTGATGGGTGGAAGGTTTGGAATAAATCTGAACCATTGGAACTGCTCTGGGCAACGTTCCACACAACTGTTTTTTAGCCCATCTGTGCCATTCCAAAAGGAGTCCAACGATATGCAAATCAGTCAGGTACTGCCACTAATGGGAGCAGCACAGCCCAAACTGCTAGGCCAGGTCCCCTCTGCATGGAACCACAAGCAACACCACACTTGCTTCAGCCTTGTTGGGCCTTCTCAGTGAGGTGCCGCTTCGTTCCGTAAGGCACAGCGAGCAAGGGACCCACGTCTGGCATACCCTCTCTTAGATAGGTACACAAACTATGTGTGGATGGGCCTTTAATCACCATAACCCAAAGCAGTCCCACCACTTTAAAAGTGAGGGCACATTTTTAAATAAAGCAAGTTAAAGCAACAATTGTCCGGGGAGGGGCTAAACAACACTGTAGAGTCAAACAAACTAACCTGTGTCTCCCTGTCCCATACAAGTTGGCACATTATATAAATGTTTGCAACAGTTAAACACTCGTATCTATTTTATTACAATCCACACCCCACATATGATTGGTAAAAACATATGCAAAGAAATCCAATCTGTCTCCAATTCCCCCATTCCCATGGGTTGCCATTATCTTAACTACCATCTTCAGCTCATGTGCAGAACACACCCCTTTTTAGGATTTGTCATGGCAGGTCATGACATCCTCATGCAGTTATACATTCACATACAAACATAATTCATGAGAACTCCTAAGCCTAAATGTAATTGCACAGGGCTCACACGAGTATTTCAAACAAGATGAGGAAGGGCAGAATAAACATTTCCCTTTAAACTGTTGATAACCTTATCACCCACCCCAAATTGCTTACATCAGTAGAACATTCTAATCAAAATGACTACAATCCAACACTCATGGCCACTGGCCACCTTCTCAGAAAACAACAGAAACACAGAGAGTAGAAGTCAACTCTTGCCTCAGGCGTTTTTCACTACAGGTTCATTGCTGGTCAAAAAGCATGTCTGAATCCCTCTGCAAGCTCCCATGCACTTGCAAAGATTACATCTGCCTTTGCAATACTGCCAAGCCATAAAAACCATGGGCCTTACCATCTGCTAAGGTCATAGTTACTCATTACCGCGCCTCTGTTCTCTGAAGCCCTGCAAAGCCAGTTGCTCCCAGATGCTCAGAATTCTCCTCACAAACCCCTGACTGCAGAATTTAATCAATTTATAAAAAAGCCCACTACGTGTAGATTTATACATTGCCTATATATTTATATCAGTGTGCATATGTGTTTAATAACTATCATCTTTTCTTCACAATGGGTTCTTCATGACAAGTCCCCTTCCTCACATGTACATTATGAAACTCCTTGTCGCCCAGCTTCTAGGCACTTCGTAGCACACCATATCTGGATTGTGTTTATGTTTTATTTGACGATTTTGGCATTTATCTTGCTATGTGCATGCAAATCTAATATGTATCAACTTTAACACAATGTAACACTTGAAGTAACACATCCCATTCACATTTAACTACACTGGAAACATATAAAATTGCACCATCGTGCAAACTTAGCCACAACTCCAGTCATAAGTTTGGCGTGCACAACGTGAACCCCTCTTCCTCATTTGGACCTTTCCTAACCACCCCAACATTCACCTTTTAGTTAATACTTTAACTAATAAATCATATTCCTGTTCTTTAACCCCATCTTTGCAGGGAAAAAACTTACAGTCATCTCTAACATTGGTCCCAATATGGGCATATTCCACTGAACAACCCCAATTCATAACCCTACCAATTACACAATCTCCCTGCTGCTCCAAAAAATCAGCCTGAGTTGGTGGAGGACAAAAGCTTCAGTCATCCCATGTGATATGAAATGGTAGTGGTTCGAGCTTTGGACATGGTCATAGTCATCACGGCAGCTGCTTTCGGTTCCTAAGCAGAACAACGTAATAGCAATTGACAGGGACAAAAGATAATAATAATAATAATAATAAAAATAAGCAATAGAAATCTCACAGCTAGCCTCATCCAAAGTGGCACCAAACAAAAAAAAAAGGTCCAGCCAAGGGTAATGGGTGTTTCCTGCCTCGTTCTCCATGATCACTCTGAGTTTGTGTGAAGCGGCAACAGTCTGAGTTAGGGCCATATTATGCTAATCATTGGGAAGTACAAACGTGCAAAAGGTGTTCCCTATCTTGTGGCATGCCCATCCCTCCAAAGCTCTTTGGGGGTTAAGGATATACCTGTTCTGCAAGGTTATAACCCTCAGGACCTGCACTTCTTCCTTGATGGTATTGAAAGCTGATTCAGACAAATTGACAAATAGCAGAAGTTTGTACCAGGTCAACTGGAGCCACTTGTCATTTGCTGCGGCTTGCACGCCAGGTGCCAGGAGGGACGAAAAGAAGATCTCTGTGTGACTAAACAGCCAATACTGTTAGTGGGTGTCCATTAAAGCTTTGGAAGATGCTGCCAAAAGGTAGTTGAACTGCTTGGTCCATCATAATAGTCATTGAAATGTTCATGTGTGATGATAAAGGGGACACAAGGGGCACCGGCGCAAAAGGGGGCACAGATGTGGTTTTTAGCATCAGGCAGGCAAGGCGCAAGTGTTCCTCAAGAATGACACAGACAGGCAATTGAAACATGGTGCAACTGCACAAAACTCACTAGACTGGAGACAGCTGCCTGCAGGCTAGACTGGAGACAGCTGCCTGCAGGCGTATGGTCTGCATGGTTTGCAAATCTGCAAAAATGTGCAGAAGTGCAGCTGTACCTCCAGCCATGTGCGTGATGCAATGCAAGTGGCTGCAGTTCCCATTTGTGCCAACAGGCACTGGGCCATTGACCGAACAGAGGAAATGGGTAAGTGTTTGTATCTTAGCATGCTTTTCTGCCTCCTTGAGCCATGTCAGATGTTGTAAATAAGTCTGCCACACATCTGCACATTCTTGGTTTACGTGTCCCGCCCCTTTTCCTGAGAATCGGCTAAACCCTTCAGCTCTGCAACTCTTCACCCCTTGCTCCCATCGTTTGTTGGTGATAACAGCCCCTTTTAAACTCAGTTGGACTCTTTGTGCAAACCACATATTCTTTTGCTCTTTCCGATTTGTAGCTGAACACTATTGTCCAAAAGGTAAAATAGATGCTGTGAGTGATTGCCCTTGTAACATCCCTTGGATCCTCAACAAAGCTAGATACAATAGACACACTGTGTCTGCTAACTCTATTTCATCTGGGATAAACACCCTAAGGACAACAGAAGCATAACAATTTTGCGCCATCCAATACAGTTAGATTTAGCACTGCGGTGTCGACCAGTGGGGTGTAAGAGGATTCAATCCAACACTACAGCTAAGTCAATGCCTAGTCTGGGATACTGAATGGAAACCCTTATTGGTATATCTTTATGTCCAGTTCATGAGTTCTCGATGACTACCCCTATATAACACCCCTCTCTTAGGATCCCCCTGCCCCACTGAGCCAAGAAGTAGTTCTGTTTTGCAAGTTTAAAAGGTTTATTTGAGAAATAAAACAAAATCTAGATACCACGCTTTTATAATGAATTAATAATCAATATCGCCCTTATAAATATAATGTTAATCAACAATGGGTAATCTGACACTAGCACACTTCTTTCTAATCAATGAGGAGTGGGTGTAGGATGGATAAAGTAGCAAAAATACTTTTATGATTTCAAGGGAAAAGCAATGAGGAATAAAATGCAGTACAGAAATACTTGATATGATTTTAGCAAAAGATAAGATAATCACTTTTTCTCTGGCAATTCATCCACCTCCCCTATGCAATGTAAGAAATGGAAGGAGATGGAAGTAACACACACAGTTCTCAGGAATGCAATCAAATACAATACAAATTCAATTCCCACCCCAGCAAGCTTAGAGAAAACCGGTATGAGTTTTAAAACACAGGCCCAAGTGCTTTGAATGTGGTGGCAATGAAGTGAGAAATATGCTGAAAATGCTTTTAATTCCCTTTAGGAGGTTCAGGGTGAGTGAGAGATACATGGGATGAGCTCAGGCTCACTTTAGCAATGATTCAGGGATGGTTATTAAGAGGCAAACAAATTTTTAGCAGAGGAAAGCAAAAAGCTGCTATCTTTTTACAGGTAAAGAAATCAGGCCAAATCGCAAATCGCGGCAAAATTCGCAAGTGCGTGAATCATGATTACGGCAAAAGTATAAGGAGTAGGTTCTAGGTTGGGCTGAGATTCTAAGCTTTCAGAGGAAAGTTAAACCAAGTTCCTAATCCAAACGGTTCCAGAGATATGAACGATTTTGTAAAGGTTGTTTTTCGGATTTAAAGTAAACTCAAAATGACAGGTGACAGCTTGCAGCTGCAGAATTGACAGGTGACAGTTGTGCAGCTTTAAAAATGACAGATGATACGATTTCTAGGAGGCAGTTCTACTTAGGTTAAAATCGTTTGGATTAGATTATTTTAACTAAGAGATTGGTTCTGCACAGTTCTGCTAGGTACTCACAATATAAATTTGAAATAGGCCTCACCACGGATCTGGTCAGGTTTTGGACTGGACTCCGGTTCTGGTCTCGGCACTTCACAGTGATCTGGGTCAGCTCTCTGGTTCTGCGCACAGCGGTCTGGGTCACTCTGGATCTTTGATCTGGTCTCTGGCAATTGTTCTTGGCAAAAGAATTCAAACAGCTCGCCCGGCTGTGGAATAGTTCGCAAATGATTTTAAGGTTGCTGAGGCCTGCTGAGAAGAGTTCTCAATTTGTGGGTTTAGGCCCTTGCTTTAAGTTCTGAAGTAAAGTTCTGGTCTTTGGAGATTGATGGATTTGAAGTCTGGATCTCTGGATGTGAAGTCGTCGGTCAGCATGCTCCGCAGCAAATAGAATTGAATGTCTCTACCTGTCCCAGCAGTCTCTCTTTTTATGTGTTTTGAAAATGGGTGTGTGCCTGGGCCTAGCTAAGCCTGCCCCTCTCTACTTGTCATTGGTCCAATTCTCCCCTCTCCCATGAATGGGGGAAGGAAATGAGTGAGTCAGAGTGATGCTGTAGGTTTTATGGTCAGAGGAACCTCCCCTGGTCAGTTTGCCCACAAATCTATATTTGATTCAAATGCATCCTTCCCAGATATACAATTTGTTGAAATTACATGTGCACATTATAGATTCCTTATGGTCCATGCTTGTCCGCCTCTGATCTTCCTGGGGGTTTGCATTAAAAAATGACAACCTTTTGCGCTTTTTAACTGGTTTTGCAATATCGGACATTTACCCAAAATTACACACATGTGCGCAAGGAGTATGGACATTAATTGATGAAGTGTCAGATTTTTAACATGCAGACATTTGGAGTGAGACCCTATTTTCCGCTAGCAACCCCCCAGGGTCCTAACGCCTCTCAAAATGTTCACGGAAAAATCACAAAAATAATGATATCACTTGCAGCCAGGCCTGGGAACACAGCTGTTGATCCAGTATCAACTCATGTCGGGGGTAGTTGTCAGGCAGAATTCAGTTTCATTAAGCCAGGTTTCAGCTAAATGTCACTTTTTGTTCCCAGTTTTCTACATTCAAATCAAACTGAAAATTTTTACCTATACATTAAATAATTACTTCCTTCAAGTAATTTCAGAATATAGTTTTACATTGTATCCACCTCTTAGCAAGTCTTTCCTTGGTCTGGTTTTGTTTCATTTGTTCAGTTTTACATAAAAGTCTGGTGGTTTTAAAACGCCAGCTTTCTGATAGTGGTGAGTACTGGTAATGCAACCATTTTCTGGGATTAAGAAAATGAATTCCCCACAAGAAGGTTGTATCTTTGGAGTGGTCTCGTGCCAATTGCACAGTTCTCCTATTCTGACGTGAATGTGGGCGGCGATAGCTCATCCCCACATCCACCCAGTCTATTGATTTAGTTTGTTTCTGGGATAGAATAATGGGCGGCGACAGCTCATCCCCACATCTACCCAGTCTATTGATTCAACATGGGTCAAAACCCATGACAAATCCCCCCGCCCGACTGCGCTTTGATTCAAGTCGAGGGGAAGTCGGGTGCAAAGGAGGTTTTAAGCCCTTGCGCTGGTATGTCCCCATTATCTTCTTCCAATCCTGTAGGTGGCACAGTTCAGCATCTTTTCCTCCCTCCAGTCGATCAATCAGTTCTCCTTGCTGGCCCTGATGGGAGGATTGGGCAGTACCCTGGGCCCCTTGGGTCTCTGCTCCCGGTCTCCGGATCGTTCTCCTTGGCCAGTCTCCAGGTTTTCTTTCTCCTAGGATGACAAAGGAAAAGCGGCAATACCTATTCGTAGACATTTTTCCATCACCACTAATGGTGTGGCAGACATATACATTTTATACTTTAACATACCTAACATTTTACTTGAGATACAAGTTATCATTCAAAGACAGTGGCTTACAAGAGTATAATATTTTAGAGACTATATGTGGTATATTTTAGGGTTGGAACTGAATTAATCTGGAGCGGTCCCCTCTGGTATTGCAGAGGACTCCTCCAGTTGCTGCAAAGTGTGCCTGGGATGGCAACACTTTAGCTGGTTAATATGGACCCACCTGTCTTCCCCTTCCGCCAGACTGCCTTTGGGGATGCGGATCTTGTGGGCCACAGGGGAGATTTTGTCTATAATTTCAAACGGTGCCTTCCATGTAGGCAAACATTTTCGCTGTTTTGCCTGGTTTCTTTGGAAGTTGTATAAATAGACCCGGTCCCCCACCTGATATTCCTTCATGGAAGTTTTCAGGTCATAGTGGGTCTTCATACTCTCGGCTGATCTTTCTAGATTCCATTGAGCATAGGCAAAAGCATGTTGAAGGTGTTTCCTTACGTTCTCTACATATTCATGAGTTGTGGAGGCATTTATCAGTGTCTGCTCTTGGGTCCTGTAGAGCAAATGCTGGGGAAGCACCATCTTGCGCCCGGTCATCAACTCAAATGGTGACATTTTGGTTGCAGATGAAGGGGTAGATCTGATGGCCATTAGGACCAGAGGTAATTGGATATCCCAACTTGGCCCAGAATCTGCCACAAACATTTTTAAGATGCTCACAATGGTTCGGTTATATCTCTCCACTGCTCCAGAAGAAGCTGGCCTGTAAGCAATGTGTAGCTTCCTTTTAACCCCCATTATCTCCCACATCTTTGTCATTACTTCACTGGTGAAGTGGCTACCTCTGTCTGACTCAATCCTTTGAGGTAGACCAAAACGGGAAAAGATGTGGTTAATCATCAGGGCAGCTGCTGTTACTGCCTTGCAGTTTGGGGCTGGGAGACATTCCACCCACTTGGTAAACAAGCATGTAACGGTCAACATTCACTTGTTTCCTCTAGACGAGCGAATCACAGGGCCTACAAAGTCGATTTGCAAATTTGACCATGGCAGTGTCATCCCCCTCTTTTGGAGAGGCGCACGGTGTGTGAGGGATGATGGCTGAAATTGTGCACACACAAGACACCCCTTCAAGTATTGGTCGAGGTCCTGCCCCATGTGTGGCCAGTATGCAACCTCTCTTAAGATTTCCAGTGTTGTGTGAAACCCCCTATGACCGGCGGTGGCCGCAGCATGGGCGTGACTTAACATCAGGCTTCGGAATGAGGTAGGAACCACCCACTGATCATCGCAAGCTTGGGATTTCCTTACCAACAAACCGTCTTGGATTCGGAACATTTTTGGACATTTCATCAACACTCTTAGGTCCTCTTTCCCAATGTAATCGGTATCCGTCAGGGGAAAGTTCTCAGGGTCCTCAAGGTGTTGGTAAAACTTACCAATAATTGGATCCCCCTTCTGAGCTGTAATTAAATCAGCATCAGGGGTCTCCTTACTCCATTGTGCAGTTGAAAGATCATTGTGAGCATTTGTCTGGGACCTAGTGATAGCGGTGACCTGGATTTCCCCCAACAGGGACTCTATTTCGATTAGATCCCCTTGGATGGCCCCGGTTTTGGCCAGCTGATCAGCTAAGTCATTTCCAGTTTTGTCTGGTCCCTCTACTTTGGAATGACCCTTGATCTTCTTCCAGTAGATGGTCATCCCATTCGAGGTGACCAGATCATCAATGCTTTGGATTAACTTCCCATGTTTCAGGGGTTTGTTATTAGCGCATAACGTGCCTCTGGTTTTCCAGTTGACCAGGTGCTCCACGAACCCGTTCCGTACATAATCCGAATCTGTGATTATGACCAGTTCGTGGAGTTGATGCTGGACAGCAGTGAAGATGGCCTGATGCACAGCCATCAATTCTGCCACCTGACTACTTCGGGGACCAATTTTGTATCCAGCGGAGGGTTCTGGGAACTCCTTCACCCATGCATTCCCTACGCCAGCCACCAGTTCTTTCTCCCCGTCGTTGTCAACATGGTAAGAGCATCCATCCACATAGACAGAGGGCATTCCCTCACACTTTGTGTGGGGAATTAAGGTATGCCTCTATGTTGTCCTTGATTTTTAGACTTTCGTCCTCGAGACAGTTTTCTCTGGCACAATCATGCAAGTCAGCCAGCCCTTGCGCGAGGGGACTCTTCTTGTTTTGGCCATATCTGACCTCCACAGGAAAGCCTTGCATTGACAGAATCCAGGAAGTAATTCGGGAATTACTCACATTTCCGGCCCGGATTCTGTCACTTTGGAGATATTGCAGAGGCTGGTGTGGAGTCTCCACTATGATGTGTTCCCCCTGGATAAACGGGCGGTAATTCTTCAATGCCCACACCATTGCCAGGAGTGCCTTCTCACAATCGTTGAATTTTTCCTCCACAGAGGAATAGGAGATTACTTTGTTGACCTTGTCATGCTTTTGGTATAATACTGCCGTCAAGCATGTATTAGAGAACCCCGTCTCCAGGAGGAACTCCTTGTTTCTGACAGGGTAAGCTAGGCAAGGCGCTTGTGAGAGGCTTCTTTTGAGTTGTCTTACCGCCTCGGATTGTTCTGGACCCCATTCCCACTTGACCCCCCCCTTCAAGAGATGAATCAGGGGTCTAGTGATCTCTGCGTAGCCTTCAATGAACTTTCTGCTGTAATTAGTCAGTCCAAGGAGGCTCCTTAGTTCCCGCAGAGTTGTGGGGTCTTTCAGTTTCTGGAGTGCTTCCACTTTCTTTTTTTGGGGACAGAGACCCTGAGGAGTAATCTCATGCCCCAAGAAATTAACATGGGTTCTACACCACTGTGCTTTCTGAAAGGAAAGTTTTGCTCCGGTGGCCCTCAACTGTGTCAGAACATAACGGATCTCCGCTATGTGTTCCTCCACAGATGAACTTTTGATGAGGACATCATCTACATAAGCCAGGTTACCCCTCGCACCCAGGTCGGGCATGGCCTTATGTAGGAAAATGTTGAATTCATTGCCGGAGTTGAGGTATCCGAAGGGAGTGAAGGTCCATGTGTACTGCTGGCCCCCAAAGGTAAAAGCCAGTTTGTATTGGTCCTCCCTACTGACAGGCACGGTCCAGTATCCATTGGTCAGGTCTATTGCTGTGAATACCTGTGACCCCTGAATCTGGGCCAGCCCTTAGTCAATGTAGGGCAGAGGCCATCGGGAAGTATGGACCCGTTTGTTGAGCTCCCTAAGGTCGGCGCAGAGTCTCCACTGGCCGTTTGGCTTCAATATTCCCAGCACCGGATTATTGAAAGTGCTGTGGACTGGACGGATTATTCCCCGGGACTCTAGGTTCTTAATTGTTTCAGTAAGGGACTCCATGGATGCATACCAAACATACCTTTGAATATTAATTATATAAAGACTGTGTTTTCAGTAATACAGTGTGTGGACATTTCTTTGTGGGGGTTCGGGGACTACACTGTACTTAAGAACCAGCCTGCATCACCTCCTGAGAAGCTAGGCCTTGATTGCTCGACCACGTACCAATAATAGAGAATCTTGGCTGGGGTCTTCTGTGCCTCTCCTCTACCATATAGAGAGCGTAAGTACAGACACCCCCTACCAGTCTTTACACTTTGGGACTCATCTTCTTTTATAGTATTTGCCATTAGTGGCGTAAGAGTTTTTCTTGCCGCTTTTGCATTGTATTCTGCCAGATTTGGCTGACTAATTTTGTGCGCCTCTTGATTGACCGAAGCACTGTCCTCTTCAAAATCATCAGAATATGTCGACAGATTACAGAGGTCCTCTGATGACCTCACTGTTTGAATTGAGTCGCTGTCTGAATCGAGTCTCGTTCTTTTTTTGTTGTTGATTTTTTGAGTTGGATTTTACCGTTACTCCAACTATTTTTATGAGACTTTTTTCTTTGTCCAATTCTTTATGTGAACACTGTTTCTCGCTTGTGAATAGACTTTGTTTGACTGGTGTGGGCAGTTTTCGTATACATTTTCTAGAGCTGCTCATTTGTTTTTTTGCTGTTCCAAGATTTTTCTTTTTTCCGTTTTTTTTGCCGGACACTACTTACCCACATTGGAGTTGGCGGTTCGTACGTCGCTTGTGAGGTCTTTAGCTGCACCGCTAAATATGCCATATGTTAGTTTGTCTGTGGAGCAGTGGGGCTTTTCAGATGGCTTTTCAGTATTTTCCACACTTACAATAGCGATGTTTCTCTTTTCTGTTTGAGTGTTTGCAACTACTTTAATTGTATTTGGGGTTGCAATTTCGTTTATCCCCTCTTGTCCCATCTGACTAGTGCCTGTTGGCGGCTCGGCGCTCTCTTGATTTCTCGGTCTATGCATCTCCAAGGACCGTCTCGATTGGGCTGAGTCCTCT
This sequence comes from Ambystoma mexicanum, assembly GCF_040938575.1. Lineage (NCBI taxonomy): Eukaryota > Metazoa > Chordata > Amphibia > Caudata > Ambystomatidae > Ambystoma > Ambystoma mexicanum. The sequence continues at coordinate 827,676,555 of NC_090928.1, read as the reverse complement.
TCTCCTACAAGTGCATTTGACGTGTTGCTGCCATCCGCGCCACCATCGACCTGCGTTTCCACATTTTTTTGAATGGCCCTCGGGCTGGTGTTTGTTGTAGGCTGACTGTTTTCATTTGTTCTAATTTGTTTTAAGCAGCCTAACACCGCCTCCATTAAAGTGGTTTTTTCAGAATTGTCTTTTCTGGCTTGTTCACTTAGCTGAACTTTCCAAGACGTTGATTTGGTAGCTTCATTTTCCAGATGTTGTTGAAGTAATGTGTTTATGCTTTCCATTTTAATTATTTTTTCATTTTAGTGGCCAATTGTGCACTGTTATTCTGCAATTCCTCATGCAAAGATTAACAGAGTTTTATGAAAGGAATCAGCGCCAAGGACGTAGCCGTCAGCGCTGTGTTATTGTGGATTTGTATTGCAGCCGTGGTTGACAAGTTTGATTTTAATAACAGCTCATTTTCTACATCATTGTGTTGGGTGGCTTTGTTCCCGATGGTGAGCTCACCTCCGTCTCGCGTTGGTTCACCCGTGGCATGCTGCGGCATCAGACCAGCTGCGCCGAGCAAACTCGGTGACTCTGGCAAAGAGCAGCTTACTATCTGCGTCCCAGTAAGTCTGCTTCCCTTGCTGGCCTGCAAAGGTAATCCATTTTCCTTATTTTGAAAGTTTGCAGGTGTTACATGTGTTTGTTTTCGTAATGATGGTGGCTCGGTAATTATTGCAGAAACCTCTAGTTGGCATTGTGTTGTCGGACTTATTTGAAGGTTTGAAAGTCCTTTACTCATTCCAAGAACCTGCTGGATATTGGTTCTTGCATTTCTACATTTTGTCTTGTTTGTGATTAAGAAGCTCTCTGCCAGCTTGCTCTTCATAGATTCAAAATCAGCTTTTAAACGCTCGGTTAATCGAGCCTCACGACCTGCAAAGTTAGATCCCCTAATGGGCGTGTTGACATTTGTTGCTGAATGCTCCTTGCTATATTCGCCATCTTGTCTAACACGCATACTGGAGTCTCTGCACGTACTCGTCGATCCTGGGAGTCCTGGGTTATCGTTTCTTTCTTGGTACGCTGTCTTGTTCGTTGTAATTGAATGCGTACTATTGCATCTAATCTTAGGGCCCGGATCATTTTTACTCGATTTTCCACATCGAAGTCTTTGACTCCACCTTCGACAGGCGGATAGGTGAATTTTATTGAATTTGCTTCTCTCAGTTAACGTGGGACCTCTAATTCAAGAAGCTCAATGTCCGTTACATTGAACGGTGAATCAAAGGCTGCCGCATTGATTTCAATCACCTTGACACTTTCGCCGCGGTTTAGAGATTAATTTGGTTATGGGCATAAAACGCTGTCGGCACGTACCTCTCCGTGTTCTGCAGCATCAATTTTTTCGCCCCCAAACTCAGTCCCTCCATTTATGTCAGAAATTTGAACTTCTAACGTCGGTAAGATACTAAAAAACTGTGCGCTATTTACCACATTTATCTATAGATTAGATGCCAGCAGCGGTCTTAATGTCTAGGAACCACCCACTAGGGTTCTCAAAATTAGTAAATGTAACTGAAAATGTCATCAGACTAAACCGCGCTCAGCTCTAACTTCAATTCACAAAACTTGCACAATAATAATATTGCATTCAAATATGAACAGTGGATTGTAGTGGTGAGTATTCAGATCTTGTTTATTCTGAACAGCTGACACTTTTTTCGACCTTTCAGGTCATTCTCAAGGCTGTGTAAGTTAAACTATATATGATTCAAGCAATTAAAAGATGCATGACACAAAAATGTTTAAACATTTGTGTAAGCCGGGCAAGCAAGCCCACAAACCAATCATGCTGCATAATGTAAAAACAAAAAGAAGAAAAGTCAATAACAAAAATCCATACCACACAGGATGTTGTCATCAGGGAGGTAGCAAATTCGCAAATCCGGTGAAATAATGAATAAAATATGATCAGTTATGGTATAATACATAAATGTCCAGATGATATCTATCAAAACTTTATCATTTCAATTTTCAATCCAGTGAATTGAAGAATATTGATTAGTGCTATAGTAGATGTGTACCCTCATTCAGTGAGAGAACAGAGTGAACAAACCATTGTTCACATGCATTGAGATAATGTCACCATGTGTGATGGTATACTAGATCCCATAGAATAGCTATAATTGAATGAATTGTATTGTTTCACGCGTTTTACAATCCAAAAGATATTTACAAATAGAAGTTATGGGTCTGGTTTACCCTGAATCAATAGTAGTTTCTTTGAATCACTAAAAGGAAATGGTTTGTATATTAATCTGCTAATTGGTCCATATGTTACAGAATAGTAAAATAAATTTACTTTAATGGGAAACATCAAAGAAGAGGGGTAACTACCTCAGGGATTCATAAATCCCAGTTCCGGTCCAGCTAGGAAGAGTCTATATGTAGATGGCTATTAGTCCATCAAATGCACGGATAATATAGTAGTCCGTTGTGACTTTCAAAGGTTCAGAAATTCTGAAATTGAAATGTGAATTGTCAGGATACTGACACTCATATTGTTTGTTAAAATGTAATTTAAGTTGTTTTGAATAACTCCAAAATGTGGCCTATCAAGTCATGTGCTGTAGTGATTATCCAATCAAATATTATACTTGAAATAAAAGTGACTATTATTATAATCATCATAATTATATTCTAAATTACATTGGCTCTTTTCATCACCATCATGGTAAGTCCATATTACCTTAAATTTGAATGTTGGGATTCAATTAAGTAGTTGATCAAAACCTACATGGCTTACCCAATGAAAAGGTTCAAATCCTAGAATGATAGAAAATGGTATAATGCCGGTTTACTGACAGATGACGAAAAACGGTTTCTTATGATTTCTAACCCTACAATGCCCACAATGTATATTTTACCAAAAATACACAAGACATACCAACAGCTACCCGAAGTGAGACCTATCATGAGTGGTATAGGTTGGGCCACAGAAGGTCTTTCTAAATATTTGGACGAAGCATTGAAACCAGAAGTTCTTAAAATTCAATCGTACATAAGAGATAGCACTCATGTACTGCAATTTCTCCAATCTGTAGAATAGCAGCCAGATTTTCTATTTGCTACTTTAGATGTCTCGGCACTATATACTAGCATACATGATCTAGCAATTGAAGCTTTAGAATTTACATTTCGTAATGGCTCTGCTTCATATTTGAAACATGTGCAAGGGCTCGAGGAATTTTTGGTCTTTACTCTGCAGAACAATGTTTGTATCTTTAATAACCAATACTTTGCACAAGAAAAAGGAGTTGCCATGGGTGCCAAATTTGCACCGTCTCTGGCCAATCTTTTTATGGCCCAATTTGAAGAAATGCATGTTTATCCACACAATACCTTCTCACATAACATCATCAAATGGAAAAGGTTTATTGATGATATCATCATCATCTGGAAGGGTTCCCTAACACACTTTAACCAATTTGTAGAATACATTAATGGTAACGTTTTTGGTATTACTCTATCGGGACATGTGAGTGCTTCACAGATAGACTTTTTGTACTTACACATCTTCATTCAAAATAATTCCATTCATACTAAAACATACCACAAACCTACAGAGGTAAATTCGATCTTCCATGCGAGCAGTAGTCACCAAGGAAGCACCATCAATAATATCCCAGGAGGGGAATTCTATAGAGCCAGGAGAAATTGCAGTTTAGACACTGACCATTTAAGTGAATGTAAACTTCTAACACAACAATTTTATGCTAGAGGTTATTGCCGAAATGTCTTTTTGATAAATCATTCAAAAAATATGCTCATACCAAACAACTGGATTTACTTGCAGATAGTAGCAAAGATAAGGTCCAAGTCTCAATCAATTGCTATCATCACTCGATTCTCTAAAGACAGCAGTCTCTTATACAAATTGGCAGCCAAACACTGGCACATTTTGAAGCTAGACAAAGATTTAGCACCCTATCTAACGGAACAGCCCAAACTCACGTTTAACAAAGCATCCAACATTAAACAAAAATGATGTCCATCTTTCTTTGACCCAACACCGACACAAGACAATAACTGGCTACCAAAAGGCCATGGCTTCCACAGATGCGGTAATTGCAGTCAATGCAGACATGCGTTGGACAAATGTTATACATTTTGTGATGGTGATGGTTTGGGTCATGAAATAGAGATATCTGATTTTATGAACTGTAAAACATGTTATACAGTCTATGCTATTATATGTGTATGTGGCAAATATTACATTGGTAGCACCATCAGGCAGCTGCGGGTACGTTTCAGAGAGCATCTACATAGTTTGAGGAATACAGATTCCAAATTACCTCTAGCCATACATTGGCAGAAAGATCAGCAAATGGACACACTGGATGATTTACGATTTTTGGGTCTAATGAGAGCCAAGAGGGGAACAAGAAGGGGGAATTTACAACTCAAGCTTCGGAAAATGGAGTCCAAACTCGTTTGTCTATGTAGAGCTACAGAATGCGGTCTCAACTCGGACCATGAGATGTATGTGTTTTTATGAACAAATGTTCTAATCACTTATAAGAAGAGCCACTCATTGTCCACATTGCATGGTTACTATTAAGCCACATCAGATTATAGTCATGGTGATTTGTTTTTGTTTTGAGATTATTACCCATTCCATTCAATTCATTTTTATTATTATAATTTCTAATACGTCCTTTAGCCATTTTGCATTTCATATTTCCACATTCATTTTAACCATCATTTCATGTGCTACCTTCTTATTCTGAGTCTAAAAATGCTCCCTTTTTTCCAAAAAATATCATCTTTTTTAATTAATGCACATAATTTCATTTGTGTCATGATAATTTATTTTCCTCATATTTCGAAGAGTTTATTTGAGGTTGTAAAGTCGATTTTTGTGTAATCAGTTACACTTTATCAATACTTACCATTTAACTTCAAGAGTCATCTAAGTTACGAACCACTCACTCACTACCTTTTATATTAGAGTATCTAATATGTTCAGAGGGATTATGACGTCTAAATGACGATTTGTTTACACTGACATCACGCGCACGTTCGACGCGTGACGTCATCACGTCATACCGCATGTTTTTCATTTACAGGGCAAATGCGGAGGTGCACGGACGGCATCTCTGCAGGGGATTTATCCCACGATTTTCTATCATTCTAGGATTTGAACCTTTTCATTGGGTGAGCCATATAGGTTTTGATCAACTACTTAATTGAATCCCAACATTCAAATTTAAGGCAATATAGACTTAACATGATGGTGATGAAAAGAGCCAATGTAATTTAGAATATAATTATGAAGATGATAATAAAAGTCACTTTTATTTCAAGTATACAATTTGATTGGATAATCACTACAGCACATGACTTGATAGGCCAAATTTTGGTGTTATTCAAAACAACTTAAATTACATTTTAACAAACAATACGAGTGTCAGTATGCTGACAATTCACATTTCACTTTCAGAATTTTTGAACCCTTGAAAGTCACAACGGACCACTAGATTATCTGTGCATTTGATGGACTAATAGCCATCTACATATAGACTCTTCCTAGCTGGACCGGAACTGGGATTTATGAATCCCTGAGGTAGTTACCCCTCTTCTTTGATGTTTCCCATTAAAGTAAATTTATTTTACTATTCTGTAACATATGGACCAATTAGCAGATTAATATACAAACCATTTCCTTTTAGTGATTCAAAGAAACTACTATTGATTCAGGGTAAGCCACACCCATACCTTCTATTTGTAAATATCTTTTGATTGTAAAACTCATGAAACAATACAATTCATTCAATTATAGCTATTCTATAGGATCTAGTATACCATCACACATGTTGACATTATCTCAATGCATGTGGACAATGGTTTGCTCACTCTGTTCTCTCACTGAATAAGGCTACACATCTACTATAGCACTAATCAATATTCTTCAATTCACTGGATTGAAAATTGAAATGATAAAGTTCTGATAGATATCATCTGGACATTTATATATTATACCATAACTGATCATATTTTATTCATTATTTCACTGGATTTGTGAATTTTCTACCTCCCTGATGACAACATCCTGTGTGGTATGTTTTTTTGTTATTGACTTTTCTTCTTTTTATTTTTACATTATGCAACATGATTGGTTTGTGGGCTTGTTTGCCCGGCTTACACAAATGTGTAAAAAATGTTGTGTCATGCATCTTTTAATTGCTTGAATCATATATAATTTAACTTATACAGCCTTGAGAACAACCTGGAAGGTCGAAACATGTGTCGGCTGTTCAGAATAAACAAGATCTGAATACTCACCACTACAAGCCACTGTTCATATTTGAATGCAATATTATTACTGGTCAAGTTTTGTGAATTGAAGTTAGAGCTGAGCGCCGTTTAGTTTGATGACATTTTCAGTTACACCTCCATTTATATCCACACCCCCTCCTCCTCCCGTACCCTCCTCAGCACCCACATCCACAACAGATGCCTCATCATTTCCTCCAAAGCTGTTTTGTGGTGTACAAAGGGCTGAGCCTGATAGCCGTTTTGTTGCTAGTTGCGCTATTGAGGAAAAGGCGGGGAAACTAGCACTCATTGTTTCCTCGTTATGTGGAGCACCAGACAGCAGATCTCCTTGCTGTTCACGCAGCCAGTCATACCCCCCCAAGTCACACGTATGAGTGAGCACCTCCCCATCTCGGAACAGGATATTGTCAGTCGAAAGATTCCCCTGTGACTGTAAAGATTGTTTTAACTTTGAACGTGTCAAAGAGCCTGCCTCAGCCATTATTAGTTGCTTACCAGCTGCGGACTGCTGCAGACTGAACTCTGCGCCTGAACTCCGCACGCACTCTGCGCTTTCCCAGAGCTTTTAAAGGGAGTTGGGCTTTGTTGGTTAAAGGCACAGTAGCAAGGAAAGAAAAAGACCCACTCCAGGTCAAACTCTTCTTTCAAACACACCAAAGCAGTAGCTGCAGCTCCTCTCACCGGCTCCAATTGCTGCAGACTGAACTCTGCACCCGAACTCCGTCTATTGTAGGTTCAGAGGTTGTTAAAACTTCTGAAGGACTGTTACATCAGATCATCTTTACCTTAAAAAAGAAAGATGTACCACAACAGGTGTGTAGGTCATATAGTTTACAATGGAAAACCACTGATAGAATGTTTCATATCAAGGGTTACAAAAGGTTGTTGGTGTACTCAGCAGGCCATTTAACCAACTTGCTACAGGGGATCCATCCTGGTGGTGATTAAATCCTCCTGTCCCTTAGTCTGGGGAGGACGAGTGTTAGGGAGATTTCTCACACAAGTGCTTAATTCCCTCTACCTTAGAGCCCTCCAGCTCTTTTGCAATACTTTGGGGCTTTGAACTTTTTATTTTCAATATGTTTGACTTTTGTGTTCTTTGGTTATGGAGTTTTAAAATAACTCCAAAGGCATCATCTTTTTCTGTGTGTCACACAGCACCTTCAGTGCAGTGACACAGGGGTGTCTTTTAGACTCCCCAAGGTTTAAATACCTTCTCTGGGACTGACTACCGCCTACTAGAGTATATAAAGTTAAATTGGCTTTACTAGTCTTTTTAAATTTACTGACCCAGTACACACTAACGTCCTATAATAATAATAATATAACATTTATATAGCGCTACAAACCCTCAGGTATCTGAGCACTGCTTATTATTACCCACAGTGTGTGGTGCTCGTTTATCGACCTCGGAAGGATGAAAGGGTGAGTTTGGCCCTGCCGGGTTGCGAACCTGCATTAGCAGGGTGTGCATGGATAGCAATGCAAGCACTCTACTCGCTGTGCTATTTCTCCAGCTGAGAATGCTCGACGGGTTGCTTAGCTTCCCCTGAGTCAAAACACTCATGTAATAGTAAAATGTTACCTTTTCCTACTTTAAATGGCTGGTGACAGTGGTTTAGATCAAAACTGTGATTTATCCCGACCGCTAACAATGTTAGCTAACAATCGGGTCAGCCATGTTTTTCAATTTGGTGCCCCAGACCTGTCTGTAAAAACAGACTCTGGTCATCTTTTTTCACCATTTCTTTTAGGAAAAGTCCTTCTTGTGTTTGTCTCTGCACGCCAACCCAGGTTTGGTCCCTTTGTTCATTGTCCTTTGGTGGGCTTCTGTGCTGAAGCCCTCTTCCAGCGCCTGAGTGTCTGGAGTGGACAGGATGTGAGGGAGGTGTCAGAAACTCCCTGTGCTGAGTCTCCTAGGAGACCTGAATGCACTCTGGCGTGATTGGCTGGCTGGCTGTCCGGCAAGGACAGCCACCCTGCTGTGTGAGTGACAGCCAGGCTGGAATGAATGGGGGAAAACTGTTTAAAAGCAAGTCTCTGGGACTTGGAAAGCAGAGTCGAACGGAAGAACCGAAGACGAGCTGAAGGAAGAGGACTGCTGCAACTTCTGGAAGACCGGTGAAGCCCTACTGCAGGTCCAAATTGTCTGAAACTCCAATCGACAGAGAACTTCAAGGTTAACTTCTTCCCTTGAGTTTGGTTGCAACAACCAACTTGTAAGCTGCCTGGACACCGTCCCCATCTGGTCGAATTTTCATCAGAGTGCTGTAAAAACCAGATAGCCACAGGGAAGGAAACCAGCTTGTGGACTTTAATGCACTCACAGCTCAAAACGACGTCTTGCTACAGCTTTTGGCCTCATCCCTGGGCAGTGCAGGAACCTCCCGATGCCCTCCTTCTTGTCCCCATAACTGAAGCTCAGGAAGAGTGAGATCTGCTCGAACTGCCAGGAACAACTGTCTCAGCTACAGCTTTCTTCATCAACAAGGTATTGTGCAAACACGGTTCGGAAATCTTTTCAGCCATCGAGAAAGTGCATGAAACTTTCCTCAACTCTGAATGCTTTTCCTTCCCTAAACATTTGTCAAACTTTTCACCTAGCCAAATTCTTCTAAACTCCATGGCAAAGACTTAACCGTTTTCTACCAGAACTGTGCTATCCTATACAAAGACTCTGAACCATTCACTTTGTCCCAGGCCTATGAGAAGAATTGCTGGTTGTATTTAACTGAAACCATTTGCCCTGCCTATGAATGTATTTGGGGTCTCTATTCTTGTAACCTTGTCTTTTCATTTCTTTAATAAGTATTTGAAGTGCCATTTTGCGCCCACTTCATAGGAGCTAAACTATTTCATCTCCTTACAGGTTGGATTTTTGTGGTTTGTTAGTGTGTGATATTGAGCTCCTTATGCTAGTGTAATGTTTTCTAACATTAGTAAATAAATGTATATTCTTTTACCAAGAAACCTTGAGTGTTTACTTGAATCACTGTATTAGTTGGTCCTTTGTGTAAATTGTTCTACTGCTCACCTAAACTCTTGAGATAAGTCTGGCTGCTCAGCATTCGCTACCACTTTACTGTGTAGTACAGGCTTGTACCAAAGGTGAAATTGTCCTTACACTTGTAGTCTTAATTGCCTGTAGTGTTCCCAAAGGGTACTGCCGGTGATTCTGCCTAACAAACGTGGAGTCAAAGATTACCCTGCAGTTCTTGGCCTCGCAAGTGGGGGTAGGAGGTGGGCCAAGGGAGGCCGGCCAGAGAATGACAGTAAAGGAGGGTGGAGCTGTGCCGATGAGGAGGATCTCAATCTTGCGGGCATTGAAGCAGAGATCATTGGTGGCATACCGATCCTGAATGGCAGATAGGCAGTCAGAGATGAGAGAAGGAGAAGAGGTGGCTAAGGGAAGCCTGAAAATGAGTTAAGTGCTGTCAGCATAGCACTGGAAATTTGATCAGAAAATGGCAATGCGGTGGGTGAGGGTTGCCAGGTATTGGTTAAAGAGCATGCAGACAGATGGAATGTTAGAGTCAAGGTTGGAGAGCAAATATTCACGGATGTTCAGGTGAGCAGTTTCCGTGCTTCTGGCAGCTCTAAAGCCATGGTCGTGGAGGCAGCCCACAGAATCAGAGTGCAGGTTAAGCTGAGAGATGGCCAGCTTTTCCAGGAGTTTGCCCTGAAAAGGAGCAATGGAAATTGGGTGATAGTTAGCCAGTCAAGAAGGATCAGCTGTGGGATTCTTGAGGAGAGGATGCACAAGAGAGTACTTCAGAGGGGTGGAAAGGCTCCTGAGGCAAAGGAGAGGTTGCAAAAATTGGCCAGTACAGGAGCAAGGGTGTCAATATGGTCCTTTATGATTTCAGAAGAACAGGGACGAATCTGTTTAGATGATACTTTCATAGATCAGACTTGTCTAGCGACCTCGTCAGGGAGAAAAGTGGAAAGGAGGAGAAAGGGGTGGGGGGGTGGCTGAAGGAGGGTCAGAGTTTGCAGAAGTAGGTTGGAGAGGAGGGGGAGGGGAGGAGTGGGTGGACAGGATGTCCTGGGTTTGAGATATGTAGTGGCAGGCAAGGGCCGTGCAAAGGGCCTGGGAGGCGTCAGGAAGGGTAGAGACTGCAGAAGGGCTGGCCAGCTCCTTGCAGATTTTAAAGAGTTCAGCTGTGTTGTTTAGATGCCACAGAGACACAGGGTTGGATGTGGGCTCTCTTCTTAGTGTGAGCAGAGAGTGGGTTTTGCCTTTGGAGCAGGCAACAGGCCGGTATGTCAGAGGATGAACAAAAAGCCCTCCATTTCCTCCCTGCCACCTGACACTTACATTTAAGTGTAGCAATGTCAGAGTCATACCAAGAATTGCACTTGGCTTTGGGCTTCAAATGGATCCTCATGACAGGGGCAAGAGCATCCAGAGTGTCAGAAATAGAAGAGTAAAGCATGGACAAGGCTGTGTCAGGATGTGCGGCAGCCAGCGGTGTAGGGGGGAGAGAAGGTGGTGGCGAAAGCCTCCAATGACACACGATTCATGGCCGGATGTCCGAGAAGGTAGGTGGCAGTGTTGGGATTGGCTTTGTCTGGGGGAAGGAGAGGGAGAGCTGAGAAGAGAGAGGGATTGATCGCTCCAGGAGAGAGGAGTGGTCAGAGTAATGGAGAGGGGGAGGTCAGAGGAGATCAAGACATCCAGTGTGTGCCCTGCACAGTGAGTCGGGCCAGAGGGAAGGGTAGAAAGGGAGAGGGAGTCACAAAGGTCACAGAAAATTACAGAGAAGGAACAAGGTGTGTCAAGATGGATATTGAAGTCACCGAGAAGGAGGAGTTGAGAGGGTAAGGCCAGGAATGAGGAGGAGAGGTCTGCCCACTCAGAGATAAAATAGGTGATCTGACCAGGTGGCTGGTAGATAGTAGCCACGGTAAGAGAGTGGCTAAGAGAGACTGAAAGCCTGCAGACAAGGCATTCAAAAGAGAAGTATGTTTGCGTGGGAATGATATAGCCAGGGATCCACTCAGGAAAGATCAGGGCTACAACCCCTCCAGACTGGGTGGATCTGGGTGCAGAGAGGATCTTGTAGCCATCAGGGAGGAGAGTGTCAAAGCTTGTAACAGAGCTGGCCGTGAACCATGTCTCAGTAAGACAGACAACATCAAGGTCAAGTTCTTCTAGGAGGTGGCAGATATCAGGGGAGTGTTTGACAGCAGAACGAGAGTTGAGAGTGGCTAGATGAAGGAAGTTGGCAGGCTTAAAGACCTACCGGGGAGGGGTACAGATCAGAGGTATGCTCTGCAGAGGTGAAGAAGGCGCCTGAGGTAGAGCAGAGGGGGGGGAAGAGAGGGCGAGGTAGCCAAGGGGAGGAAGGGGGGACTACAGGAGATGAAAGGAAATTGATGTGCCGAGAAAAATGCCTGTCAAAGAGGAGGAGATTGGCCTGAGGGCCTTGGACCATGACAGTTTCATTAAGGTAGACATTAATGATGACTTTAGAGGAGTCAAAGGGATCCATGAGAGCTTCCAAATGGGTGTGACTATTAATGAGAGAGGAGGAGACAGGACAGAGCACAGAGAACATATGAAGAGTCCATAGATCTGGTGAAGGAACGACAAAGAGGATGTCGGTGAATGTCTGTCTTGCGGAAGCACTAGAATAAGTGTCATCGATAGGGCTACCAGGGTTGGAGGCCAAGATATCCTTTTTGAACTTCTTTATACCAGACTTAGTGAGAAGGGTAGGATAGTCAATGGAGGAGCAGTTGGGAAAGATAGGAGAAACAGAAATGTCCATACCAGTGGTAGCGTGAAAAAGGAGGGAGAAAAAGGAGGGATGGGGGATGCAGGTAGGAGTGGAACAAAGATTCGTAAATCACTGGGCCAGCAAGTTACAGAGAAGCAACAGATTACAAGCAAAGTGCAGCGCAAAATAGCTGGCTACAGGATATTTGACTTTTAAACCAAGTGCAAAAACAGCAGGATTTGACTTTCAAACCAAAAGCAAAAACAGCAGAATTTGACTTTCAAACCAAAAGCCAAAAACAGCAGGATTTGATTTTCAAACCAAAAGCAAAAACAGCAGGATTTGACTTTCAAACCAAAAGCAAAAACAGCAGGATTTGACTTTCGAACCAAAAGCAAAATCAGCAAAAAGTGAATCTACAATTGGCTTCAGTTGCAAGCCAAGAGTTAAAAAGCGCAATGCAATACAGCGTGTGAACATGGGAGAAACAACTATAGAGAGGGAGAGTGAAAGTCCAAAAGGGGGTAAAGAAGAGTCTGGAAAGGAGGGAACTAAGCCATGGTTACAGAGGTGAGAGTGTCAAGGCAGTCCAAACTTTTTATTGGAGTGTGGTGGCAGAATTAGTGAAAGGTTTGGAGCTTACATACACAGTCAGAATAAATATTGATTGCCTTCCCCTTACTCATTTCTAGCACCTCTATAAGTGCACCTAGTAACGCCGCCTGTGCGGAGTAATGCAAAGGCAACTGTTTCTTTAGTCTGACCTGGTATTCCCCATCCAAAAGGCCCACAACGGCTGCACCCATATGTCTCTCACCAGTGCCCTGATTGATTATCAAGGACCCATCAACAAAAAGTACCTCACCTCCCTCCAAATCAATAAGGCAACCCATGGTAATGGTTGAAGACTTTTGAATTGCAAAAGCTGCTGCAAGTAAAGCTTTCTCACAAGGGAACTGTCACTGCATCACTGGCTCTAGGAATCTGCTATAGTATGCTAAAGGTTTATAGCCAAACAATGCTTACTGCGTTAAGACGGCTGTCATCACCTGCCCATTCGATTGAAAAAACAAATAATTTGGTGTCACCAAGACTGGAGCATTGCTGATCGTGACCTTGAGCTTTCGGAAGCAAGTCACCATTTCTTCAGACCATTCTATCAGACCTTTCACCGTCTGCGCTTCCTTAAGTTGCTGCAGTAAGTGCCTCATTTAACTAGAGTAGTCAAAGATCCAAGATCTAAAATAGTTACAGAGTATCAAAAACTGCTACATTGGTTTCACTGTACTGGCTGGGGCGTATTTTGAACTGTGGTTGCTCTCTCTGGCATTATCCTCCTTTCTGGGGGTGATATCACTTGCCTCAAATATACCTCTGGCTGGCAGTACTGCCATTTTTCCACTTTGTGCCCCTTTACTGCAAGAAGGGTGAGGAGTGTTCTTGAATCCCCTTGACACTGCTCTTCTGAAGTGCTACAGAATAGCAAATCATACAATTATTAGATTACTGTACTGGACAAATGTAAATTCCCCAAATCCATTTGAACAACCCAGTTGAAAACACCCCGAGATTCGCAGTACCCCTGGGGCAACCTCATGTTATCGAATCTCTGACCACTATACGTAAACGCTGTGAGGTACTGAGAATCTAGGTGTAAAGAGAAAGAGAAAAATGAATTATTTAAATCAATCACCATAAAGTGGGATGACCCCTTAGGCATATTACAGAGAATGTTGGCAGAATTTGGTACCCCTTAAATTCCACCTCCACAATGTTATTGAGGGGCTGCAAATTCTTGACCATCCTCCAACTGGACCCCTTTGCTTTCTTCACAAGGTAGATGGGACAGAAGGTTGTATTATGCCTCATTCAACAACACCAGAAGAATCTCATAAATTATTTAATCCGCCTCCCTAGGGATGGGGCACTGCTTAACTCGTGGTAATATTGCACCAGGTTTCAATGTTATCCGCACTGCTCCAACACTTCTTACCAGCCCCATATCATGAGGATTGTTATTCCATAAATGGTCTGGTACTTTTTTCCAAATCCTCCTTTCAATGTGACAATGTACTTCTAACGATGAGCATGGTCAGTGGTACTTCCCTTTGCTCTATCGATATCTGGCTTGACACCTCAATCTCAAAAAACATCTCTTGTGTGTCTTCTGTGTCTTCGAACATTTGCTCATCGGACATGTCCTTTAGCGATAAGGTCAGATCAATGCACAAAACTGATAGGGAAAAGAAACAATTGTGCAGCCTTAAAGGCAACCTATGGCAAGTTAAAAGTTGAATAATTTAGATTCTGCTTGTACTGGTTTGGGTAAGCGGCTGCGGTATGCAGTGTTGCCATTGAGGCTGCCCAGTGTTGTGAAATACTTGAAGCTAGAAGAACACCTTATACTTTGCTGTACCATTTACTTTAGAAAAAAGAAAGAAATCAATTTGAAACTTCTTTGTAATTTAAATTGTGGTTTATAAAGTAGCAAATTCAAAACAAAAGTCAATTACATGTTGGTCCACTTGTTGTAAGAGAAAGTTAGAAATTCTTCAAATTCTTGCATGATTCTTAAAGTCTTTAGAATATTGCCAGTTACCCTTATTGCCTTAAATGTATCAAATGCATGTTATTCCACATGTTTAGGTCATAACGTGAAATTTCTTCATAGTTATGCAATTGCCCTTAGGTATGCAAAGAAATAAATGCCCTCAACACGTGTTTCTCCAGATAGGGTTATCTGGTTATTCAGGAGGGTTTAAAGGTTTTGTGATCAGGGACTGTGTATTCAAGGTTGTTGTGGTTGGATACTGATCATTATCTGATATTTATCACTTATTTCCATTTACAGATAATAAGGAATGTGTTAGAGAAAATGGTCCCTTTGGTTTAGCTCTTAATAGTCTGTAAACAAAATGGTGCACCACTCTACGCCTTCTTCATCGGTGCCTGACAGAAGTACCCTGTTTGTCTTGAAGACTACTGCTTCGAGGAGAATTGCAACAATGGTGCCTGGTGTTATCTCCTGTGCCATGATAGGCTGAAACAAAAACTCAATCGATACCCGTCATGTCTGATCTTTGATTCCCGTAAAGAAGTTGAATGTACACTCACACCCCTTATCGCGCTGTCACTATAGCATGCATGAAAATGCACACTACTGTTTCTTAGCCCTTCTTCACCATTGCAAAATGAGTTCAGCCGTATGTAAATGGCAGCAGCTCTGGGATGTGACCAACCAGTTCCGGCTGCACTGCCACTTTCGGGTTGGGACCAAGTCTGATTTTCATATGGTCTTTCCTCTTTTGTAATGGATTGGCAGGTAAGGAACAATGGTCTGGATGGTTGCCCAGAGCAATTCCAGAGGATAAGATTAATTCTAAACCTTCTAGCCATCACCTCATTTGTTTTGCGGAAGAGATTCTATGTCACTTCTGCCAGTGGCACTTCATATCGCAGACATTTTCTGATTTAATTTCCACTGGTGGTCACTTCTTCATTGCAAGTGGTCCAATGCAAGTATAATACTGCTCTTGGATATAACAAATGGGCCTTGGCATTACCTTTGGCAACCGTGGAAAGGGGACATTGGTGACATTGGTGTGGCAGCTTGTGTTGATGTCTCCACTTTTGGCCAGTCCCCTGATTTCATGTTGTAGGAACGCAACAGTCATGTTACAGTGGTATAGAGTCATCCTGGGGTGGCACAAGCCTTTGTCCAACGTTGTCTGGTTGTCTGCTACAATCTTAGTGAACTCATTCGTGGCATTGGTGTAATACACATCACCCCTTCCCATGTACCCATTTTCAATCCCTTTCACACTAAACATTTGACTTCTTAGTGAATGTTGTCATGATCTCCCATCCAATGTCCAGCAGAATAACCATTGAATAGCAATCTAGTATTTTACTGAATAATATATACTCTTTGTAGAGCAGAATTCAAATTGCCTCCCAATATACGGAGTATGTAATGGTAACGGATTCGAACCTGCGACCTGCACATCACGCTCAGATAGCAGCAGCAAGCGCTCAACCTGCTGAGCTATCTTAGCAGTTTGTCATTTATATAACACATTTATCCCATTAGTATGGCCTCAACATGCTTGTGGATGTGAATGCCCTCAGTTGATCCGAGTCCAATGTATGGGAAATGTTCAGAAAGAATAGGATGCGTGTGCACATTAGGCTGAGATATGGAGTTGGTGGGACATGCCCCAGAAAGCTACCCACGATGGTCAGGCATGTGGATGGGTGCTGGGAGGTGGTCAGGAGAGTACGCGAGTGAAAGAGACGTATGTGTCCACCTAGACCAAATGTTTGATCGTAGATCATAGCTGCATTCTGATGCAGGAGAACTCATTATGTGTCCAGCTAGACCAAATTACATCCAATTACTAATTTACATAGAAAATAATCAATACAAAAAGACAGATCCCCATTCAGTATTACTTGGGCATTTGGTGGTACTCCGTGCTTGTGCCAGAATGGTTACCCATAGGTCTGTTCCCCAATGGGATTGAATTGGCACCCGAGAGAACAGGATTGTATTGGTTGTTTCCAGAGGAAACAATGTTACTGTGGAAATGGCTAATGGCTGGGGCTAATGAAAATCTTGTTGGATTTTTTCCAACCATGGCTCACATTGCTATCCAGTAGCCTACTGGCCAAACTCGAGTCCCTACATTCTAATTTCACAACATCACTGATAGAGCACCCTCGTTATGCAGTCTGTGGCAGCTCGCTATAGCATCTTGTGTTACAAATAAGCAGCGCCAATGAGTGGCGCCAATGCAAACATTTCTTCCTATGCGCGTCCCTAGGGTCTCGTTGTTTAGGATGCAGCTTAAGTACCCAACACAAGAGTGCTGTTCCATTCCCTTGCCTCGGGTTTATTGCTATTTGTCAAACCATTCCAGGTTTGGGATACAGGTACACTTTGATGGAGAGTGTTGGGTTCATGATTGGGACCACACTTTCACTCATTATTGGTGCTTCTGGTGACCCTATTTAGATCTGTTATGTTCGAGTCAGATGGCTCATTGGCTTCCTTAAAAATAGGCTGCCACAGAGAGTTTTTTCTTAGTGTTCTGTGACCTCAGTATAGTTGCCCGTGGCTCACAGTGGGGGCGATTCCGGGATACATTCTTATCGATGACAGTGTTCATGGGATCCATGTTTGCATGTATTTCTAGGTCCGTGGGTACTTTAAGGGGACCCACAGCTACCCCTGTGCCTGAGATCAAGTCTCCCACGTTCTCCCATCCCCTCTTCCACCCGATTAAATTAGAACCAATAAGAGCCTTTTTATCACTGCAAGCTCAACCAAAAGTTGCTTCCAGCTGCAATCATGGACAAGGTCCTTGGTAGTAGAAGTATGTGAAGGTAGTTGTTCTAGCAGGAGGAGGCAGGGATTAGAGCTGTGTACTGAACTTAATTCCATCTTGCTCTGTGCAGAGAGACCTCTGTGGACTCAAAATTCATACCTACCAAAGTCGTAGGTTCCTGTGCCTCATGGACACTCCTAGGTTTTTCCATCTTGGTGAACTGCCCCCTCCTGACATCCTGGAGAGGGAGGGGAAAAGGGAGCAGGTGTGAGCTGCTGACTTTGATGCCCAGATAATGAGATGCAGCTGGCTTGAACATTGTGACATCTTCAAGGGCTTTAATGCCAGTCACTAGGGGCCTTCTTGTGCAGAGATTCTCTCCAGATGCCAACGGCAAATAGATGTGGGGGTAACACAGCTGGCAATACCACACGCAGTTCTGACCAACCCGCTATTCTCTCCCGTAGGTGTCATCATCCCCTGGGTCCCTCCTTTGATGGAACTACAGGTGGGGGAGGGTATACACAGAAATGAGTTTGCTGTCCCCAGTGTCCAAAGAGCTTCACAAGAAGTGTCTAATTTCTTGTATCAGATTGTAGGCATCACCTGGGATCATGGGAGGATTACGCATCTGTGCGCCATTACGATCATCGGCCGGGTCGGAGGTAGGCGGTACCCTCAGTTTGAGCGTGTGCTTAAGTATGAGAATGTTCCTCCTCTGTTTGAACAGTTCAGGCTCAGGCTCAGGTTTGAGGTCAGACAGGCTTACCAAGGATGGAGACGATGACAGCAGCGACAATGACGGTGAGGAGAGGGCAACGATATCCATAGCAATGAATGCTTCCAACTTTCTGATTATTTCCAGTGATTACCTATATCCGTTCCAATAATAGAGGGCAGGGGGGGTGGGATCAGCTGCATGGGACTTGTCATGCTGACTGTGAGTCCTGTCCTCCATAGGAGACTAACACCCTGTGAGTGCCCAACGCCCCCGGTGCCCTTGTCCAGCGGGCTTCAACCTGCGGGGAATGCCTGCAGCAGGTATAGACAGGGGGCGTGGTCAAATTGAGCAGAAGCAGTAGCAGGAAAGTGGAGCCATAGAATGGAGCCAGAAAGCCTCGGTGGGTGCCCAACACCCCAGCACCCTTGTCCAGCGGGCTTCAACCTGTGGGGAATGCCTGCAGCAGTCATAGTGAGGGGGGAGTGGCCAAACAGAGCAGAAGCAGTAGTTGGAGAGTGGGATCATAGAATGGAGACAGAAATCCCCCAGCTCCATTGTCCAGCTGGCTTCAAATACACAGGCTGCACTCCATATATACTCCATATAGGCATACATTGCCCATATTCTAATGAACACCTCAATTCTAAACACTTGCCATAATCTCAATTTTCTAGGGCTACCTTTTGCATGCATCCAGCTGTAATATGTTCATCTATCAATCTATAGCTAACATTCTACATTCTACATTCACCTTGATTCCATTCATATGCAAACATTCAGCGTTCACTTAGATGCAATACACTGGTTACGTTCTGCACAATTCTTTTAAGAGTAATGGTTGGACTATCCTACATAATTCTTTTAAGAGCAATGCATGGCCAAACCTTCATGTTCTTCTAAATACAATACATGGGCTATCCTACACAATCCTTCCAGGAGCGATGCATGGGCTAATCTTCACAGTTCTTCTACATGCAGCGCGTGGCCAATCCTTCAGAGTTCTTCTAAATGTAATGCATGGGCTACCCTACACAATTCTTCTGAGAGCAATGCATGGGCTATCCTTTACAGTTCTTCTAAATTGAATACATGGGCCAATCTATACAATTCTTCTAAGTCCAGTGGAAGGGCAATATAATGGCAAATGAAGAGCACAGCAAAACTCAACACAATGTTAAGAGTGGGCAGTAGTAATGGTGAAGTGGTAGGGTTTCGCTGGAGCATACTAATGGCTATGTTTGCCACCCCTTCCACCATACCTATATGCCGCTATATGTTGTTCTGTCATTCGTCCATGGGCAAACAGGACAAACAGGGGAAGGGAGCTGCACTTTGCCTCTAGGCCTTGGCCACCTGCCTGGGCAAAGCTGCTCTGGGTGGTTGCTGAAGAGAGAGAGTTCCGGTCACATGTAGGAGCACCAACAATATCAGGGAACACAGTGGGTGGGTTGGGAGGGGGGGGGGGACAGGGAAGGGGCTTGAGTGGGTCCTGTGGAGGAAAATTATACAAAAAGGGAGACAAAATAAACAACAGGCCATGAAGCAGGGGAGGAGATGCTTAATGTGCAGGTGGAGGATTTTTGGAGGCCCAGAGTAAAAGAAGGCCCTGAGTCAGCTGAGCATGGCGAGACTCTCTGAATCAAAGAATTCCCAACACTTGCAGGAACATCAACCCAAGCAGGGAAGACAGTGGGCAGGCTGGGAGGATAGGAGGAAGCAGCGACTTGGAGGGGGCTGCTGAGGGTCCTGCAGCAGTATAAAGAATAAAAAGGGAGAAAAAAAAAAAAACAACGGGCCATGAAGCAGGGGAGGATATACTTACCTTGCAGTGTATGAGACTTAAGGTGGCTTGTCGGGTAAGTACACTTTTTCCAGGATGAGCGACACCTGCAAAAATCCTGAGAGATGAGAGGTATGCCACACACATACTGGGCATATGAACACCCACTGCCCATATAATATTACTGTCCCCAAAACACACTTTCCACTCACACACAAACTGTTCCCCACATGGACACTGACCTTCAATCACTGCCACTTTCACACACAAACACACACACACACACACACACACACACATTGCAAACACACACACATACACACACACACACACATTGCAAACACACACCATTATGTTATTGTGATTTATACCACACAACACTGCCACTTTCATGGTCTCCAAACGCTCTGGAGGATCTGGAAAGGAAAGTGGATTGGGAGGGCTTAGTTCCGTGGCATAGAGAGGGAACGTGCTAGTGAGCTTTCATGTCCTGTTGGTAGCTTCAGTGAGGAAAAGACACTCACTGTGTGCTGGGTTTGTTTTTAGTTGTTAAGGGTTAGGTGGTGTTTGTTGTATGAGTGTGTGTGGGATGATTTGCATGTAATAGGTTTATGTTTCAGTAGTATGTTTTGGTTAGGTGTGTGTTGCTAAGTGTGTGCATTTTGTGGGGGTTTTAGGTTTCAGAAGCGGTAGAGGTATGCATGTATTTTATTTGATGTTTCACAGTGAGTAAGCAAGATATCTGAAGGTTTTTGGAAGATTTAGCTAGTGATGTTAGTGGTCTGTCCCCTTCTGTGCAGTGGTTATGTTGGTCTGCTAGGGTTACTATTCTTCTATTGTGTTGCGTTGGCTGTTTCCCTTCAACTGTGTTTCTTGTTCAGCTCAGTGAGTTAAAGAGCCATGCTTTTAGCAATTGTATGAATTTTATGTGGTCGCCTGTTTGTTGTGTTTCCTTGGGGAGTTCTAATGTTTTAAAGAGGTGCAGGAGAATTCTGATCCACCAAATTTCTGCTTTGAGTATTTGTTTTGGCTCGAAGTGAATGTTGCTGCTGGACTCTATTGTTCGGTTTAGTTTGTAGATGGAGATTATTTCCTGTATGAATTCCACTCCTTAGCCATGGATTACTATGTGGGTTACACAAAGTGTTTTGAAGATTTTCTTTTTTTACTGCTAGCCAATGTAGGGTTATCAGTGCTGGAGTGATTGATGTGTTCTCTCTTAGTGACTCTAAGAAGTAGTCTTGCTGCTGCGTTCTCTATTCTCTGTAGCTTTGTGTTAAGGTAATCCGGTATTCCGAGATAGATGCTGTTGGCGTAGTCTATTCTTTTTTTTAATCATTATAGTTTTTTTTATTAATTTCATACGTCAAAATAATATCATACAATTAATTACAACAATAACATCACATTGCATTGATCTTCATTACATTTCATTTCCCCTGATACGTCCTTTGATCAACCGCCAACTACAGTTCGTTGAGCCAGGTCCTAGGCACCATTCATAGCTATCGTTCATTATTCCAGTTCCATTAGACAATGTAATGTTGCCAAGTATGCAAGTGAGATAGAAACATCACCTCATTACCTCGAGCATACTCCCCCATTTCATTTAGCAAATGTAGCCACCTCAAGGACCTTCTGCTCAATCTCTTCTCTATTATGATGCCTGTCTCCTGAAACCTCTTACTGTTACTGCTATTCCTTGTACCCGTCCTCACAGGTCCTGCTCCACATAGACTACTCCTTCCTCCATTCCGGTGCCCCCTTCCTCATCTTCCCGGGGTCACACTCCTACAGGCGTCTAGGCTTGCTCATCCCTTTCAGGCATGCACCATTCACTTTGCGTACTGCTAATCTGTCCTTAGAAACTCACTAAGGCACCACTCCAGACCTGCAACTTCCTTCAACTTTCCTCCTCGCACTCTCTATGGTTCTCTCGATTTATCCCTTCATCTCTAACTGCCGGCTATCTCCTATCCTATCACTCTCACTAAGTCTGGAAGGGAAATGTTCAAGAGTGACATCCTGGTCTCCAATCCAGGCCTTCCTATCATGGATACATACATCAGTGCTTCCTCAAGACAGACTCTCACCGACATCCTCTTTGTCATTCCCTAGCCAGACCTGTGGATTCCTTATATGGTATCTGTTCTCTCGCCTTTCTCCTCCTTTCCCATTAATGGTGGCACCCGGTGGGAGGACCTCTTGGCCTCCTTTCATTTCTCCAAAGCCTTCATCAATGTCTATCCAAATGGTACTGTCATGGTCCAGGGCTCTCAGCCTAATCTCCTCCTTCTGGATGGATGTCTCCCGTGTCTTCCTCCCTTCTTCTGCTACTCCTTTTACCACCTCTCTGGCTCCTCTGCCACCTCTTTCCTCCTCTGCTGCCTCTCTGGTTCCCCCACCTCCCCCCTGGCCCCTATGCCACCGCCATCTTCTGCCTCTTCCCACTCTTGCACCCATCTATAGCTTCTGCTGGGTGTACCTCACTCCTGTAACCCTCCCCAAAAGTCATTCAAATGTGGCAACCTGGTCCACGTCGCTACTCTCAACTCTCTGTATGCTGTCAAACACTCCTCTGACATATGCCACCACCTCAAAGAACTTTACTTGAATGTCCTCGCTCTCACCAAGACATGGTTTATGGCCAGCTCTGTAATGAGTTTTGACACTCTCCTCCCTGAGGGCTACGAGATCCTCTCCTGCCTAGAAGTAGAGTAGCCTTGATATTTCCAGAGTGGGTCCCTTCTTCTGTCTTTCCTATGCAGGCTTACTCCTCCTTTAAATGCCTGGTCTGCAGGCTCTCTATCTCTCCTGGCCTCTCTCTGACTGTGGCCACCATCTACAGGCCACCTGGCCACGTCACACTCTTCCTCTCAGAATGGGCTGACCTCTCCTCTTCTGTATTTGCCCCCTACCTCTCAACTTCTCATCAGTGACTTCATCATCCACCTGGATGATTCTAATCCCACCTGTAGACTCTTCCGCAACCCTTGCAACACTCTCTCCCGTCCCATTCAACCCTCTGGTCCAACACACTCTGCTGGACACATCTTGGATGTTCTCATCTGCTCAGAAATCCCCCTCTCTAACCCTCTGACCACTCCACTCTCTTGGACTGACCACTTTCTGCTTTCCTCCCACCTGAAACTTCATGTCTCCAAAACAAACCAGCACTGCCACCTTCCTTCTCGGTTATTCGGCCCATGAAGCGAGTGTCAGTGGATGCCTTTGCCTCTACTTTCTCTGCTCCTACTACTCAGGTGGCTGACTCACACTCTGTCACAGCATCTTTCTATCTCAAAAACTTTGGACATCCTTGCCCCTGTCTTGAGAATCTGTCTGAAGCCTACCTCCATGTGTGACTCTTGATATGACTCTGACCATGCCACCTTGAAACACAAGTGCAGGGTGGATGAGAGGAAGTGGAGAGCTGCACATCCTTTGACAAACTGGCTTGCTGCCTGCTCCAAAGGCAATACAGACTTTCTGTCCTCTCCAAGAAGGGGGTCCATATTCAATCCCACATCCCTGCGGCCTCTAACAACATGTCTGAATTGTTTAAAATCTGCAATGAGCTGGTCAAAGCTACTGCAGTCTCCATCTCTCCAGTTTCTTCCCAGACCCTCTGTATGGCTCTGGCCTCTCATTTCACCACGAAAACTCAGGACATCTTGTACTCGCTTTCCTCTTCCTCTACCTCTTCCTCTCTCAGGCCCCCTTTAGCTACCTCTCCCTCACCTCTTCCTTTCTCCTCCCTCTCTCTGATAACACCTGACAATGTTTCTAGACAAGTCCGATCGCACTAGGAAAGTTTCATCAACCAGGTGCTCCTGTGCTCTTCCAGAAACATCAAGGACAACATTGCCACCCTCACTTCAGCCTAGGCCAATTTCTGCAATTACTCTTTGCCACTGGATCTTTCCCCTTTCTCCTTAAGCACTCCCCTGTGCACCCCCTCCTAAAAAATAAGCCTTCTGCCGATCCTACCTCTCTGGCTTACTATCGCCTGATTTCTCACACTTCTTTCCTTGTCAAACTCCTGGAAAAGCTGGCCATCTCCCAGCTTACTCTCCACACTGAATATGCTGGTTGTCTCCATGATCATCACTCTGGCATCATAGCAGTCAGAGGCATGGAAACTGCTCTCCTGAACTCCCGTGAAGATCTGCTCTCTAATTTTAACTCCAGCTCTCCCTCTGTCCTCATCCTCCTTGACCTTTACTCTGCTCTGATCTCAATCACGCCACTCTGATCAATCAACTCCGTGAATACCTGGGCATCATGGATCAGGCTCTGGCATGGCTGACCTCATTCCTCCTGGACTGACCCTCCCAGGTCCAACTTGGGTCCGTTCTGTCCACTAGCTCCTTCTCCACATGTGGTGTCCCCAAGGGCTCTATCCTTTTACCCCGGCTCTTCAATGTCTATTTAGCCCCGTTGGCCCACTTGATCTCCACCTTCTCTTCTAACTTTCAGTTTTATGCAGATGACACTCAGATCTCTTTCAGGCTTCCCACAGCCCCCTCTCTTCCCTCGCTCATTCCTGAATACCTATCCATGATTTACGATTGGTGCGCCTCCAACCATCTCTGCCTTAATGCCAGTAAGACGGAGTTCCTTCTCATTGGGACCCCTGCTCCTGCTTCCTTCTCTCACTCTGGCTGCCCTTCTTGGGCCCTCTACCATCACATTCCTGCGAGGCAAAAAACATCCATGCTCTCCTTCTCTCCTCACATCACAGACTTTGCTAAGAAGGCCCATTTCCAGCTTCACCTCCTCAAGTTATTCTACTTTTTCTCTCTTTCCCTCAGAAGCTCACTTTCTTCAGAGCCCTGGTTCTCTCCAGGATGGACTACTGCGACATCCACTTTCTCAATCTGCCTAACTCTACTCTTTGTCCCCTGCAACTAATCCAGGACTGCAAGATTTATCCTTTGCCTCAAGCCCAGGGACCATATCCCTTCAACCCTGAAATCTCTCAATTGGCTCCCGGTGGCTACAAGGATCAAGATCAAGACCTTCTGCATCATCCACAAGGTTTTTTTGGACCCGGGCCCTCACTACATCCAACTCTCTCTGCTGAAATTCGTTCGTTGTAGAGCTTTTTGTTACATCCAACTCTCTGAGGGTGAAACACTCTCCAGGCAGAGGGTGGGGGGTAAATCTCTCTCCTCTGCAGTTGCCTCCCTCTGGAATGGCCTCCCTGCCCCTCTCAAACTTGAGCCGGAAGCTGCTCAAGACCCTCCCTTTCTCCTCTGCTTTCTCTCGCTCTCTCCCCGGCTGACCTACCTGCCTGCTGTGCCATCTGGTTGCTTGGCTAACTCAGATTCTCACTGGGTACCAGGCTCCTCTATGATAAGTCTCTTGGGGCTGTATCTATTACCTCTATAGGCCCCTGCCTCCTTGCACTTACCCAGAGCCGCTTTGCCCCGGCTACACTCACTCAGAGCATTGCTGCCCTGATTGCACTTCCCCCTCTCTCTTGATATGATATGATATGATAAGTTATTTATAACGCTTTATACCCAGAGGTTTCTAAGCGCGGACCCAGGGATCGAACCCATGTTGCTCCGTGCCGTCTTGCTTCCATGACGAGTATGTTGCCGCTGAGCTATCCTCCCGAGACTTCCCCCTGAACATTTGCACTGTCACACTTGCACTAGCTGAATAACACAAGGCCTAGTAAGATTGTTTGTCTTGTCCTCCTCTGTCTCCCCCCATTGTCTTGTCATGCCTAGAAACACTTGTGTGCAGGCATGTTATAAATTATATATCATATCATATACTATCATTGTTAAGAGTGCCAAGGAATAAACAAGTGCTGGGTGCAAGGATGAATAGAGCTTTAAAGTGATCTCACCGAACGTCAACGGCCTCAATTATTATGTCAAGCATAAAAAAGTGCTGAACTACCTAGGCTCGAAGGGTACTGATGTGGCATCAGGAGACACATTTATCAAATTTAGAGGCAGAAAAGCTGCATAGGGAATGGGTGGGTAAGGTGTATTACAGCTGTCGCGAGGCAGGAAAGAAATGTGGCGTAGAAGTAATAAGGTGTGGGTGGATGGGGCAGGCAGGCTGGTGGCGATCAAAATGCATGTGGGGGATATACATTGGTGTTGGGTTCGATATATACACCCAATGCTGATAAGTAAGCTTTTTTCTCATATCTATCTGGGACACTGAATGATATGCCCAACAGTCAAGAAGTACTTAATGCCTCACAAGAGACATACCGTACTACAGTAGTTCACATGTTTACTTGTTCTAACCTCTGGTGCTATTTTTGATTCCTTTATGGCTTCTCTTGCATCCATCCCAAAAAAAAATAGAGTTTCACAATAAAATTGGACATCAGTCTTGCTGCCGAGTAACTATGTAAAATAAACCAAAAATCCACAGACTTCCTGCTTGCCTTCCTGCCCCTTACCCCCTCCATGTGATGGTGCCATGGATCCCTCCTTATAACTCACCCCACATTACCCACCCACCTAGTTCTTTTCCTCATAGGCGTGTTGTGCTTCCCCCCTCTTCCTCTCCCTCCCCCAAACATATAACCTCGCTTGTCACTCTCTCCAACCCTTTACCATAAATGCGCATTTACTCCACATTTACATGGCCTCTTTGTCTTTCTGTCTGCCTTCCTCTTGCCCATCACCTTGCTTCTCTCACTCCCTTGCATCCCTTCAGGGAGGAGACTTTATCGGGGGTTCTGGGCTTTTCCCAATTTCACTCCCCTCTAGGCATATTTTGAACTGTGGGTCTGTCGGCAATTAACTTGTTCCTGCATGCTGGTTACCTATCTGATGTCATCCACTTCCTCCCCTCTTATATTTCTCCACATGCAGTCATATTGTTCCTTGCTTCTCTGCTACATTCTGGCTGAGACGTGTCCATTGAGACTAATAGCTGCTCCTGTAGAAATTCCCACAGTGCTTCCGTCTCCCTGAATTCTAGCATCTTCTGTCTTTTTGCTATCAGCATTGTAGCGGGGTCAAGCAGCCTGCATCTTATATCAAACTTCTTCAGTTGTCGCCAAAGAGCCAAGAATTGTTTTCTTATCTCCATTGTCTGCCTGGAAAAATCCACTGACATATATATTTTATGTTCTTCCCAGACTGTCGGATTGCCTGGTACCTTAAGAAGCACGCACCCACACAGCCTTGATGTACACACCACCTACGCACCGCTACTCAAAGCCACCATCAGCCAAACAGGTGCATTTTACCACACACCCCTCCCTCAAAACTCTCACCACCCTCAAAACAACCTAACCACTTGGATTGTGTCCTCATTAACGCTTGCTCAGTATGCGTCCATGCACGACATAATTCAGGTAAAAGACCTCGTTCTACACGCCATGATTGTAACCTGGTTGCACAATGATGCAGGCTAAGCTCTCTCCCTCGCCATCACACCTGATTATTCCATCCTCAGATCAGATAGGCATGCCAAATCTAATGGAGGACTTGTAATTATCTCCAATTCCTTGCTACCTATCAGAACTTTTCCCCTACCTTTGTTGCCAGGTATCAAAGTGCTGCTCAATAAAGTTAAGTCATGCCCCCAATCCACCATCAAACTCTACTGCCAACCCAACAACCTTTACTGATCAGACATAGACATCCCGCTTCTCGTCAACCCACTTATCAAACCTAACACAATACTCATATTACTCTGTGACTTTAATCTCAGATTCAATGATGATATAGACTCTAAAGTCACCACCCTTATTGCCATGCTACAAGAGATGTGCCTCACCCAATTCATCACCACCTCCACCCACACAAAAGGGTGAACCCTTGACTGGGTCCTCAATCTTAACATTCCGATCTCCTTCACGACCATTGACACTCTACCCTGGACTGACCACTCTCTTAATCTGAAATCCGCAATCCGCCCACAAAGCTCTATTCTGTCTCCCCATCACGGTGAGACACACCCGCAAACTCACCCTGGAAATGCTCAAACCCACCATTGAGGCCTCCCTCAATTCATTTCTGGATGTCAATGATCCTGAAACCATCCTCACTACCTACAAAGCTATGCTACTACACACACTAAACTGCCATGCTCCCCATAAAACTACACTATCTGAAAAAGACTGTCGAAACTTTTGGCTCACTGAGGAAGTACTCACCCTTCACAGACAAAAATGGGCTCAGGAACACCTATGGAGGAAGAAGCCCTGCACACCACACAAAGAGGCCTTCCTCTCCAGAACTTAGAGCTACGAAGCAGCCATTATCACCACTAAATCAGACATCTATAACACCAGAATTAGCGAAGATAGTTCCAACACAGGGGATCTCTTCAACATTTTCAAGGAACTTGAATCCCCAGCACCTCCCTTCAACAGCTTTCCCAAAGACAAGGGCTGGGACTCACTCCTCCAAACTGCCTTCGCTAACAAAACACATACTCCCAAAGACAAAACCATCCACAAGCAAACTACGCTTTCCACTAAAGCTATGCCTCCTCACCACCCAGCTAGCAAACCACAGCCACCTCACCCCTCTTTCGCTTCTCTGACATCACACCCGAGGACGCTCACACATCACACAGCACCTTAAGCCCTTGAACTGCAAAGGAGATATATACCCTTTCCACATTATAATGATGTGCGCTGACCCACATCTTTCACCCCCTCTCAGGTCCGAAAGCCATCAAAGAAGCTTGGGTTACACCCCTCCACAATAAACCCTCCTGGGACCCCACCTTCCATACAAAATATCTCCCCATCACCACTGTACCCTTCCTCCTTAAAAGCCTCGATCACACTGCCTACACCCAACTCCAAACCCACTTGGAGACCCAAAACCTCCTTGAAACGTGCCAATCTGTATTTAGACCCAAACATATCACTGAGGCTTCCCTCCTGGACTGCAAGATCCAATTTGACAGTATTGGCGATGCTGGAGAACTCACCATCCTTCTCCTGCTTGACCTCTCGGCTGCCTTTAATCTTGTTGACCAGGGTATACTCTGCCAGCAGCTCACCTCTAAATTAAACCTTTCTGGAGAAGCGGCTTGCTAAGTCAACTCCATTGTCTGTGAACGCACGTCTAGGATATTCACTGGATCCGAGGCAGCTGACCCCATCCCTGTCTCCTATGAGGTATTGCAAGGCTTGTGCCTGTCACCCACACTCTCAAACGAACCCTCTCTTTGATCACCTTGACAACCTGGAATTCCCCTATACCCACCTTGCCAACGACACTCAAGTCCTTCTCAAACTCACTGGCAACCACACCACTGACTCTGACATTACTAGAATCCATAGCACGATTCAGGCCTGGATGACAGACCACCATCTATGCCTGAATGATCATAAATCAGAAGTCCTAATTGTATGCTCCCTGCATCGGATGGAACATCTGAACCCATCCTTTGCCTCCTTTACCATTGATGGGAACATTACTAATGTCTCCAGTCCTCTGATCATGGGTGTATACCTAGATTTTGAGATATCCATGCACAAACACATCAAGGCCCTGGCCTCATTAGCAACATACACCAGCAAGCTCATTAACCTCAGTAGAGAGTTTCTGTCTTCGGAAAACTGCCTCGCACTAGCCAGAACTATCATTGGTAGCAAATTAGATTATATCAATACCATTCTCTCTGGCACCTCAACAAAAAACCTAGCCAAGCTTTAACTTATATAAAGAAATTCCATTTGGGCTGCAGGTGAAATGAAGCGCACAGACCATATATTGCAAGCAATACAGAATGCCCATTGGCTGCCCATTAAAGCAATAATCAAGATTGAAATCCTATCTATTACTTACCGATGCCTGCACAAAATGTCACCCACATACCTAAGGCAGCGGATCTCCAAAAGCCCCAAGCCATGCTGCTTGCACTCACCCACAACCTTGGCCTTAGCCACGCAAATATACTCCAGGAAAAGAGCACGAGGGGCTAGCTTTATGGTCATTACGACTCAGGCGGTAAGGGTCGGTGTTCGCAGGTGTTAAAATCCATGGCGCTAAGGGACCATGGAGTTAATTACGCCACCGTAATTTACGGTGGCGTAATTAACGCCTTCCCCACTCCCATTATGCCCTATGGGGCAAAATGGGAATGGGGAAGGGTAAATGGGAAAATGGGGATTTACCGCCCCGCCAAGGTTGGAATGGGGCAGTAAATCCGCCAACCACCATGGCGTAAACATAGTTTACGCCATGGTGGTAAAGTCACGGCCCAGGCGGTAACTTACCGCCTGGGTCGTAATGAGGCCCATAGTCTGGAACGCCCTGCCTCCCGGCCTCCTAATTTAACTGCCCTGTTTTGTCTTCAGAAAAACATTGAAATATGTACTGTTTAACAAATATGTATGCGACTGTTCCTAATGATCATGTCATGATTGTACTGGACCGCCAACAAATGAAATAATAACATAAATTAGGGGCCAGTGTGCTTTTTCGCTGGCTCTGTTTAGCCTCCTGATCCTATGCGCTCTCCAGGGGCCTGCTCAGCTCCAGCTTCAAAACGGATGGTATCCACTTCTCTAAAAATGCCACCGAGTCTCCCTCCTCCACTCTCTTGGGAAAGTCAAAGAAGCACACGTTACACCTTCTACTTCTGTCCTCTAAGTAATTAAGCACCTTCCTCGAGTTGCGCCTGGACAATCTTGTCAGCTACCTCCTCCACTGGGCCCCTCTCTCTTCTATAACTTGATCAGTCCGTTTCCCAAGCTGCTCATGTCTATTTTCACTGCTAGCACTTTGGTATGTGTATCTCCCACCCTGGCATCCATTCCTGCTGTGGCATCATTACATTTCATTATTTTTCATAAATTCGTTCAGCTTCAGATCCAGTTTTGGCGCCTCCATCACTGGTTTCTTAGTGGCCATTCAAACCCTTGGCAGCCCGCCTGCGTACACTATATTCCCTGATGTATGCCAGCCACCAGTTATGACAATAGCCCTCCAGCTCAATCACTATGCTCTCCAGGCTCACTCACACCAGCGCCTTGTGCCTGTGGAGACTTGGCCAACTCAGTATCAAGTCCCTCTGCTCCTTTGCCTTGTCTTAGTCAGCTCCTCTGTGTCGCACCTCAGCCAAGCACCAAATGTATTTGTTTGTTTGTTTTGTTTGTTTGTTTATTAATTTGTATAGCGCACCTGACCCAAAGGTATATGGGCGCTTAATCTTCGAGTTACAGGCAAGGTAGGGTACAAATATACAGTGATGAAGCAAAGGTATACAAGACAGGATAGCAATTCGTGCATAGACAGTAATATAGCAATTCGTGCATAGACAGTAATATGCTGGCATGGTGCAAAATACAATCATGCAGGAGGTATGCATTCAATCATGGTAGGTTAATTGTTGAGTAACCAGGTGATGACCTTAGTTCTGAAAGGTTGGAAGGTGGGTGTAGATTTGATATCCAGTGGAATGGTATTCCAAAGTTGTGAAGCCAGAACTGGTAAGCTGGAACCACCAGCTCTTTTGAGGGAGAATTTGGGCACAGTCAATTGTAGTGTATTAGAGGATCTAGTGGTTCTAGTGCTGCGAAAGTTGTACACAGTATGCACTGACTACTCCTATACCCCCGAGTTAACCTGCATCCACTTATTGTTGTGCTTGGTCTGTTGCTCATGCAGGTGCATGTCAAACACTGGCACCATTTCCTCACATCAGGGCTGGTGCTGTTGCATCTCTTCCACCTCGCCATGGTGTCGCTGACATGGACCGTCATACTGCGCACCCCGTCATAGCGTTTCAGATCTCACAGCTGATCTGTCTTGTGCTGTGCAGCCCTATACTCCCAGACAGGCAGACCTGAATGCCGGGTTACCACTGATTTATAGGTGTACTGTTGCTTTCCTCACAGTCATCCCTCCTACCTGTGTGTCCACTGGTTGAACCTCTGGTGTTCCCTCCAGCAGGCTTGCACTCTCCACTAGACACAGTAAGTTTTCCTCAGCAATCTCTCTCCACCTCCACGCCGATAAGTTTCTCGGCTCTAGTCACCCCCTCGTCATTTTCGCAGCTGCATCTTAATGGTCCTTTGTGGTCCCACAGCCCTCGGCTCCACTCCCTCACTGCTATCAGCTCCCTGCCCTCTCCCAGCCCATTACTCGCCCTCGAGGGCTCAGGCCTCCATTTCCTTCTTTGTTCGTGTTTATCAGAGGCTGTTGCTGCCACCTGTTTCGGATCCCCTAGACCCTCCTGGGATGTGCTGGTCATGTCATCTTGCTCTCCACGCCTTCCTCAGCTTGTGGGTCTTCTTGGTAGCTTCGGGTCAATGCTTAAAGGGGGCTTCTGCTTGGGGGAAGTTGATGAGGACCAGAAGCTCTGCAATTAAATTGCCATTTTGTGGGCAGCACCCCCCCTCTGCATAGTCTATTCTTGACATGATGAAGGAGATGGCGGGAATGTTCTATGTGGGAATGTGAAGAAATGTATATCTGCTTGATTGTGTGTAGGTGTAAGAAGCACTTCTTTACTACTGCCTTGAGTTGCAGTTTGAGTGTTAAGTGTTAAGTCGTTGTCCATTAACATTCCAACATTTTTAACCACTGTGGAAGATTCCAGTAGATTTCTAATTTCGGAATGTGGTGTTGGTTTGATGAGTCATTGAGTGTTATCATGATTTCTGTTTGTATGGGTTGAGTTTAAGGTTTTTGGTATGCCTGCAACTGTCTTTCAAGATGATTCTAAGCCTTACTGATTGGCAGGTATCAGAGTTCTAAGACTCTTTACTTGAAGTAAACCTGATCCCGCATTTCAGCACACTGATCAACAATTCAAATTCTGTCTTTTCTATTGCATCTTTTACAAAATGTGTAAGCTTCCTGAAACATCCTTCAGCTAGTTGTCTTGTCTTATCACCTTCATATACTGTTGATTCTTAACTACACTCGCAAGATAATGACAGGTAATTATCAATAAAACAATCGAGAAAGGAGAAAACCATGATATATAAGTGACAATATAGGCAAGGCTAAATTAAGTGACAATACATCCTCCTGAGAAACACCAGGGCCTCATTACCACCCTGGCAGTCCCGTAATGAACGGTGCCGGTACGGGACCGGCAATGTTCATTATGGGACGCCCTATTACGAGGTTCCCTTGTGGGACCCGGTAAGGACACCTGGTAAAACCAGGCGTCCTTAGCGGGTTCCACAGGGGGACCAGGGAGCTAATAATGGGCCCGTTACTAACGGGCCCGTTATTAGCTCCCTCCCCATTCCCATTGAGCCCTATGGGGGCTCAAATGGGAATGGGGATGGGTTTTTTCAATGAGGAATTATTGGGTCCTCCAAGGTTGGAATGACCCACTTATTCCTCATTGAAGGAACCCAGTACTGGAACCCGGTATGGAGGCAGCATGGCTACCTCCATACTCATAATGAGGCCCCAAGAATCATAATTGCATTAAGTCCCTTACACTTTACATTGGAAAAAATAGCCATGCAAGTATATGTAAAAATGCATCTCTTAACCTGACAAACATCGGAAGTAAACAGTTGCCCCTTGTTTTTCAAAATGCGTAAATTCAGAAACAACATTGTGATAACCCTAGTTGATTTTCAATTCATCTTAAACCTAAGGAGCCCATAAAGTAGGTACATTGTGCTTTCATTATAGGCCTGATTATTTGTTGAAGTATTCTCTATGCCAATTTAACAAGTTCAGCTGAGCATGTCTGTACTCTTTATTAATGTAATCATGGAGAATGTCACTAACAATACTCGTACCTGGTGATGACTTAAACTAATTGAGGTTTTTCAAATGAGTTGTATCATAATATTTAAATAATTACTTGAAAAGCTGATTGAAAACAGTGAAGCCATTCCTCCAGGCAGATTAGTAAACCCCATTGTGTGGCTCCAGGGGATCACTCTACAAACAATACATTTTACAACTCTGGTTACCCATACACAACAAAATCACATTACGATCCCTAGTCATCACACACAAATGTCTCTCGAACAATGCACCAAAATACCTCACAAATTCTCCCGAACCCAGTTTGACAGACCCACCAGATCCACTTACCTGAACCGACTCACCATCTCGAAATACTACCTAAAAAACGGCTGGAGGATCAAGCTTCCCAGTGCTCCGTGCCAAGTGCTGGAACTCACTCCCGCCAACCATTAGATCTGAAACCTCATTTTGGACCTTCAGAGCCAAGACTAAATGCTGGCTCTTTTCCCAGAAGACTATCTAGCACATTAGACTTGTTACCACACTGCACACTGTACATATTGTATGTACTGTATATGTTGCACACACAAATGGAACATCTTTTTTAGCATTATGTACCCCAGCTACCGTTGACTTACAAGTGCCTGGATTGACTGCAATTTCTTTTGCTAAAGTCAGAACCTGCCTGAAAATATGTAATATATACTGTGTTGTTACCTTGTAAAATCTATAATTGTAAAGTTGTTTATGAATTGTATTCAATTATGTAACCACTATTTGGCTGATTCATGGAATTTGTGCGCCGAAAAACGAGGATTTGTGCACCATTCTGCCCGCAAATCCCTGTTTAACACATGGGGATTTGTGGGCAGAATGGCGCACAAATCCCTGTTTTTCAAGCACACATTCCATTAATCAGCCCCGATGTATTCAAGTACAAGCGCCCAGTTACCCCTGGGTTGGGTGCGATATATAAGTAATAAACTAAACTAAACTTAAAGACTCAAAAGGAAGCCTAAGGGAAAGTATGCTTATACGATACCGACTTGAAGCGGTACCAATACATATATAATATAATTTTAATATCATAATGCAAGTCAAATATTCAACCATTAAGGTTCAACAATGCATATCGATAAATTAAAGCAACAAGGTAGCTTTTATATGCCCATGATCAAAACAAAGTGGAACAAAATAACTGAACGATGATTAAGGCTGAGTTTAATTAAACCCGTGAACACGATTCTTTTCTGCCAACCTGCCAACCCTAGCCTACTGCATACATATGAACACCCCTGCCCAACAACTCTCAAACAAACCTACTGCTATAATTAGTGACGTGTTGATGACTTAAGAAGGGGTATCACGATTGTGAGGCAGATTAATGATAATGAGTGTCTTCACATTCTGTTAGCTGACACTTTTACTTGGAACTTACTGTCACTGCCGTCAAGGTGGCTGATTGTGGAGCACTTCATGTTATATCTGTGAATTAAAATGTCAAGGTAGCTAGCACCTTCACTGATCTTAAAGCTGTGCAGAAGACAGAATGTTATGAATGTTATGATCAATATTCTGGTCTTGCAAATTAGGAAAATGGCAACGTTAGCACTCGATTTAATTTAATGAAAGGCTATTTACTTGATCAGTGTTCAGTCATTCCCTTACAGAGACTATTTTTATTTGCCATTCTACGGTATGAAATTCCACAACATTTCGCAGTAGGCATAGACATTTCTTTTCTGTACCAAGTCAGATGAGTAACACAAATAAAGGGTCTTGGGAACTTCAGAACAGTTTTCCACCTTACATAGCAAGTAAGTTCAAAGATGATAAAAACACCTTAACTGTACTAGTATCTACCCTTGCATATATAATAGAATGCATATGACATGCCAGTTCTTACAAACTATTTAGAATGTGTTTGGAGTCTACTGGAAGAGCAGTCCTTTCCAAAGTCGTCCAGTTATGAGGTGAAGGCACGTATTGGAATGCAGAGTCAATCTCTGCACTCTAACCATCCCCGGGGCATTCCCTTACAGAGACTATTTTTATTTGCCATTCTGCGGTATGAAATTCCACAACATTTCGCAGTAGGCATAGACATTTCTTTTCTGTACCAAGTCAGATGAGTAACACAAATAAAGGGTCTTGGGAACTTCAGAACAGTTTTCCACCTTACATAGCAAGTAAGTTCAAAGATGATAAAAACACCTTAACTGTCCTAGTAACTTCCCTTGCATATATAATAGAATGCATATGACATGCCAGTTCTTACAAACTATTTAGAATGTGTTTGGAGTCTACTGGAAGAGCAGTCCTTTCCAAAGTCGTCCAGTTATGAGGTGAAGGCACGTATTGGAATGCAGAGTCAATCTCTGCACTCTAACCATCCCCGGGGCATATTGGTGCGATCTGCTGCTGAAGCAAGTCGTGCCTCTGCCAGCCAAACCCATACCCAGACCTCACAAGAGATGAAGGACTCCCCTGTTTGCTATGTACTTGGGCTCACATCCAAAATGGCCATGTACTGCAAACAGAGCAGACAATAGATCAAGTTCAGCCAAAAGCTCATTATGCACTTTGTAAAGATGCAGAAGGGAGGCATTAATTTGGCTATAAAGCTTTATTAACCAAAAAGGGTTTGAAGAACAGCCTCTCTAGCCCTACAGCTAAGAGGGTTTTAGCTGCCTCATAATAAACGAATGAAAATGTCACGATAGCAAATAAAGTACGTCCGTCACTGTCGTGTCCAAAAAACCTACTTCTGACCCTTACACTAATAACCTAAACTAAATGTGCAAAGGGTGTTTTCTTCCAATCATAAAATGGTAATAACTGCCCTTGCAACCAGAAAAGTTCCCAGTATCTCTGGTGATCAAAAATGTTTAACTCCAAGAATTAGGGGTTGCTCCTTTCCCTATATCCCTTCTGGTTCTACTGTTTCTCTCTTTTTATCCTTGGGTCACATACCCTGTATCATCTTGGATGTATTTCACAGTGCCCTTATAATTTCCATGGTTGCAACTCACACTTCTGTATTATTGCAACTTGGTGAACTCTCCTGCCAAGCATAGGTTTTCTTCTGATCTCCTTTGCTCTCAGGGTCCCAGACCCTCTTATTCTCTAATTCCCATATGGGAGCAGGTCCCATACTAGCAATGTTTGGTTGCAATAGCTTTGTTCACACTCCTGCCAAACGTAGTAGTCTGTCTCTGTTTCTCTCAGGGTCCCAGACCCTTGTATTCTTTGGCTCTCATATGGGTTCAGGTCCCGGACTCGCAATGTTCTGTTGTAACAGTATGGTTTATTCTCCTGCCAAGCATATGTTCCCTTCTGCACTGTCTCTGCTTCGCTTAGAGTCCCAGATACACATGTGCTCTTGTTTTCATCTGGGTGCGGGTCCCGGTCTCGCAATGCTCTGTTGCAATAGGTGGTTTATTCTCTTGCAAAGCATATGCTCCCTTTTGCACTGTCTCTGCTTCTCTTTCATATAGATGTGGTCACCAAACCCTCTGATCCTACTTT
The DNA here is from genome assembly GCF_040938575.1 of Ambystoma mexicanum. Classification (NCBI taxonomy): domain Eukaryota; kingdom Metazoa; phylum Chordata; class Amphibia; order Caudata; family Ambystomatidae; genus Ambystoma; species Ambystoma mexicanum. The sequence continues at coordinate 827,639,482 of NC_090928.1, read as the reverse complement.
CTGCAACCGTTCCCTGAATCCTCCAAAACCTTTAGGCCTGCCTGCATATTTTGGTTCTCGGCCGCCGAGCAGTGGTGCTTTCCTCTAAGGCTCAGACAGCTTTTGGGTGTTCTCTGCAGCCGTCGGTGTCCTCACAGGCCAAAAATCTGAACGCAAGCTTTTTCTAAGCCTAATTGTTAGGTATCAGAGTTCTTAGGTTTCTTTCATCGTGTAATGCTTTCTGTGTTCACTGTGGTATACATACTTTCTGCCTCATCACGAGTTTGGCGGTAACCCTTAAATGTGGTGGTAACGCTATACCACTGCATTTAAGGGTCCGCCAAATCACGGGTTTGGCAGGATTTACCCCAGCTCAGAGCTGGGGGGAAATCTGCTGCAAATGTGCCGATTTTTGGTGCTATTACCGCACACTAATACCGCCGATGGTAGTAGCACAGAAAATTCCCCATTGGGCCCAATGGGTTAAGTTTGAATTCCCGAATGGGCCCAAAGGGGAATTACCATTCCGCCAAACCCGTGATCTGGCGCTAATAGCGCCGGGGGGTTTGGCAGTAACACTAATAGCCCAGGCAGTATCCCAGGATTATTACTGCCGGGATACCACCCAACTTGTGATGAGGCCCATTGTGTGTTCCTAACGGCACAACTCTGTAGCATTCTTTCCTTTGCTGTGGGAAGTATGTTGATCATGTGCAATACCTAAAGGTGAAATGCATATTGATAAATTGATTGCCAACATTGTTTAGTAGTTATCTCAGTGTGTTAAGCACTCATTGCAGAGATATGTGTTCATATGCAAGATTAGAATAGGACATTCCAGCAAAGCTGGCTGAGCCTTTCCTATGTTTGAAGTTTACAAACCTGCCTGCATATATACCTGGTGTTATAGCACAGCAGATGCTATTAAAACCAATGTACCTGCACTAGATAGGGGTTGGTATAAAAACTAACATATCATCTGTATGGTGAAGATCTAGACATTGATTTGTTCAGATCGGGTGTTGTAAAACCGAGGCAATCACATCCAATGATGAGCAAAAACGGTTAGCCCAAGAGAATAAGTATCCAAATTCAAGACTGTGGAACAAAAGCATTCATGCTTGTATCATGGCTTTGTCAGCAGACGACACAGTGATCCTGGTCAAATCATCTAATATCTCTTACATTACTGTGCTGTCTTCTGTGAGGTTTGCCTTCATACATGCAGTGATATTGTTTAGCCCATTAGTTGAGCTTTCTTCTTATGTGGGGCATTTGACAGAAGAGAGCGGACCAGATGTTGCATGCCTCGGGCAAGCATATTTTAAGGTCTGCTCGTTTGACACACAAAATGGTTTGCTTTTTTTTTGTAAAAGTCAAAGGTTTTTATGCACATTTATAAATGTCAATGTGACAAACCATTGCTTTGGAAGTATTTATAGCTTTAAAATACGAAAGAAAAACCCAGTTCAAATGTGTTAAATAACATCGATTGATATATGCTTCCCTTGATGATGGAGATAATTAATCCAGAATAATTCCAATTTTGCGTAACACCCTTCTATAATATTTTATTTTTTTAAATGGTCATGTTTGGTAATGTGATTTGTGTATTTTCCAAGTCAGTTTTATAAAATCAGATTGTTTTAGTTCATTATAAGAACTAGAAAAGAAAGTGTCCAAATGCAGAAATTGCAGAGTTGGCACACATCCACCCCTTAACCAATGTGGGATCCTGGGCATCTCCTTTAATCGTGTATTGCCTAACCTCTCAAAATTGCCAGTCCCTAATCCTTTCAAAATTGTCAGCCCTTCAGAGTGATTTCCTTCTCAGGGTATGATCTTCATAAAAGCCTCATTCATTTTTACACTATGGTGTTGTTTCTTCTAGAATAGTTAACATTGATATATTGCACACCACAGGCACTTGTTCCTTTGATTTCTAATTGAAACACTATTTGAAAACCACATCCCCTTCTTAGCTCAGTCTGCCTGACACCCTCCTGGTAGCTTCTAATCTACATCCACTATCCTTGCTATGGTGTGCATAGCTTTCTCCTTCCTTCCAATTGGTCTCCTCTATCCATGCTTGAGCCATTTTGCATTCTGAGAGGCAGCTAATGTGAGTTCTCTGTCTATTTTGGGTTACATGGACCTTTTACATATGGTCCTGCATTAATACTACAGACTGCATACCTTCCTGGATGCTATTGCTCAAATGTATCCTGTATCTGTGCTAGAACAGAAGTAACCTCTTCATAGACTGCTAATGCTACTTGTTCATCATTCTGATTAGAGCAACACTGATGAGGGTACAGGGACTTAAAGGGAGTAAACATGCTTATTTTAAATGCTGCATATCAACCTATAGGTTGTGATCGCGATGAGGGGGTCGGGGGTGCAACCAGATATTCTTGCTCACTGAATTGCTTTGGTTTGGTGGAGGGGGGCCCCAAACATGTCTGTGCTCACGGCCACAAAAGTGGTTAAGATGGCACTGGTAATTTCTAACTACATTTTGCAAGATAATAACAAATAGTTATTATAAACAGAACAAAGCAGAAATGAGAAAAAAGATGGATAAGTGAAAATATTGGCAAGTGTACTTTAGGTGACAATACATCCTCCTCATAAACACCTGGCACTAATCAACATTGCATTAAGGCCCTTGACCCTCACATTGGAAAAACTAGGCATTCAGGTATTTACACAAATGCATCTCTCAACCTGACAAAACCAGAAGAAATCAATTGCTCCTTGTTTCAACATGCCTAAATTCCAAAACATTGTGCTAACCCTAGTTGAGTTTCAATTCTTCTTAAACCTAAGGAACGCATTGTGCAGTGACTTTATATTTTCAATTGAGGCCTGTTAAGGAATTCCTCAATGACAATTTAATAATGTCAGCTGAGCATGACTGTACTTTACAAAATGGTCCATTTAGCCACATCTTTGGATTACACTGAACGCATGCGCAGCATTTTTATTAATGTAACCGTGGAGAATGTCATCAAGAATACTCGAACCTTGTGATGACTTAAACTATTTGAGTTGTTTCAAATGAGGGGTATCATAAAATTTAAATAACTTTTTGACAAGCTGATGGAGAATAGCAAAGACTCAAGCCATTCCTCCAGGCAGGTTAGTTGTGTGGCTCCCGGGATCACTCTACAAGCAATACATTTCAAGACTCAAAAGGATGCCTGCCTAAGTTAAATTATGCTTACAGGATGCCGACTTGAACTGCATCAATACATCTATAATATCTCCTGTAATATCATAACGCTACTCGACCATTGAGGATCTACAATGTATATCCATAACGTAAAGCAATGATGTAGCTTTTATATGTTCATGTTCAAAACAAAGTGGAACTAAATAGATGAATGATAGATTAAAGCTGAGTTTAATTAAAACCATGAAAATTATCCTTACCTGTCACTCTGCCATCCGTATCCTAGATTTAAATGCACACAAATAAATGAATTGCGTACTGCGTGCACATGGTATCCCTTACCCAACATATCTACTGCTATAATTAGCAAAGTGTTGATGACTTAAGAAGGGCTATCATGATTGTGCGGCAGATTAAGGATAATGAGTGTCCTCACATTCTGCTAGGTGTCACGTTTTTTCTTGGAACTTCCTGTCACTGGCGTCAAGGTGGCTAGCGGTGGGGCACGCCCTGTTATATCTGTGAATTCAAATGTCAAGGGAGCTAGCACCTTCACTGCTCTTGAAGTTCTGCAGAAGATGTCATGAAAGTCAAGATCAATATGCTGGGCTTGCAAATTAAGAAAATGCCAACGTTAGCACTAGATTTAATTTAATGAAAGGCTGTTACTTGATCAAGCTGCAGACATTCTCTTACAGAGACTATTTTTATTTCTCTTACTATGGTAAGACATTCCGCAACGTTTTGCAGTAGACATGGACATTTGTCTGCTTTAACAAGTAAGATGAGTGATAAAACTAAAGGGTCTTGCGACCTTCTCCCACCTTTAATAGCAAGTGAGTACAAGATAAATATGAAACACCTAAACTTTCCTGATAACTACCCTTGTCAGATTTTAGAATAATGCATTTGACATGCCAGTTCTTTCAAACAATTTATATCTAGGAAACATGTCATATGTGTGAATGTTTTCCCTGGGTTGATGCCTATTTATTCCTGTGCAAATACTTGTTCTAATTTTTTGTATTGGTTGTTGTATATAATCCATAAAAATCAGGTAGTGTCTGTTTCCCACAGAACATAAATGCCATATCATATCATATCATAATTTATTACCAGGTATGTTACAGTGGTACCCGATAAAGGAAGTCTACCACTATCACTCCTGCTCTGCCTCCAGCCCCTACGTCTAAACTATGTTACAGGTGCAAATGGTTACAGGTGGGCCACAAAATCTAATTGGACTATTGCTAGAAAAGCATCAGAGTCCGTCTTTTACCTCTTGTCTACTCAGGCTACCATGGTCACTTGCAAATGAAGGCTGTGGATCCTATTTCAAATACAGGTTGAAAACCTTCTGTTATGCTGTTGGTAACTTCTCCATTGCACCATGCCCCTGGTCTGGAGGATTGAAGTCATTCATGACACCCTCCATTGAGATACCCATACAACATCTGAGGCATGGCACATTCATTAAGAATGTTGAGCAAAGCACCCAGCTTTAATTATCATTATCTATTATGATTATTATTATTATGATTATTATTATTATTATTATTATTATTATTATTATTATTATTATTATTATTATATTTATTGAGTGCATACCTAGTTTAGGGAAGCAGCAGAGCACTTTACATAGGTATACAACAATACAGATACATAATGGAGCGCTTTACAGAGGTAGAAAACGGATGTATACGTTTTGGCCGTGGCACAATTGTTCATGGCCGAATTAACCGTGGTGAATTCGGCTGTGCTGCCAACGGCCCTAATTTTAAAAAAAAACACCCACCACCTACTTATCTTTTTGCCGTCCATGCATGTTCATGTGGGTTTTTACCCTGCAGCTTCAGATCCGTGTTAGGGAGAATTCTCTGTTTAGGCTGAATTTCCTAACCTAATGAGTCCCCCAGCAGCTTTGCTGGATTTCTGGAATTTGTTTTTTCCATCCTGCCAAGAGTGAGACTCTTTTTCTCCCACTCTTGGACATTAATGTGGTTAATTCCTTTAAATGTCAATGTGTTCTATGGGCTATGGGGTCTTTTACTCCATAGGGTCTCAAATGTTTTACTATGTGTGTTACACCGCACCCTCCGTGCCGTAACACTGGGGCGTCCTAGAGGATCCCCACCATAGACTCCATACCCTGGGACTGACTACTGTCTCCCAGGGCATGTAAATTCAACATTGGCTTTACTAGACCTAAATTTACTAACAGAACTAGTACAAACCATCCTATTGTGGACGTACTAGTAGGGGTAGTTCGATTGCCCCTGGGTCTGTTATTCGAGGGGGCACTGTCCCATCCCCCCTCATTGAGTTTTGGCTGGTGGCAGTGGAAACTACTTGTTATATACGACCCCGAATATAACTCTATGGGATTCTTCCCATTGTTGGAGGTTAATACATTTTCCTGTTAGTCTCTAACATACCACCGGTTTATTTGTCTTAAATAAATCTATCGGTTGGTATTTTCTGTGTTCGTCTCTGTAACTCCGAACCAAAGGTTGAGCCCTTTGTTCCACTTTTTGGCGGGCTTCTACACAGAAGCCCTCCAAAGTGGTGTCATTCTGTCTGGGTACCACAGGGGGTGTGGGAGGGGGTTTAGGCACCCTGGACTGAGTTGCCTTGCCAACTCAAGTCGCACTCTGGTGTGATTGGCCCAAGTGGTGAGCCACCCCGCTCACCACTTAGCGTGTTTTGATTGACAGCTAGGCTGAATGAATGGGGGTTTTCTGCATAAAAGCATGGCTTTTGGGACTGGATCTTCAGAAGTCGCCACAGGACCTAAGAATCCGACGAGGGTAAAGCTGAGCCTACCTGCAACGACGACACCTCTGGCCTCTGAACTTTGTGATCTATGGTAGATCCTGCCTTACTTGCCTTGCATTGTTTTGTAAAAGTGTTGGTACTGAGTTGGTTTCATACCCTGCCTTTTCTCTCCCCTCCTAACGAATACTAGAGTGCCATCTAGGTTAAAGCATTCACCTCTGTCTGCAAATAAGTGGTGCTGTTGAACCTAGACTTGTCGAACTATTGTTAGGGGATTGAGATACTTATAGTAATTGTAATTGAAGTTGCTTACCGTATTAGTGCCAGGGTGTTTTTCATAGATGTGTTGTTATAAATAAATACCTATATATCTTTACACCGAAGCTCTGTTCCATGTTTGCTTGTTCTGCTGTGTAAATTGCCCTATTTTGATTACTCCACATACTGCCTAACTCTTCTTGAGGGAAGTTATGGGAAGGTTTACTCCAGAGTTGGCAACATGTATCGACATGGTAGGTGGGGAGTGAGCAGGTGCAGGAGACTAAGGGTTCCAATCAGAGCTAGGCAATTGTAGTGTTCTGGGGAAAGCGGCAAAGTTTTTCCATCACTGATTTCCACTCATAATATCATTGGTCCTTCTCAGTGGGATGCGATTGTCTGACGCTGTCAGCAACATAACTTCCCAATAAGCACCTAAAATGTTATCAACATGGGCTATGAACGATGCAAACCAAAGTGCAGAGTTTTGCGCTATTGCATTAGATAATGTTCAAGGGGTGGTATGTTTATTCATGAGGAGAAAGGAAGCAAAAGTTAGATTTGCCAATGTATAGCATTCTTTAAAGGTTTTGAGCGACCAATCAACCAGTTACAATTTTACTAATTGTTGCAATTGTCTGCTTCAAAAGGTGTAGCCCAGAAGTACAATGTTGGGAAATGGTTTCCAGTTCTGTTCCACATAGTCGCAATGTATTACTTTTCAGAACAGACTGAGAACTACCCAAGGGGGAGTTTTTCCTAAACTGTGTTGGAAATAGTGCATTTGAAAGCATATTTGCTTAGTAACATTGATTAAAGCTAGTGTGGCACCTCATGTAACGGTCCACTCTGGTCAATAAAACTTTGGACATTACTCTGTTGCCCAGTAGGCCAGTCCGGGGCCTGCCAGTAACTCCTGCTCTACTGCCCATGGACTACGAAAACTCAGCATTCACACTTTGCTCAATCACGATGTTGCTTTCACTAACAACTCAAATAGATATTAATGGAACTATATAAAGGAAATTTGTTTGCAGAATCACTAGGACAGTATAGCTTTTCAGAAGAAGACTTGTGGTAGACAAAAAAATCAATACAGATTGGGAACCTCAGATGATCTCAGAGACTCCTGATTTGCCAACGGAATGTGTTTCATAGTGTGTCAGAGGTTTGCAGGTCCATTATTAGAGAAACTGGAGTCAGAATTCAGAAACACTACTCCTCTTCGAACTGACACAGCCATTAGACCCTCAGAAAGGAAGAATCCCCTACAGAAAATGTTGTTAATTTTGCATTAATCTTTTGGAATTACTGGGGTCTATTAGGAAAAAAAGACATCAATTACATGTAAGCAATCCAGGAAAATGGTGAGGTGCATTCACGTTTGATGTGATAAGGGTATTCATTAAACTCTAAAAAGAAGGACAACCCCCATGTGAAAGAAGAGACCTGGTATCCAATTAAAATTAGTAATCTTGCCCAAAAAAAACAATCACCAGATGGGTGCCTATTCAAATACTCAATTTCTGGTGCCTAGAATTTCCTAACGAGTGTAAAAAATGAAAGCAGTCATCATATACTAGCTATGCCTCTATTGCTAAAATCAGAGAATATGTTCATGTCAAAAATCCTTATGTCAGTGGTCAAAGATAAAAAAAAAAATAACTCGAAAATGATTAGCATATGTATGTTCATGCAATTCTTGAATGACTTTTGAAAATAAAGGGAAAAAATACAAAAGTACAAAATACAACTGGCAGGAAAATAATGAGACACCTGTAAATTGAGTAACACACTCAGGAAGGGATTTGAGTAGGATCATGTACATTATATGCAGAGGAAATATGTAAAGAACAGTGATTCATGATCATCATGACTATGCTACGCAAGAGTCACACCAATACCAAGTGGGATAGACCACAAATGCAATTGGGGATGGATAGTTTGGAGTGATTTACTTTCCCATGTATGGGGGCATGCGATATGCAGACATTCCAGGAAGGGGAGAGCAATGCTTTTAACAGAGAGAGAATGAGGAATCAATCAAGAAAGGACAATGACAAAGTAATAGCTGCAGATAATATCAACACAAGGAATATGACAAAACCTCTATCATCAAGAGGACTATAAGCAAGACGAGACAAGAGCATCTAAAAGGGTACTTTGAGATCACTGGATGTACAACCTTATCCAAAGAGAGATAGGGTGGTCCAAGAAGTCTAGGAAGGGGTTACAGAACTGCGGGGTGGCATTGACTAGGAAAGAGCAAACATTTCCAGGGAGGAGCAAGATGGCAATTCCAGTAGTAGTCAGTGAAGGGCTCCTGGATCATGCCATAATTAGAGAGAACAGCAATAAAAAATGTAAAGCCAATGTGTAAATGAACTCTACCGGTGAAGCTGCCCACCAGTACAATGTGGGTGTGGAATGTAAGTGGGAGTGATTCGGTACATAAGTCCATCGTGCTCAAAGGATAGAATAGGGGTTGCCACCCCTACTCAACATCATGACACTGGCCTTCTCTCAAACTAGGTGGTTACTAACACACTAGTGTTGTACCAAAATCATATTTGGCTCTTCCCCATTATTTCTGCAATAATGATTTGGATATTTTTAGCTTTGCATTGCTTGAAACATCACATACAAATGAACCCCTGCCATATCTGACAAATGTCCCCTCCACTTTTGAAAGAAGTGCTTTCCTTGTCACTGTGTTGCAGATTATTTGATCTGTGTCTGATGTATTAGGAGACTCACATATGTTAGTGGGTGTTACTAAAGCGCTCAAACAGACTTTTGCATGCTCTTTATTGGAAAGGATGAAAAATTAAGGCAAACATGTGAAAGAGCATGTGGAAGTGTTGCTGCTTGCATCAAGTGCTGGCTCATCATGGCCTCAAGTAAGATTTCAGGTTAAAAGCACTTGCATGCATTGAGGGTAACCTTGAGGAAGAACGATTGGATACAGCAGTAATAATAGAGGGTAAATGAGCAGACACACCTGGGATAGCTGTGGGAGGTGTAATGAGGCAGATGGAACACCCCCCTTCTGCTGACAGCTCCAATAACAAAACAGAGGATTGTATAGAAGGTTGTAAGCACCCACTTTCCCTCAAACCCACCTCAATCATCCATTTAAATGACAAGGAAACAAAACATGAGGACGTTGGGGATAATAAGGCTGTGGGCCAGTTGCCATGTGCCATGCAGTCACCCATTACTTTACATACTCACTATCGGCTCACCTTCTATTCTCCCTGTGGTAATGGGCTGGAGTCAGAATAACATGGGAAAATAGGTGATCTTTAAAATTCCAAAATGAAAAAAGGGGAACAAGGACTTGAACAATGGTCAGAAGAGATACATATACTACACAATCAAAGAGTAACTGTATTAGAAACAACCAGAGAGGCCAGTAAGAAGACACACTATTATATGTGTGGCAAAATGTGACTGCTCTGTGGAAGTATAGGCATGAACAGTGGTTTACAACTCTTTCTCAGATCCACATTACTACTAATCCATCAGTGATCCCAAACTTATAGGTCAAAATCAAATCTGTAAGAATAATCTCCTTAGCTGCTTTGGCCTAGGGCACGTTATATTCTTCAGGAGTGATATGAGCAATATAAGCTAGCAAAGAAACATCCAAATAACAATAGCACTGTGATGAGAGAAAAAAGGAAATAGACGGCTTTAATTAAACTAAAAATACAAAACACGTTCATAAAAACACTAATAACCTACACCTGTAAAATAAGACACAGTATAAGTATAAGGGTTTCTTTACAAAGTAAGGAGGTGGGTCTTAATTTCTCACTAAGGCCTTTAAAACAAGGAATTTGGAACCTAATAACTGGCACCTCAATCTTCTTCTTGTGTGACTTTACAGTGTCAAGCAAGGCTTTTCAGCACTTTGAAGTGGGTCAAGTAGACTCTGAGGTAGTACAATCGGGTGTTACCAATGGATCAAGTTGGCATTGAGGTGGTTGAGTCAATTTGAAGATGTCCAATGATGCAGTACAGTCCTCAGTGGTGATCAAATTGGCTTAAGATAAGGCAGGCTATTGTCAATGATGGGCAATGATGTGATGAGGATTAAATGATGCACACCACCATCTCCACAAACTGCATGCCAAAACTATATAGTGTGCATCTTTACCCTTCTGAATTAGTAACCTGATATGCAGCCCCCTGCTCTCCTGTGGCACAGAGAAAGTTCAGTTCACAGATGCTCACTTGACAGGTGCAGGGACAGCTAAGTCACTGCAGCTGAGGGGCTGTATTTAAGATATGCAACTCTGTTCACAAACTATATAACTATGACAGTTCATATTATGGTAGTATTTGTAAACTTTAAATGTAAGCCGCACCTGAGCTCCAGTATGCTGACTAACAACTCTCGTTCTTATTAAAAACAAAATCCATTTGATATGATATATGTGTCAGAACTGTGAGCTCAGCTGTGGAGGGGCTATGTGCATACTGGTCATACAACCTGGCCCTGCCAAGTGACAAGGAATTAGATGTCATGACTATGTCTCTCCTTTTGATCCATTGTGAGGGCAGGTAACACCCTCCCGAGTGAGCAAGCTTCCCAGCAGGAGATGGCCTGCAATATAGGATTCAAAGGGCACCCTCGTCGCAAAAAGGACTACCCTGCATACTAAAACAAACTTTGGTGGTATTGACAAGGCATGGGGGCAGACTTAGTGTAGACTTGGGGAGTTTACACTATCTGGAGGAAGGCTCCACCATCATTTTCTCTCTAGATGTCTCTTACATTCCGTCCTCTACACTTCCATTAACACCAAATACTTATTATCTCATAAGGCCAACCCACTTGGACCACATAAAGCAGGCTTGATTTAGTCCAATCACCAGCAGGATTTTGTTCTTAAAATACGTGGTCTACCAATTATTCTCTGATTCACTTTGCAACCAGAGTAATAATTAATTGGACTTCTGTTGGCAGAGTCTACTTTCCATAGACATCCAGCAGTGAATATAAGAATGGGTGTCCAAGGCAGAGAAAGGCTGTTCCCCACCAATGACCAGGGCACACTGGGGGTGACCTGCTGATGGAACAAGACCTGGATCTCTGCCAGCCACCCTCCTGAACAATACCTCATCATGGTGAAGACATTCAGAATGTGTTGGGCAACCCTCCTTTGCTTGAGAGGCTGAGAATAAGGATTGAACTTGTCTGTGAGACCCCAGAGTGGGTCTCACAGCATCCTGAGAGACAGGACAGCCAGTATCCCTGATTGTCCATTGCCTCGACTGAATTGCCGGCTGTGTCTTCAGGACCCAAGACACAGCCGGGACAACAAATTCAAATACATTGCGGAACAGAACTGCATGAAAAGATGCTTTCAAAGAAACACCCCTAAGGTTAGAACTTTAATACAATGCAAGCTATTTGTTTTTGTCAGTGTGAGACATGAGAATATCTCCCCATACAAAGTTGATTGAACTTTGCACTTTGAACCCTTATAGAAAAGCATACAAATGGGTCTACATACCTTCCCACACCTCTCTCGATTACAGCTTGTGATGTCACAATCCACCTCCAATTCCCACCACACAAAGTTAAGTCATTGAAACATTTGAGACAACCAGTGGAACTTTAATCAACTGCCTTGTTAGTCTCATCCTGATTCTCATGAGAATTGCTTTCCACCATGACATCACCAGAGCCTTGAACCATAGACATACTGCTATACAAATGTTGCATATCGGGGACACTCCAACTTGTTTCCCAGGCAAAATGTCCTCTAGGGCATTTTGAAACCACTGAGTTTCTTTTTGGCTGCATTAGAAAATCGTATTTCATTAATGATTTTAAAATATAAAATGGTCATGTATTACTTATTCGCTGGTGGAACCTGTGATGTCTAATTTGTGCCCTCGAAAAATAACAACCATTGTCTACTTCTCTCAGCGCTGGCCTGGGATCGCAAACTCTGCACTAAATCATCAGCCACAGCGGCCTTTGCCACACACAAAATGCTAAAGCACACATTCTGCAAAAGCAAGCTGTTAAGGCATATTTACCATGTTTCGCTCTCCCACTAAGTTTGATTATACTTACTTGAGCCACTGTATTTATGGATTGATTTTATTAAGGATTTTATTTCATAGATATCTGATAGAGCCCCCTCCCATTTTATATTGCTACTCATGCAGATGATAAGTGCATTCCTTTATATTGCATTGAACTTGCATCTTTATCACATTATTCCCTGCTTTTATTCATGTATTGATAACTAGATCTTTTTGGGCCTCTCGTTCCTTCTTAGCAACTTTATGTTTATGTATCCAATTTTTATCCAACCATGTCATGTCCCTGCAGTCTCCTCCCAACCGTTCAAATCTTCTCCTACCCATACACACCCTGTCCCATCTTTTAGACATTGAATCCATAACTCTCTAGAATTTTCAACATCTGTAGGCTGTGTAAAATCCCATCCATCAGGATGCTCCTCTTCATCTTCCCCATTATTTTGTTTCAGTTGTTTGTTTGTCAACACTCAAGGTTAACATCAAATTGCATGCTAAAATATACTTTTTAAAAGTTCTTAAAAGGCAGGAGGGGTGTAAATGAGAACCAACACAGGGACAGTCACTCAAAACAATCAAGAGAGCCAGGTGGGTACCCATGTGAAGATATTGTCCAGCCAGTTTTTTGCATGCACTCCATTAACCTTGCTTGTTATCTATGCCTGGAATGTCGGTATCTCTTGTATGGCTGCACTTAGCGTTCGATTTAAGGCCTCACCATGAGGTATGGTAGTACAGAAACGTGTCCCAAACTTGGTGCAGTCCCTCGATGGCTGTTAGGAGGCCAAGACAAAACGATTTTGAAGAGCCACCAAAGGCAAAACCCTCATCTCTTTAATTGCATTCAAACCTGTTGCTGTTGAATTGGCCAGCTACAATAACTCGTACTGAGTCAGCTGCAGCCATTTCAAATTTGCTGCGGCCTGTACACCTTGAAGCAACAATGAAGTGAAAAAGGTAGAAACCATGGACAGGCGATACTCATCTCGGAGAGCAGCCAAGTTTTCTGCACTCTTTCCTGAGAAATAATTGCTTTCTCCCTTTTGTCTCCTAATTATATTTTGCTGATTAGCTTGCTGCACCATTTTTCCCTGCAGTGCAATCTTCATGGCAGTGCTATTTTGGGCACCACAAGTGCAGGGCTGTGCAAAGTAATGAGAGCACACACTTCATTCCAGTCAGGCAGAAGCTGGGCATATGCTTTAGATCTGCAGGCCCACTAGAAAATGATCACAGCTGCTGTTCCCAGCATCATCTCTGCATTCTTCACCAACTTGGCGCAACCCAAATAGGTCCCCAGGAAAATAAACCCACTTGACCTTAAACACAAAGGGAATCATGTAAAGCTCCTTATATCAACTGGTTGATGTTTTTCATGTGACTACATTAAAGCCTTAACACATTTTCCACAAGTTGCTCGGCAGATGTCATTAACCTTGGCTGCCATGTTTTGCTCAACGTCCACCAATCCTTTAGCATGACACTGCATTACCCCCCCTCCCATTTGCCCCCATACCATACTGCTCCTTCAGTTCTCATCAGTGGCTATGTGTGACACCAGGGGATGCTTTGCCCTTCTTCATTTGTGCATTGCAATCTTTTATGGTCTCTTATTTGGAATGCCCCTTGTCTAGGACCCCCATATACATATTCCACCACCTTATGCTGGGTTTCCTCATTTTGAAGCATTTGTGTTAATTTTACGACGTTGTCTTCATACACATTATCCCCTCCATCCACCCAGTGAACAGCTACTTTTTTCCCCTGAAATAAACTTCTAGTTCTACAGAGAGACAGGTGCATTAGGCATCCCACCTCCTCATAGGACACAGCTCGGGGCACGATAAGCTTGGACGATCCAACTATGAGTGAAATTAGAGAGCAGACATAGTATGTGCCATTTATTCTCTCTCTTCCCACATGCATCAGTTCATCATACCAAGTGTATACTGTTAGTGAATTATGCCCCTCTTCAGTGCCATGGTGGAAGCCCCCCTTCATCAGATTTCATTATTGCTTCTTTCTTTTTCATTCATTTGTTTTTTTTTACTTTTTTCTTTAAAAATCAAATAAAACAAACACACTAAGACATATAAACATCATTATGCTCCAAAAGCATGAACATTTATTATCTTTGCCACACAGTTTGCATTATAAACTTCTTCAACACCCTCTTTTGCTAGCTTTTTATCTATCCTAATGGCTGTAAGAAAACTGAAAGAAAGTTTGACTATACTCCCCATTAAGTTGTGCTTTGGGAGACAGTGCTCTTGTCTTTGTGAATGTTGGTTATGTGTACCCACCTGTGCCGTACTTCAAGCTTGATGGCAGTTTTTGTTGAATGTGCATAAGTCCCGCCCACCTGGTGCCTGCCTGGTTGCCACTCTTATTTCCTACTTAAGGAGCCCTCCAGCCTCTTTTCCTTTGCAGATGGGTAGCAGGTGCAAGTATATCTTGGTTGCCTGGCCTAAGCCCCACCCACCTGGTTCCTTTCTGGTTGCAGCTCTTTTTCCTCACTAAGCAAGCCCCACCCACCTGGTGCCTTTCTGGTTGCCCCTCTTTTTCCGTATTTAAGGGGCCCTCCAGCCTCTTTCCTTTGCAGATGGGGAGCAGGTGCAAGTATATCTTGGTTGCCTGGCCTAAGCCCCACCCACCTGGTTCCTTTCTGGTTGCCGCTGTGTTTTCCCACTTAGCAAGCTCCACCCACCTTGTGCCTTCCTGGTTGCCGCTCTTTTTCCCTACTTAAGTAGCCCTCCAGCCTGTTTTCCTTTGCACATGGGGAGCAGGTGCAAGTGGATCGTGGTCACCTGGCCTAAGCATCACCCACCGTCTTAGCCCTGCCACGTCCATCCTGTTCTTAACTCAAATCAATGGCATCTCTCGCCCGGGCGTCCGAAGCACCCTGGATGAATACTCACCAAACTTTGCAAAAAACGTATATGTCCCACTCTAAATTTATTGGTAAAATTTGGTAAGGATTCGTCAAGGGGGAGCAAAGTTATAGGGGGGACCCAACATTTATTTTTTTCCCATAGACTGAATGGAGAAAACATTTCTGTTGCGCCTACAGCCCAAACAGTTGGACAGATTTTCACAAAATTTTCGACAGGAGCAGCGGCTTGGTCCCAAAAGTATGCTCTTGTAAATTTGGTGAAAATCTGTCCAATAGTTTTTTTTAAAACGACAAAAAAGTAGGCCTAAAAAATGTGTGATATCTATGTCCGCTCCGCAGACACACATCCCGGTTTGCTCCGTGGACAAGACACTGATTGATCAATCGGCTTGCGTCATATTTGTAGACATGCAACATATTTGCTGATTGGCTGGGGTGAAGCGTGAGGGGTGTCACATTGTTTTGATGCACCTGCCATACTAGATCCGCGGACCATGCACCCAAGACTCTAGGCCCTGGCCACAACCACCGCAGCATAACACACCCATGCTAGCAAGCATTTTGACTGTGGCATGTGGGCTGCTTATAGGGGATATATGTTTTCAAAAGTGTGTGTACTGTTTCATTTGTTGAGGATGTATGTAAAGTTTTGGCTAGGCCATGCACTTAAGATTGTAGAGTTTGGCAACAAGCACTGCAGCATAAGATACCCATGGAAGTAAACCTTTTAGATTGTGGTCTATGGTTAGATGTTTGCTTGAATGGGTGTGTTATGCTGTGGTGTTTGTGAGTCCAACTATTATATACTTACTGTTTGACTTGTTGTGGTTGTATGCAGTTTTTTCATGACATGGTTAATTGGAGCAGACATTCGTTTTTAATCTCTGTGATAAAAGAAAAGATCATATGTTAGTGTAGGTAGTTCATAATGAGTTATTGCATTGCATAATAGACATTTCTGTATTTTGTTGACCCTCATAGATAGTACTTTAAAAGTACTATAGTTCAAACCAGTGTACTGTGCAATTTGCTCCTCAGTTCCTGTGTTTGTTCATTAAACCATTGGGTCTGTGGAAAAAAATCCATGCTGGATAAAAAAAACAAAAACTTTCTATGTTGTGGTACAATATATTTCTTTCATTGTTTTCAGTAGGAGGAGTTGAATAGGTGTATGGTTTTGATTTGGAAGTGGTGGCAGTAATGTTGCAATTAGATAGTAGTTGGTGTATTATATTTGATTATTTGTTTTTCCATTTTAGTGGTATTCATCTATCTGTTGGCTTGTTGTAGATTTTTGGGGCAGTTAGATACCTGTTGGCATATTTTAACTGTACATTTCGTGTTTGATTTTAGTAGTTTTTATTTATCAGTTGGCTTGTTGCAGAATTTTGGGGCAGTTAGATACCTGTTGGCGTATTCTAACTGTTTATTTCTTGTTACATGTTAGTGGTATTCATTTATCTGTTTGCTTGTTGCAAAATCTTGGGGCAGTTAGATACCTGTTGGCATATTCTAACTGTTCATAGATTTGAAGTTCAAGTTTTGTTAATGGTTATGCACAGATTAGCTATTACATTTTGGTTTTAAGAATATTAAGTAAGCGTAATCTGGTAATCTCGGTTTTAGAGTAATGGTAGTATCATTACATTCAAACCATCCACATTTCCTTTTTATATATGCAGTGTAGGGACCTGCATTGGTTGTGGCTCCTGCATGGTAGATTATTGCTATTGTTTTGAAGGTTTTCTTATCAAGTGATACTTTACCATGTGTCAGTCCAGTCAGCTTGTAGTTGATTTTGGTACCATCTGCATTGTAACATATAAAAGCATTACTATTACATATTTACTATGTGCCTCTATTTGTAAGGTAGAGTGATTATCTGAATTGCAGGTATTACATAATCTGCCATGGTTTGCATTTTGTAGAAGTTGTTGAAATGGAATGGATTCACAGTTAGGTATGGATACATATACAAAGCGTTCATTAGGCACTTCTTCTTGTACTACATGGCTGCAAAGAGTGCATGTATTTTTCCACATGTATGAAATCTGGAAGATTTCATTTATAGGTATGTTTTTGTTTTCTAGTACTTGTAGTAAGTACATTAGACATTCTTGTGGTTCTTCTTGTGAGTTTATAGTGAATTTGAACATTCCAGCACAGTAGTCCAATTCTTGCCTTATTCCAGAAACACTGTAAGTGTTGTCAAGATTGTTGGTTGCATTTCTTTGAAGGACTAACATTTGCAAACACAATTGGTCTGTACCGTCTAAGTAAAGGTTGTCAATAATTTTTGGCAATTGGAATAGAATATTTATTGATACATTTGTGTAGCAATTTACACCAGTTGTATTTGAAAATTTGAATGGACCTGACAGTTCTGTGTCGAAGTCATTTGTTCGGAGTATGCTTTGCTTCTTTGATGAGGTTGTTGAGTTACTTTGAGCAGTAGATCCTTCTTTGGTTGTGGTACTTGATGAACTATTAGCTTCTTTTACTTTCTTTGGGGGAATTGCAGTGAGATCCTGTAGCGTTTAAGTGTGAGGTCGTTTTCTTTTACAATGTTTTGTTTTTTGCGGAACATGATAGGTTTTTAGATGGAGGGTGTAGAGTGAACACATTCTATTGTACTCTAGAATGCAAGAAATATCCACATTTACTTTACTTGCATCAAAGTTGATTACAAATAGTCTGTCAAGTGTAAGCAAGCATGACAGTAATACATAGCTCACGCCTTCTTTAAAGACTGTGCTACCAATATCTATCAATGTTTTATCTAGGGTAAGCCCTTGTAATTTGTGAATGGTGACTGCATATACTATTTTAGGGAGAATTCTCCAGAATGGCTAATTTCCCTTACCTACTGAGTCCCTCAGCAGTTTTGCTGGATTTCTAGGATGTATTTATTTCAGTTGGTAAGAGTGTGAGCCTTTTTTTCCCCACTGTTACATGTGTTTTGTTGTGTGCTTTACATTTTTGTGTTCATAGAAAGTGGAGTGTCACCAACTCCATAGGCATCATATTTGTACTGTGTGTCATACAGCATCTTTAGTGCGGTGACACAGGGTTGTCATTTACAGGCTTCCCACTTTAAACTCAATTTTCTGGGACTGACTACTGTCTCCCAGAACATGTAAAGTTGGCATTGACTTTATTAGTCTTTTTAAATTCACAGTCTTCCATAGAGTACTAGAAAGGGTTAATAGTTATCCCTTTTTGTCTGTTTCTCATGGAACATTATTTTGTTCCCCTTTCTTTAAGATTTGGCTGGTGGCAGTGGTATCTACCATTTTTTTCCTACCACGGACTATGAAAAATTCTTGGTACTGTTTTAGGCTATGTTAGTAGCCTCAAACTTTAATCTGCTGGACTCCTTTTAATTTTATTTGGTTCCGGCTGGGTTTATTCACCATTTGTTTTTGTAAAGGTCTTTCTCGTGTTTTACTCTGCGTGCCAAACTAGGCCTTTGTTTGTGTCCTTTGGCGGACTTCTGCACAGAAGCCCTCCTTAGGCTGCTGAGTGTCTGGGTGGACAGGATGTGAGGGAAGGGTTTTAGGCCCCCTGCACAGGGTATCCTTGGAGACCCAAGTCACACTCTTGATTGATTGGCTAGGTGACTGTCCTGCCAGGACAGCCACCCTGCTGTGTGATTGACAGCCAGGCTGTGTGAATGGGGAAAAACGACATAAAAAGCAGGTCTCTGGTCTTGGCAGGCAGAGTCGCCACTGGATCGAGAGAACTGAAGAGAAGTTGAAGGAAGGTGATGACTGCAACTACTGAACCTCGCGGTCAAGCCCTGCTGTGGATCTGAATCTCCTAAACTTCGATGACAGAGAAGATCTGCAAGAAATCTTCTTCCCTTGAGCTGATGGGACCAACCAGTTTGCCAATCACCAAGCAAGGCCTCCCTCCCCTGGTCGAATTTGCTGTGCACTGCTGCAGTGAATCGGATAGCCAGGAGGACCGGACTCTGGGTTTTAAGGAGCACACCTTTTATTTGTTGCTTTGCTCTGCTGCTGGTTTCTTCACTGAGCAGTGCAGGACCCTCCAGCCTTCCTCCTTCTTGTCAGTCTGACAGTAGCTTCAGGAACGGTGAGCCTGCAGGACCTGCCAGAATCTTCTGCCTCAGCGACAGCATTCGTCTTCTACTAATCCAGTCGTTCGTGCCGTTCGACCGCGGTGAAAGTGTTTGAAATCTTTCGCTAATCTGAGGGCTTGTCCTTCTCTACTCTTTTAAATAACCTTTCTTCTGACCAACATTGTTTCGAACTGTTGACAAAGACTTAACTGCAAACTACTCTGAACTGTGTGATCCTCTGCAAAGACTCTGAACCATTAACATTGGGCCAGGCCTATTGATTTGAATCCTAGGTGTAGTAAGCATTTTCTAGATTGCCCTGCCTACTTACTTGTTGGTGCTGCTTGATTTTGCATAACCTTGTCTCTCCATCCCTTTTTAAATTGCTGGAGTGCCATTTTGCTCACACTTCATTTTGAGCTTAAATTTTCCCAGAATTCAATGGGTGGTCGTTAGTGTATTAAGATTGTGATGTTCTGCTGCTTTATATTAGTGAACTGTTTTACAACTGACAATGTAAATAAATGTATACTCTTTTACTCAGAAACATTGAGTCAGTGTTTGTTTGAACCATAGCAATTGATGTCCTTTGTGTAACTTCTGATACTGCTCACTTGTAATGGTTTCTTCCATTACATTCCAAGATGTGTGTGATGATCGTGCCTTTCGCTTTTCTGAGACGGCATCAGCTGCAAGAAGTGTTGATGGTCTAGTTGTGATTACGGTCACAACGTTACCACAGGAAGCAGTAGGACGTCAGGGGGACGTAGCCACGCTCACTGAAGAAGATCCGATAAAAGAATGGAGAGCGGATTTCACGTTGCATCACTACTCGATTAGAGGTTGTCAGACGCTCCGTGAGTACGCCTGAGGATCTTTTTGTATCTTTCTTTGTGCTTCTATTTTCCCTTTGGATCCTTGCAAACTTGCATCACTGTTTACCTTTTCTCCCGTATTTCGCTAGGAACTCAGCTTTGGAACAGTGACCTCTTTCGATCCTCCTTCTGTTTAAACTCATTGCCTTCCTTCATAATCCCAGTTACACAGTTTTCGGGTAGGCATAACTTGACATTAGTAGTTTATTCTTGTTTTGACATTTGGCGGAGGGTTTGATAGGTTTATGTTGTTGGTTCATTTTCATTTAGGAAGCCGCATTTGTTTTGAGAGCCACTCTCTCTTTCTCGAGAACTACGACTCCCAGAATCCTTTTTGTCATCTTGTGCTAACTCCCCGTTCTACGGACGAGGTTGCGCAGCCTTCATCTCTTGCAGGTGGAGAAACCCTTTCTTCCCTTACTTATTTCTATCTGATATTTCCTGGGGCAAACTCCATTACTATCTACGCTTCTTCTTTCATTTCCTCATAGTATTTGAAGGCTCCAGGAACACAGACTCTTTGCTCTGCCTTCATCATTAAATTACCATTCGGTTTTAGCACTTTGGTAAGGGCAGGGGAGCTTTTCTGTAATCTTTATTTTCCTTTTTCTGTTATATTCTTTAGCTAATATTGTTCTTAAATTCATCTACAGCTGGGCTAATTAGAACAAGCTTTCAACATTGGTAACCGGAAAGCAGGAATTATTCCGAACATTCCAGAAGGAAGGAGAACGTTCATCCACGCTCCCCAGCAGCTCAGCACAGGCTTTTTTCCCCCTCAAGGGTTTCCCTGGAATTCCCTTCGGGGGGTAGCCTTTGTAGTGCTGACCGCATAGGGGGTTCCAGGAGGATCCTTTATTTCATCAGGATCAGCGCAGCCCCCATCGTGCACCTGTCTTCATTAATACAAGGTAGGAACTCTTCCCAGACTGCCTCATTTTTTTGTTTGTTGTTGATTATTAAGAAAGACCTTTTCAGGCTTTCTATAAATTGGGTTGGTTTAGTAATTCACGGAGGTTGAAGTTACAGTTAGTGACGCCCATTGGATCCATTGAAGACTCTGGTAGAGGGATCTATTTTTAAAAAATATGGACCCCCAACAACAACAACAAATTCAGCAGCTCATTGCTGCGGTTCAGTCTTTAACAGCAGAAGTTCAACAATTAAAGCAGGAGAATGTCAATCTCCGGCAACAGCAAGATACTGCCACATTTACAGTTGCAACAGGGTATTCTAACACCACACTGTTCGGAAGTACCACCTGGTCCCTTACCTGGGGGTCAGTTTGACGGGAACCCCCATAAGTTAAAGGAGTTTCTAGACTCCTGTTCAATACAATTTGCCTTTAAGGGAACCTATTTTCATACAGATCGCGACAAGGTTGGGCATATGATTTCCCAGATGACGGGACCAGGGCTAGCCTGGGCCACTCCGTTGGTGACCACCATGAATCCTATTCTTGACTCTCTCACTGCATTCTGCAATAGCATAAAAAGTATTTTTGGTCGTCAGGAATTTACAGTGGCTGCTCAAGAACATTTATTAGATCTTAAACAAGGGAACCAAGATACTTTGTCTTACATTACTCGTTTTAAACAAATGTCAGGTGAAACGAGATGGTCAGACGAAGCATTAACTACAATATTTCGTAGGGGACTCTCAGAAGATCTCAAAGACGAATTATCTCGGGTACCCCGGCCCCAAACATTGGCGGAATCTATTTCATTGGTTCTACAAATAGATTACCGGTTAAAAGAAAGACAATTGGAAAGGAAGAAGGGACGGACCTATAGACCCTCTATAGAAACTTCTGCAGCATCTAAACCTTCTTCTTCGGGAGATGAACCTATGCAATTAGGGATGCATCTAGGGGTCCGTTATCTCCAGAGGAACGGTCTCGCTGACGTACTCTGGGACTATGTATGTACTGTGGTGCAAATACTCACACAGTGCAGGACTGCCCCATTGCTCCACTCCGGAAGTCGGGAAAAGCCAGCGCCCGGCCGAAGGGGAACCACGGTCCAGAAACCATTGTTGGACACCGGTTCCTCATCAAATGCTTTGCTGCCCCCTGTACCTATTTCCTCGGGGGTTATCGACATGGAGATGATCATTTTGAAGGTCTCCTTAAGATTTGGCAACAAAGAAGTGATAAATATTCCGGCTCTTATTGATTGTGGTGCGGCAGGAAGCTTTGTAGATGATCGATGGGCTACTGAACAAGGTATTCCCAGATCTTTCAAAAATATTGCGATTCCAGTTGAAAGTGTGGACGGTAGTCCACTAATTTCTGGGCCTTTCAAAGATCAGGCCAATCTGATCGAGATGATTATCTCGTCACATTCCGAGATACTCACCTTAGACATCATGAGGGCTGCTCATCACCCGGTGACGCTAGGTTTGCCGTGGTTAAGAAAACACAACCCCTTTATTAATTGGGTGCGGGATCATTTTTCTTGGGGTCTGAATACTGTTTGGGACATTGTATACAGAGTCCTTCGCCGGTACCCAGAGGGAAGACTTCATCTATGCTGGCTCCGTCAAAGGTTCTCTTACTCAACCAGATAGCCGGATCACCAGTGGAGTATCATGAGTATCAACGGATTATCACCTCATCTGAATACTCTCAGTTACCTCCACATCGAAGAGATGATTGTCTCATCGAGTTAATTCCGGATCAACCATTACCCTTTGGCAGAATGTACATATTGTCAGCATCTGAAAAGTAGGCTCTGCGTGAATATCTGCAGACTAATCTCAAAAATGGTTTGATAACGGAATCTACATCACCCGCCACTGCTTTGTTATTTTTCATTCCCAAGAAAGACTCAAAGACTCAAAGGAATTACGCCCCTGCATTGATTACGGGGCCTCAATAAGATTACAGTCCCAGAAAAATAGCCAATGCCATTAATCCCAGATATTCTTGAAGCAGTCAAGGGAGCCATGGTATATACTAAGTTGGACCTCAAAGGGGCATATCATCTCATCCGCATAAGGTCTGGAGATGAGTGGAAGACTGCATTTCGCACCCCTTTTGGCCATTAACAGTACCAGGTGATGCCTTTTGGTTTGTCAAACGCTCCATCAGTATTCCAAAGATTTATGGACCATCTCTTCGCGGATATTCTCCTTCACTATGTCATCGTTTATTTGAATGTTATCCTGGTCTTTTCCAAATCTTTACCAGAACATCAGAAGCATGTCAGAGAAGTTCTATCTAGGCTACAACATAATCATCTTCTTTGTAAGATTGATAAATGTGAATTCCACCAGTCCCGAGTCGCCTATTTGGGGTACATCCTATCAAATACTGGGATAGCCATGGATCCTTATAAGATTTCCGCCATTCAAGAATGGCCTGCTCCAACTACGGTAAAAGAAATCCAAAGGTTTGCTGGATTTGCCAATTTTTAGCGTAGGTTCATACCTCACTTTTGCAACTTAACTCATCCTCTTACTTCACTTTTGAAGAAGGGAGTTCCTTTTCATTGGTTAGATCCCACTCAAGGGGCATTTGAAGAGAAAATTCACCTCTGCCCCAGTATTAATGACCCCAGATCAGGATAACTCATTCATAGTGGAGACTGATGCATCTCATTATGCCCTTGGAGCTGTTTTACTTCAGAAAGACACCAGGGGCCAGGAACGCCCGATTGCATACCTCTCAAAGACTTTGACTCCGGCTGAATTAAACTATTCTGTGTTGGAAAAGGAGCTATTGGCCATAAAGAGGGCTTTTGAAGAGTGGAGACACCTACTGTTAGGGGCTAAACAAGTCATTGAGCTCAGAACAGAGCATCATAATCTGAGAGCCCTTCAGTATACACAGACATGTAACAGTAGACAGGCCCATTGGGCCCATTTTTTTTCTCCATTTAGAATTAATTTTACCTTTATTTCAGGAACTAACAATTTGCAGGCAGATGCCCTCTCCTGAAAAGAAATATTGCCCCAAAAACAGTTTTGATCGGAATCAATCTTTCCACAAACTTAAGTGTATCAGGTGGTTGTTAAGGATTTGCTAACTCAAATTCAGGAACAAACTAAAAGGATGACAAGTCAACAAAAGGAATAACTAATTCCTTGTAAATTGGTCCACGAGGAAGGATGTTACTATTCTGGACAACAGGTTTTTCTCCCTACCGATTCCTTAAAAAAAGAAATCCTGAAACTATGTCATGACGCAAAGGTATCAGGACACAGAGGAACAAGTACAACTTTGGAGCTGGTAGCCAGATACTTCTGGTGGCCTTCTTGGAAGAAGGACATCACAGAATACGTTAACTCTTGTCCACATTGCTTACAGGTAAAAACTCCTCGACATCCCCCTTTGGGTAAATTGGTCCAAATGGCATTATAATCTCAGCCCTGGCAGATGATCTCAACAGACTTCATTGTTGATTTGCCTCCCTCAGGGGGATGTGCTACTATAAGGGTTACGGTAGACTATTTCTCAAAATTGGCACATTTTATTCCCTTGAGCAAACTTCCGACAGCATCAGAAACGGCAAGAGTCTTCATCGAGAGAATATTTTCTCTTCATGGTTTACCAGAAAAGATAATATCCGATCGAGCATCACAGTACATGTCAAAATACTGGAAGCAAGTGTGCCTCAAATTGGGCATTATAAGAGCCCTGAGTTTCCGGTACCATCCGCAAACAAACGGTCAAACTGAATGTTTAAATCATGCCCTGGAAGGATATTTGAGAACTCATGTATCCGCTGCTCTGGATGACTGGAAGGAATTGTTACCTATTGCCGAGTATGCATATAATAATTCTTTTCACTCCTCAATTAAGATGAGCCACTTTCTCTGTTCCTATGGATTCCATCCCTCATCTTTTCCCAGTGCAAGTCATGCCACTTCACAATTTCCAGATGTGGATCATCTTGTTAAACAGCTCGATAAGTATCATTCAGAAGCCCGAAAGACCCTTCAAAAATCCCAAGTGCGTACCAAGAAGTATGCTGATCGTCATCGCAGTTCCGCCCCGGATATTAAGATCGGAGATTATGTTTGGCTCTCAGCTAGATTTCTCCCTAGGCATCTGGTACCATCTAAACTGTCCCCTCGATATTTTGGACCTTTCCGGAACATATGTAAGATTGGTCAAGCAGCTTTTCGACTGCGTCTCCTTACCTCCTGGTCTCAGATTCATCCGGTTTGTCATGTTTCACAATTAAAACCAGACAGAAGAAGTAAATTTCATCCTAAAACTATTGTCAATCCCCCTCCAATTCTGACATCGACAGGTCCAGAATTTGAAGTATCTAGGATATGTGTTTCTCAATATCATTACGGGAAACTTCAGTATCTAATAGACTGGAAAGGGTATTCCCCAGCTGAAAGATCATGGGAACGAGCTGAAGATATTCACGCGTCACGGTTGATAAGGAAATTTCATGAGAACCATCCCGACAAACTGGGGGGGGAGTCCGCCTAAGAAGGGGCATACTGTAATGGTTTCTTCCATTACATTCCGAGATGTGTGTGATGATCGTGCCTTTAGCTTTTCTGAGACCGCATCAGCTGCAAGAAGTGTTGACGGTCTAGTTGTGATTACGGTCAATTTTCTGGGACTGACTACTGTCTCCCAGAACATGTAAATTTGTAATTGACTTTATTAGTCTTTTTAAATTCACAGTCTTCCATAGAGTACTAGAAAGGGTTAATATTTATCCCTTTTTGTCTGTTTCTCATGGAACATTATTTTGTTCCCCTTTCTTTAAGATTTGGCTGGTGGCAGTGGTATCTACCATTTTCTTCCTACCGCGGACTATGAAAAAGCCTTGATACTGTTTTAGGCTATGTTAGTAGCCTCAAACATTAATCTGCTGGACTCCTTTTGATTGTATTTGGTTCCAGCTGTGTTTATTCACCATTTGTTTTTGTAAAGGTCTTTCTCGTGTTTTACTCTGCGTGCCAAACTAGGCCTTTGTTCGTGTCCTTTGGCGGGCTTCTGCACAGAAGCCCTCCTTAGGCTGCTGAGTGTCTGGGTGGACAGGATGTGAGGGAAGGGTTTTAGGCCCTCTGCACAGGGTATCCTTGGAGACCCAAGTCACACTCTTGTTTGATTGGCTAGGTGACTGTCCTGCCAGGACAGCCACCCTGCTGTGTGATTGACAGCCAGGCTGTGTGAATGGGGGAAAACTACATAAAAAGCAGGTCTCTGGGACTTGGCAGGCAGAGTCGCCACTGGATCGAGAGAACTGAAGAGAAGTTGAAGGTGATGACTGCAACTACTGAACCTCCCGGTCAAGCCCTGCTGTGGGTCCGAATCTCCTAAACTTCGATGACAGAGAAGATCTGCAAGAAATCTTGTTCCCTTGAGCTGATGGGACCAACCAGTTTGCCGATCACCAAGCAAGGCCTCCCTCCCCTGGTCGAATTTGCTGTGCACCGCGGCAGTGAATCGGGTGGCCAGGAGGACCGGACTCTGTTTGGGTTTTAAGGAGCACACCTTTTATTTGTTGCTTTGCTCTGCTGCTGGTTTCTTCACTGAGCAGTGCAGGACCCTCCAGCCTTCCTCCTTCTTGTCAGTCTGACAGTCGCTTCAGGAATGGTGAGCCTGCAGGACCTGCCAGAATCTTCTGCCTCAGCTACAGCATTCGTCTTCTACTAATCCGGTCGTTCGTGCCGTTCGACCGCGGTGAAAGTGTTTGAAATCTTTTGCTGATCTGAGGGCTTGTCCTTCTCTACTCTTTTAAATAACCTTTCTTCTGACCAACTTTGTTTCGAACTGTTGGCAAAGACTTAACTGCAAACTACTCTGAACTGTGTGATCCTCTGCAAAGACTCTGAACCATTAACATTGGGCCAGGCCTATTGATTTGAATCCTAGGTGTAGTAAGCCTTTTCTAGATTGCCCTGTCTACTTACTTGTTGGTGCTGCTTGATTTTGCATAACCTTGTCTTTCCATCCCTTTTTAAATTGCTGGAGTGCCATTTTGCTCACACTTCATTTTGAGCTTAAATTTTCCCAGAATTTTCCCAGAATTCCTTGGGTGGTCGTTAGTGTATTAAGATTGTGATGTTCTGCTGCTTTATATTAGTGAACTGTTTTACAACTGATGATGTAAATAAATGTATACTCTTTTACTCAGAAACATTGAGTCAGTGTTTGTTTGAACCATAGCAATTGATGTCCTTTGTGTAACTTCTGATACTGCTCACTTTACTCTTGAGATAAGTCTGGCTGCTCAGCCATTGCTACCACTTTACTGTGTAGTACAGGCGTGTACCAAAAGTGAATTTGTACTTACACTTGTAGTCTTAATTGTGTATGTTGTTCCCAAAGGGTACTGCATATGATTCTGCCTAACATGCTACAGTTAGAGAAAATGTTTCTCTGCATACCTACATGTCTTTGAAAAGAAGGAAACGGGCAGTTGAGCGCCCTATCCTTTTAACTTCTGATAGTTCGACAAAGAGAATGTTGACAAACTGAATGTTGTTGTCACATGGGTATGTTTAAAAGACAACAAATGTACCAAGTGCTCCATTAATTAGTACTTGCTCCATGTCAAGGTTATGTTTAATCATTACTCTACAGTTTAAAGATCATTTTAATATTTTCTCCAAACCAGCTATGTTGGAGAGCGAGTTTTCTAAGGTATTTAGTCTTGTTGTGGTGTGTTGACACATGGGTAGTGTCATACCATGTACCTATAGTTTGTGGAGCAAATTTCAATTATTGGTTGCAATTCTTTTTTCAACATTGTTTCATTGAATTGTGCACAGCTTGTAAGAGCTAGCATCAAGGACATACAGTTTACATTTTTGTGTGCTAATTGTTCCATGACATCAGTAGCAAATGAGTTATGGCCATAGAGCGCATGTATGTGCCTGGTTTTTAATATTGATTGTGCTTCTTGAGCTAGTACACCAACTCTAATACTTTTTAAAATGTTGGCGTATGTGAGGTCTGCAGACTGGCACAAGTTTTCAGTTAATTATCTGTACTGGAAATGTTGCCAAAGTTTGACATTTCCTATGCTGCCAATAGATTTACGGCACAGTTTATGTCCAAAGGTTTTAAAAATAGGTTCACCTTTCACTGGTGTTAATTGAAGAAGATCTCCGAAAACAATAATGTGTTTTCCTACAAAGAGTTCTTCATAGTCTGTTTTGAGGACCTCTTGTAATCTGAGGTGAATCAAAGCCAACATTAGGTTGTAGATCATGCTCACCACATCTATTAGCAGCATTGTCTCAGGAGGATAGCTCAGAGCCAACGTGCTCGCCTTGGAAGCAAGATGACACAGAGCACCATACGTTTGATCCTCGGGTCCGCGCTTATAAACCTCTGGGTATTAAGCGTGTTATAAATAACCTATCATATCATATCATTTTCATTTGTTTGAAAACTCTGCGTAGTTCCATTGCAGCTTTTGTAGACAGTTTGTAACAGTATAAATTGTGTTGGTGTTCTATTGGAAGGAGTAGTAATCGGTGTAAAGTGACACTGTCTATGTTGTAGGGAGCTAAACCTGTGGGGGCAGTTAAAACAGCTGACGGTTTGTTGTTTGTCAATTGTTGGAGGAACTTGCTGATGATTTTGATTAAGAATGTTTTGCCTGAACCAGCTTGATCACTCATGTATAGTAATATAGGTTTGAAGTCTTGGCAGGTACAATTTTTACTTTCATGTTGTACACCACGTTCAATTTGTTTTGTTATTTCTTGGAAAATGCTATGCTGCTCATTGTTTAGTTGTGATTTCAGTACAGCAAATTCTTCTGTAGATTGCTTATACTGACACATGGTGTTTTCTACTTCTGTCATGGCTAATTCTGCCTCATTTGCTATTAGTGGTTGTCCAAGTGGTTCTTGGCTTCCTGTTACAGAAAGTTGACTACTGTCGGGAGTGTCCACATCTAGTTGGGCCTGCAGTTCTTCTTCGTGTTGCTGTTCATTGTGCAACATTGTTTTTTACTGTGTAAAGTTTACATCAGTTATAGTGCTTTCATTTGCTTTGAAAGCGTCTTCATAGGAGTCATGGGCATCTAGCAAATCTTCTTTTCGCCATGGTTTAAAAAGTTGTGTAGGTATATGTAATACAGTTCTTTATGTTGAGGAGGTTTTAATGACAATTTGATATGATTAATTAAGCTTTGTTTGGTCAATTTCAATAAGCTGCCTTCACAATTTACCACTTTGTATCTACCTTTCTTTACATCTGGTTTAATATTATTTGTGTATGACAAGTTTTGGGCTATGTGGTGTAGACACATAGAGGCCGATTCATGGAATTAATGTGCACTGAAAATTCCCGCACAAGCGTGCGAAAGCGTGCGAATCACAGCGCAGGTGCGAAAATCGCAGCGAAACCCACGCACAGCGATTCATGGAAGTCTGTGCGCGTGTAAATCCATGGATGTGTGCTAAAATCCTGCGTGGCGCATGCTGGCGCACACGTCTTCAAACAGCGTGTGTTACGCGCACAGCAAAAGCGCACATAGCGCAGCGCACACAACAAAAGTAGGCGTAACACGTGGCATAACACGTGGAATGGGGAACAATGCGTGAAAATGTGGCCGTCACGGGGGAAGTACAGGAGGCAAATGCGCGGAATGCCCACACGCGCGCCTACAACACATACTCATGGAATTGAACGGGGCTAACGCATGCACCAAAAAAGACGCGCTAATCCGGAAACACGTACGCCAGCAGGAAGCAGGCGTACATGGACCCGCGCAGCATAAAAGTACGCGCAAACAACAAATAAGCTCAGCGCCAAGATGAATATACCGTTCCTCGCAGCAGTGGTCATGGGATACCGCAGGAGGAGGAGGAGGACAGTCAGGGCCAGAATTTTTACACCCAGAACCAGCCTTTTTGGGATGCCTGATGACCAGGTGTATGGGAGGTACCGGTTTCCACTACACATAATACTCGACCTGGTGAGTGAGTCGGAGGATGACCTCACATCACCCACTCTGTGCTCCCAAGCACTGAGCCCCTTGGAAAAGGTGCTCAATGTACTGCACTTCTTGGCCACTGGTTCATTTCAGCGGACAAGTGCTATAGTAGGGGGGGTCTCACAGGCCATGCAGTCACGCTGCCTGCACCAGGTGTTGGCCATCATGACTGCACGCCCCCATCAGTCCACAGGCACATATACCTGCCCAGAACACCTGCAGAAAGGCAGGCTGTCGTCCAGGATTTTTACGGGTTGGCACACTTTCCCAAAGTGCTAGGTGCCATTGACTGCACCCATGTGGCTCTACGTCTTCCCAGGGCAACTGAGCACATCTACAGAAACCGCAAGCACTGGCATTCAATCAACGTGCAGGTAGTATGTGATGCCAAGGTAATCATCACCTCAGTATATGCCAACTATCCAAGGTCCACCCATGACACTTTCATTTACAGAATGTCAACCCTAAACCGGGACCTAGAAGCTGGGCGGCATGGCGATACATGGCTGCTTGGTGAATATAAATGCCCCTGCACATGCATGCATGTCAGATACTGAGTAATGTCACAACCCCACTAATGATACCCATCATCACCTCCTCAGGGGACAGTGCCTACCCTCTGAGCACCCACATGATGACGCCAATTCGGAACCCCACCACACTACCCGGGGTAAGATACAACACAGCCCATATTGCAACCCGGGTCATAGTGAGGCGCACATTCGGAGTGCTCAAGTCACGCTTTCGCTCCCTTGACCGCTCTAGTTGGCAGCTGCTATATGCGCCCCCAGTAGTGTGCAGGATAATAGTGGCAGCATGTGTCCTGCACAACATTGCAACACGCATTGGGCCTGCCGGTGGACATGGTGGTGCCCCCACATCCCCAACCACAAGCACGGCCGCTGCGTATGGGAGGGGAAAGGGCACGTGTTGAGGCAGCCCGTACGCAGCTGCTGGCCAATTACTTCACCTAAAATCATACCCCTGTGGAGTGCACACAGCCCTGGCACATACCAGCTGACAATCAATGATGATGACATAAGGGACAGTCAACTGTCACAACCAAACCAGCCTGAGATTGGTCACCTGGAAGTGTTACATTGTGTGCATTCCTACCTACCGAAAGACAACCAATGCTGTGTCACAATAAGACACACATTTATGCTCCATGAATGACTACCCCCTTGCAAAATACAACATGAACATAGCGCCATGTCACCCAACCCCTCCCCATGTCCGCCACCCAACACACCATGGCATGTCCTGCAATGTGAAAGCAAACAAAGCAACGCACAACACATGACACAAGTGTCACATAGTGCACTGTCCCAAATGGAAACTGCCCACAGACAATATGCTCCCAGTAATCAATAACAAACAGCACACATGACCAAATAATTACCAGCAACACAATACAGCAACACAGCATGAAACATCGCCAAAATATGACAGTACAAACTCAAAGTAATGTAAGTCATACAACCTCAATAAGCCAGCACATCGACCCCTTCCAACTCCAGAGTGTTGCTGCCACACAAATGTGTCAGTGTACTGCATACAACATGAACTCCATCTGCAAAGGAGACGGCCTTGTGAAGACATTAGGAAGAAACCTGCAAATTAGGATGAAGACATGGATGCACAAGCACATATCAATACACGATGCAGTGTACAATACAACAATAATACCCACTAGGGATGTCCACACAGTATTGACTACAGACTGCCCACACAGCTCATGGGAGCCCAATGTCACTGTGTAAGTTACTGTCACTTGGTCACACCCCTTGCAAGCCCATGGAAACGGGAAGCAAGAGGGGTGTGTGTGTCACGAACCCAAGCATCTAACCCAAACTCAGGACAAGCCTGTATGTGCCCAGCCGGAATACAGTGGATGCCCATGGGACCCACACAAGGCAACACACTGTAAATAAAAAAATAAAAATCCAAAATGGCCATGTGGGGGCTGGGGGGAGTCCACCCAGGAGGTTCGAGGACAGGGTGCACACCAAAACCCACCTGCGTGGATGTTGTGAGAAAACAAAATACCTCCATGGGCTCATGGCCTGCACGGCTATGCCATTGTGGGAGAACTGCTGTCGCTCTCTTCACCCTCTGCTGCTGCATCAAGAGGTGGTGGCACTATCAGAGGCAGCCCACGCAAAGCCCTGGTATGGTCCTCCATGGCAGCAAGCATGCGGGTCTGGAAGGTCTGATTCTGGATGATTAAAGTGCGGAGATCCCCATGCAGCACCTCACGGGTTGCCTGCCCTTCTGCACGCATGGCCTCGCGTGATGCCCGGATCTCCTCACGTGTTGCCTGCTGGTCAGCTGAGAGTGAACGTGTGAGCTGCTCCAGCTGCTGTCCTGCCCTAACATTTCGGGAAGCCTCAAGTTCAAGCAGACTCTGCCTGAGGTTATGGAGTTCTACCCTCAGGGCTTCCCTTTGGCCCTGTGACTCTATTGATATGGATTCGTGCCGAGTCTCCAGTGACGCCCGTCGGTCCCTGTTGCACGCCAACATGTCTTCCCTGTGTGATTGGCAAATGGAGTCTGTTGCCTGCTGTTGTTGCTCCATTTGCCTTTCAGGGGGGATAATGGAAGTGGCCACCCTCTCCATTGCCTGAGCCATCATTTCTACTGATGTTGCCTGTTGGGTTGCCATACTGTACATGGAGTTTTCTCATACAGTATTGCCTGGTGGCGCACATCCACCGCGTCGGCGGGCATCACACCTGTTTGGTGCAAGGCGATCTGTCCCTTGCTGTGCTGGCACTGCCTGAGGCTGCAGGACTGCATTCCCCCTCTGATCTGCTGGCCCAGGAACAGGATCAGATGCTGTGGAGTGTGACCCTGCATCCATAACCGCCAAAGGCGGACCTTGCAACATTGACATCCCCATAGAGGTTTCTACCCCTGGTGCAGGTGGGTTGGACAGAACAGAATCCCTGCCAGAAGCACTCACCTGCGACAGCACATACGTCTCATCATCCTACTCAGCACCTGAATAGAGGTCTGGGGAGCTGCACTCAGAGACAACCCTCGACAGTATGGTCTGCAGTACCAAAGTGTTTTCAGACACCACCACACCACATCCCCCACTGGGGCTTGGTCGTGGCTGAGAATCCTCCTGGGTCTGCACCATCTCCTGAACCTCACCAGCATCAAGTGTGTCGTCACCTGCAAAAACATGAAATACAACTAATGGAAACAGGCATGAGAACTATAGCACGCACATAGGCCTGACAAGACAGAGATCCTGTACATGGTTTACACATGTCCCACATGACTACAACCCTGACATGCATGCACTGTCAATGAGTTTGAAGGGGAGTCAAAAAGGCAGACAATGAGGACACCAAGATGGAAAAGCAACACATTCGCAGCATGTTGTGTAGCACTGGCATCACACATCAGCCTGTGAGTGGCATGTCCAATACACATACATGACACAAGCCAGCACACAGATGTCATGTTGCATAGCCATGGTAAATTAGATAACTACAGCGATATGTCAGTGAATGAGTACTGTCACACATCCATGTCACATGGACATGATGAGAAGATTAATGCAGAATAGTGTTGCAAAATATGCATGTGCCTCACACTGCAACACATCCAGTGTACAATAATAAAGTGATTGTAGGCAGATGTACACATCAATAGTTGGTCACTTCAACATGACAGGAAACAACTATCATGTTCCACATGTAAACAGGCCCTAAAAATAAATTTCAGCAGGCCAATACTCTCTCGCCCTGAGTGGTCTAATCATTCACATAACCAGGTAACAAATGTGGCACAATGTGGGGTGTAAACAATGACAGAAGCATGTCACATATGTGGCATTAGTGATGAAAAAAGCATATGAAAAATGGGATGATCTAAACAATCAGCCTGAATGAACAGAAAAAATCAGAACAATGTTGTTGCAAGATGATAGTTCAAGGGCAACAGCGGTAATGTGGGGCTAATTGGCTACTGTGGGAAGAAGGGATACTGTCATACCCAAATCAAAGACACGTCAATGTATCGGAGGAAGCACATGGGTGACCCATAACACTCAGGAGTACACACCCTCACCTGGCACTCAATCAGAACCCGTCACCCAAACAGCATACACATGGATCACACACACATGCATGGGCACTCACCGGACAATGTGTCGTAATCAGGTAGGTCTCCCACACCTTGGATCTATTCCTCTGTGACGAAGGTCCCAGCAACAGACTCATGTTCAGTGAGTTTGTTGTCCTCTGGTGGAGACCCACTGCCAGTCACCAGATCAGCGGCATGATTTGAGGCCAGCTTGTTCTTTGCTCTGCGTTTCAGGTCATTCTACCGCTTGTAGCAATCGTCAGCTGTGCGCCTCACAAATCCAAGGGCACTTATGCGGTCCGCGATGGTCTGCCTGTGTGCCCTACGTTGACCAGGTGTGGTCTTGCACCCTGCAGTCACCACCATTTCACGGCTATGTGCCGACACATAGGCCACAAGTGCATCAAGTTAGGCGTCATTAAAGCTAGGCTTCCTTGATGTGCCGGAGTGTGTAGCCATGTCTGGGGTCTCAGCCTGTAGTGCCAGAGCACCCTTCTTCCTCTTTTTCAAAGGTGGAGCAGAGCCAAGTGGCTTACGCCGCTCTGGTCAGTAGGGGCAGAAGCAGTGGTGGACTGGGTACTATAGTATGCGAATGCACAATGACCATAGGTCTTGGTGCAGGCATTGGCTGAAGTGTGATGTTGGCAGGGGCAACGTCGATTTGATGGACCTGAACCGACACTGTCCCGGCTGGGAGACTCAGAGCTGGGGTGGATAGAGCTGCAGCTGCCCTGCAGCCTCACCACCCTGCCTACTTGGGGCAGCAGATGACATTGCTGCCCCAGATCCACGTGGCCTGGTGACACCAACTTGCACAACCACACGTGGCTTAGACTTGCTGACCTGGGGGTCAGCCTGGGAGTCATCCTGTGCCGGTTCAGGTGCCTCAATGGGCTAGTCCAACAAGGGCTGAGCTGGGATGGTGTCAGCTACGTTTCCCACAAAAATGTGGGCGGGGCATGGGTGTCCCTGATTGGTCCTCCACACATGGGGGTCTAAGGGTACCCTGCAAATCCTGGCCACGTCCTCTACTGCGCCCACCACGCCCACCTTTTGGAGGTCGGCCACCTTTGCCTCCCTTACCGCTTGGTCGCCACCCAACCATGGAACTGATGTTGTTGTGCGTATGGGAGTAGCAGTAAATGTTTGTCCTGGGCAATTGGGGATGAAATGGGTAGGGTACTAGGTGGAATTCGTACCCTAGTGCTCTAGCAAGGCTGTCTGTGACCCCTGGGGGAAGATGACGGGCCACACAACGCACAGGCACCCCGAAAACAAAAAATAACATGCACACAACCCCTCGTAGACCACGTGCATGGAAAAATGAACCCGCACTACGCTGTGGCACCCAGGAACACAAAAATAAGCATACGCGTGTTACACGCAGCTTATAATGACCTCTGAAGGGGTACGCGACACACGGGGCAAGCACACTTGGTAAATACGTGCGTGACTCCGTCTGCCTGGAAAAAGAATGTGAAAAAAACACGCGTGTGCGCGTTGGCAACACCCCGCCAAAAGAATAATTGTATGCTCTCTGAGGAGACAGGACAAAAGAAGAAGTGAACGCTGTTTGAGGAAACAGGCCCAACAAAAAAAAGGAACGCTGTCAGAGGTAACAGGGAGTACGAACTTGAAACGCTGTGAAGTAATCATGTGTGAACTGACAAGAAGTACAGAATTCACCCACTCGCTCTCCACGAAAAGCACGTACAAGGAAATGGGGTCCTACACGTAGCTTTTAAAGCGGCCCACACGTACAACATCACTTACGCATGTACGCTATGGCCCTTTCCTCCAATTACATGAACTGATACTCGAACGTGCATTTTTTGGACGGGTATGATGAACATGCACCCGTGTAGATGGAAACGCCCGGCGCCTCGCGGAGGGGGACCGGGTCGGCATGAGTGACATTCAGATGAGGGTCCTGGAACACGTATGCCCAGCGCTCCACAGCCATATCCTTCGGAGGAAGACACGACTGGAGTTGAGCGGTAAGTGGCCAAGCATTGGTGTGTGAGACAGGGCATGTTGCAGTGTGCTGGTAGTCTGATACTTGCCTGTATGTGTGACATGGGCCATGTATGGATGTGTGTGTGCAGGGACATCATGGTCATGCATGTGAGACCAGTAATGTGCGAACCACATGGTTGGTGCATGGGTTCCAATGCTACATGTCTCTGGGCTATCAGACCTGTTGTTAACCTGCTAGTTTACTCAGGCGTAATCGATAACTAACTGTCTACAACTACGGCCATCTGCCATATGTACACTCTCATACTGGTGCTTACCACTTTGCCATTTTCAACCATGCACATATGAATAATTAACACAGATTTATTCTGACTACATGGTCACCGTTACTGCCTAATCCGTTCTTGTGTCCATGTATTACTGTGTCACTACTGTTGCCAACATTGTGCTTCAGCACGAGCGCCTTACTAGTCTTGTCTAAACATGCTCCAGCAAGCTGCATAACGCTCTGATGCCGACTGTTCTATTACGACCTGCTCGCTACCAATGTTACTTATGTTACTGTACTGCTATTGTTGTGCTCGATTCTGTTCTCCTGCAGTAGTGTTGCTCACATGCCCCATGATACCTACATTGCAGCCTAAATACTTTATAGATATAAGTTAGTGAGCTACTGCCTTCATCTCGCTGTCCAAGTGTTTAGGCCAAAATGACTAGTTGACAGACAGGTGCTATACCTTTTTATGGCTTATCACAGGCATTTCCTGTGTATTGTAGTCAAATATAGGTACTACCTGTGCAATTGATACTGGCCTACATGTGCTATTGATATTAGCCTACCTGTGCAATTGATACTGGCCTACCTGCGCTATTGATATTAGCCTACCTATGCAATTGATACTAGCCTACCTGTGCAATTGATATTAGCCTACCTATGCAATTGATACTAGCCTACCTATGCAATTGATACTAGCCTATCTATGCAATTGATACTAGCCTACCTGTGCAATTGATATTAGCCTACCTGTGCAATTGATACTAGCCTATCTGCGCTTTTGATACTAGCCTACCTATGCAATTGATACTAGCCTACCTGTGCAATTGATACTAGCCTACCTGTGCAATTGATATTAGGCCACCTGTGCAATTGATGTTAGCCGGCCTGTGCAATTGATGTTAGCCGGCCTGTGCAATTGATGTTAGCCTACTTGTGCAATTGATATTAGCCTACCTATGCAATTGATATTAGCCTACCTGTGCAATTGACATTAGCCTACCTATGCAATTGATACTAGCCTACTTGTGCAACTTATTTCTTTGACTACCCCAACCCACTAGTGCAATTGCTGTTCAATCAACATTATTCTGCCACTAGCCTACTAAGTGAATCTCACCTAACCCAAACACCATCTGAGATCCCACGGCATTGCCCTGAACATGCTTGACAACCTCAGAACCCTACCTTTAGTATTTACACTCAGCCTCCTAGTCATTATGTCTCTAGCCACCCCCCTAACGCGCCCACCTTTGGATAGAAATATCGGACTTATATCCAGACAATCCCGGCTCTATGATCCTAAAAATACCAACAACCGTACAGTGTTACCCACTCCTAATAACCAGGTAACGTCCAATATAGTAAAAAAAAACCTTGCTAGTCCCAACAAACCTGAAACCGAACCTCCCCCCTACCCCACAAATAACGGCACACTATCCCTATATGGATCACTTATCACCGCCAGATCCCTAGTAGCCCATGCCTCTGAAATTGCAGATACATTGCACAATGAGAATCTAGACCTACTAGCCGTAACTGAAACTTGGCTTCATGATGCGGCAGGTCCTGCCCTCATGATAGCAATATCCGAGGGCTACCAGATACTCAGAGTGGATAGACCTAACTCTCGCGGTGGCGGCCTAGCTATCATCGCCAAAACTAGCCTCTCCATTAGACTTGCCACTCCAACTACATGTCCCTCATGCAAACTTATCACAGCTAAACTTCCCCTATCCAACAACCGTACTTTAACGATCCACCTGATATACAGACCTCCTGGCCCACTAGGAACCTTTGAGGAGGACCTTACAGATATCATAACTAGCAACACTAAAATGCACTCACAAACCCTACTACTGGGGATTTCAACCTCGACTTCAATGAGGCTGGAAACAAACACACCCAAGCTATAGCTGCACTTCTCAAAGATCAGGGACTCTTACAAAAAATCCTATCCCCTACCCAAATCAAAGGTAGAACCTTAGATTGGGTGGCTGACTCGAACTGTAACATTATTATTACAGATAATGTACCAAAATTATGGTACTTTCTCAGCCACACTCGACCTCCTTAGTTCTAAAACCATTGAGATTGCACCCCCACTCCCCACAAGAAGCAAAAAGGACATCACAGCAGAAAAAACTACTCCTGCACCTCCTCCCTTCTCTGAATAACAATAATGTTGACCCTAAATCTCTAGTGGATATCTTTAATACTGTCATGTCCCAAGCCTTGGACTCCGCCGCCCTACTAAAAATGCACAAAGCCAGACCAAAATCCCACCTCAACACATGGTTTACACCTCAACTTAAAGAGTTAAGACTACGGAAAAGAAAATTGCAAACGATCTGGCGCCACTCCCCGACTACTGTCAATAAGGCTAAATTAACAGAACTCTCCAAATACTACACAAAAGAAATAACCAACACAAAGAAAAGATATTCATTGATAGAATTGCAAAAGCTAGCTCCAATACTAAGGACCTGTTCTCCATCCTTCGTGAAATGGAAGTCCCAACTCCACCGGCAGACACTGTCCCGAAGGACAAGCCATGGTGCACTGCAATTCAAAAAGCCCTCCTAAACAAAATCACTACACTCCAACAGAAAATAGCAATTAAAAAAGCCTCCCTGCCCCCCTCTGAGCAACAACCATCCCTTGACACAGGGTGTAACACAACTACACCTTTTACCTTTAAAGACATCTCTATTCTTGACAAAAAATCTTTCTCTCTCTAAAACCATCTAACTGCAAGGTCGACAGCTGCCCGGCACAAATCATAAAGGATGCGGCTAGAGACCTTGCCCCATTTATCTCCAAGCTAATAAACACTTCTTTTAAAACCAATACAGTACCTAAGAACCTCAAAAAATCCTGGGTCCTCCCCCTGCTTAAAAAACAAACACTAGACCCCACCATCCCTACCAATTATAGACCAATTACCACTGTCCCCTTTCTACTTACAATTATTGATAGAGTAGCCTATATTCAAATTCAGGAATACCTAGAAGCTAATCACCTACTAGGATCATGACAGTCTGACTTCCGCCCACTCCACGGTACGGAAACTGCCCTGCTAGACCTTAAGACTTAAATTGACGAGTTGAAGGACAAGGGACAGCTATGCTACTTCTCCTGGACCTCTCTGCAGCGTTCGACTAGTGGATCATGCAGTTTTATGTAACCATCTTAGGTCGGCGACGCACTTCTCAAGGGAAGCCATAGGCTGGCTCCAATCCTTCC
The DNA here is from genome assembly GCF_040938575.1 of Ambystoma mexicanum. Classification (NCBI taxonomy): domain Eukaryota; kingdom Metazoa; phylum Chordata; class Amphibia; order Caudata; family Ambystomatidae; genus Ambystoma; species Ambystoma mexicanum. The sequence goes on along the minus strand of NC_090928.1, from coordinate 827,599,862 downwards.
TGGCCAACAGGACAATGCGAGTCTTTTCCCCACTAACGGCTGCTGACCCAAATCAAATCTCCTGTGGAGTACCCCAAGGATCCTGTGTCTCACCCACTATGTATAACATCTTTACTAAGCATTTGTTCGACAAATTGGACAGACTGGGTATCACCTACACAAATTATGCAGATGATACCCAGATCCTCATTCCCCTTTCGGGCAACTTTTTGGAGGACAAAGCTTTAGAAAACAGAGTATACCTCCTCATTCAGGCATGGATGGCATCTCATGGCCTCTGCCCGAATGACGATAAAACTGAGACACTAATCCTAGGCTCTGAAACTAACATAAAAAAACTTAGCCCTAACTATACTGCCTTCAATATTGATAACAATCTCATTAAGGTGATGCCAGTGGTCAAAACACTAGGCTTCTATCTTGATGCCACTCTCTCGCTTAAGAAACAAGTCAACTCACTCGCATCTTCCACAGCTTATACCTGTAAGCTTATCCGAGCTTGCAGACCATTCCTCTCTACCTCGAGTTGCATCACCCTCGCCAATGCCCATGTAATGTTGAGATTAGGCTACCATAACGCTCTCTACTCAGGTGCCAACAAAAATATCAACAACAAAATACAACGAATGCAAAATAACGCCTTAAGAGCAGCCCTGAATATCCCTAGGAGAGAACACATCTCTGATGCTAGAAGAGAGGTTCATTGGCTAAAAATATCTGACAGGATACTTCTAAAAACAGCCTCTCTTACCTCCAAATGCTTAAATAACTTCGCCCCACCCTACCTTGCTTAAAGGATAAATAGAAGATCGTCCACACATCCAACGAGAACAGCCAATGCCAATACCCTGGAAATGCCCAGATTTAAACGTGTCACAGCTGGAGGATCTAGCTTCCCAGTTATTGCAGCACAAACTTGGAATGCACTACCGTATGACCTCCGAAAGGAACAACCATATCCTAAATTTAGAATCAATGTAATTAAATGGCTACGAACGAATGACTGTTAGCGTACCTTCTCGGTACATTGCACTCCTGTCCCTGCTGCATGTCTCCTAATTTGTTTCCTTCTGTATGCCACTGTAACCATACTGGCAGCCTATTGTCAAAATGTCTTGTATATTATATGCTTCTTTATACACACTATGCAACCAAGCTTAAGTTGTCTTGACCTCTACTGCGCCCGGCTACCTAATGGGTTTGGCGCGCAATACCAAATAAATAAACAAACAAACAAACAAACAAACAAACAAACATGGGGAGCTGTATGGCAAATGCACACATGAAAGCATGCCAGTGTCTGTTCTTGCACATGGTGGGGGTGTGAGGGATGGGTGCTGCTGTCATGTACATGTATGGTGCACATGTGTGTGTGTCTGAGAAGTGTGTCTGTGACTTTGATACGCCATGGATTCATGACACATATCTGTGATGATGTGTAGAATCACTCATACAGTGCGGTCACCGTTGTATGCACTGTGTCTATCCACTGTGTCTGTGGTGTACAAGGCATGATGCATGACCCTCCGGTGATGTGTGTGCATGGGATCAGTGTGAGCCATGATGCGTGTGAGTTTGATGGCAACATTTTGATTAATAGAGGCCCTTGTACATGGATGCTGATGTTGATTGCAGCCGCAATGCCTGTTTCTGCATGTGTGTTACGAGCATTCACCCATGTGTTGTGGAGGGACAGGATGGAAGTGGCGTTAGACACTGCCACTCATGTGTTATTGCTTCCTGTCTAGGGGAATATTGTACTGTACCCTGATGCTTGTGTTCTATGTCTCCCTCTACGCAGCGTCGAGTGAAGAAGAGGGTGGAGACGGCGCTGTGGAGCCAAGCGGCGGGGATGCCTCCACTGGGCGGCGATGCAAGGCCCAGCCACCCTCCCAGGACTTGCCATCATCTGGGAGCGAGGGGGCTGGTGCCGCGTCTGCCACTACGGCTCTGGCGGAAGGGCCGGGTGAGCCTCCACAGGGGCTTGCAATGGCAGAAGACGGTACGGAGACATCCAGGTTGGTGGTCTCCACAGAGGAGGAGGAGCGCGCTACTGAGCCGCACATGGGGACTGGTGGGGGTAGTACCACTGGTGCAAGTGGTGCAGTCCAGGGCCAGGAGGCAGCACAGGTCACCGCAGAGGGGCATGTGCATGGCCCTGTCCTTGACCCTGTGACTGCACCACTATGCACCAGCAGGGATGCCCCGTCCCAGGCCCGTCCACAGGTAGGGGAGAGTGCCATGTCATCTGCCTCTCCACTACCTGCGGACGAGGGGTCCCATGAACGTATGGGCTCCGTCCTGATTGGTGTCGCGTTGTGCATGCGTGACATTCATGATGACGTGCGTTCTTCCTGGGCGGAGAACGCACGCCATCACGAACAGCAGCGTTGCGACGTGCACTGTTGGGAGGGGCCCTGGCTGGTGGGTTCCTACATGTGACGCGCACGCTGGCGGACCTCTCCTCCTCTGTGGAGACTATGAGCCAGTCATTCTCCCTGCCGTCTTCCGGCCCAGATTCCATCAGGGCCCCCTGTGGACCTGGCCTGACCAACACAGCCAGCTTGGTGGAGATCCCATCCCTGCCACAGTCGGGAGCCAGCAGTCCAGCAGGGGTGGACACCACAACTGGAGACCAGCTGATGGAGGATGTACAGGCATCATCGGACAGGGCACATGGACAGCAGCAGCAGCAGCAGCAGGAGCAGGAACAGGCTCTAGGTGTGAGCAATGATGGCTCGGGGCCATCGACATCAGGGGGGCAGGCATCGGCCAGAGGGCAGGAGAACCCTGGAATGGATGTATCTTCCGTGTGGCTGCGGTTGGGCCAGCGTATAGGTGCGGAGAGGCGGCGGGCGGAAGAGGCGCGGCTCACCATGGTAAGGGCAGAGTTCTCCATGTGTCGGGCGTTGAGGCAGGCAGAGTGCCTCGAGACGACTCGCAGGGAGTTGGAACAGGCCATGAGTGCCTCCTTGCGAGACCTCGGGGCCAGGACAGAGGCCCGCCTCCAGCAAATAGACATGGAGTTCAATGATGCCCTGGCCGAAAACATCACTGAGTGAGCCGCAGGACTTGCCCGTCGCCATTGTAAATAGTTTATAGTGTTAGGTTTCCTTTTTTATATTTTGGGGCTTTTGGACTATGCCCCATACTTTTGTAAATCGTTTTTTTGTTAGGTAGGTTATTAGATAGGTTTCATTTGTTTCGTTGGGCTCATGGACCCTTAAAAATGGTATTGTACATAGTTGGACATTGGATCTATTTGGACATTTTAATTTAATTTCACCATGGATCACCATGGATCAATGGATTTACCTTTTTGCGTTTCATTTGGATTTGGTTTGGTGGACAGAGAGTTTTGGCCATTTTTCTTTGGGATTTTTTGAGGATTTCTTTTTTTTTTATTTGGACGTGCATTTCATTTCATGTTTGCCATTATTTTATGCTTTAAGTACTTTCAATTGGTTTTCATGTTAATACATTTTGATCTTTTACTTCAATGCGTGGGATTCACTCATTGGGTTCATGCATGTTGACATGTGGGTTTACTTAATCAATGACAACGTGTGTGTGTGTGTGTGTGTGTGTGTGTGTGTGTGTGTGTGTGACGGACATGTGTAGATGTACATAGTTGACTTTTGGTTTGTGTCATGAGATGGGCATGTCATTGCTGGGTGGGTGAGTAGGTGGGGGACATGAGTGGGATATGAGTGGGGGCCTGCTGGCAGGTGCCCCTCATTGCTGGGGGTTGGGGGTACAGGGGGACATGAGTGGGGTCCTGCTGGCAGGTGCCCCTCACTGCTGGGGGGTGGGGGTGCTGGGGGACATGAGTGGGACATGAGTGGGAGCCTGCTGGCAGGTGCCCCTCACTGCTGGGGGTGCAGGGGGACATGAGTGGGACATGAGTGGGGTCCTGCAGGCAGGTGCCCCTCACTGCTGGGGGGTGGGGGTGCAGGGGGACATGAGTGGGGGCCTGCTGGCAGGTCCCCCTCACTGCTGGGGGGTGGGGGTGCATGGGGACATGAGTGGGGGCGTGATGGCAGGTGCCCCTCACTGCTGGGGGGTGGAGGTGCTGGGGGACATGAGTGGGGGCCTGCTGGCAGCAGCCCCTCACTGCTAGGGGGTGCTTGGGGCCATGAGTGGGGGCCTGCTGGCAGATGCCCCTCACTGCTGGGGTGTGAGGGTGCTGATGGACATGAGTGGGACATGAGTAGGGGCCTGCTGGCAGGTGCCCCTCACTGCTAGGAGGTGGGGGTGCAGGGGAACATGAGTGGAACATGAGTGGGGGCCTGCTGGCAGGTGCCCCTCACTGCTGGGGGGTGGGGGTGCAGGGGGACATGAGTGGGACATGAGTGGGGGCCTGCTGGCAGGTGCCCCTCACTGCTGGGGGGTGGGGGTGCAGGGTGACATGAGTGGCACATGAGTGGGGTCCTGCTGGCAGGCACCACTCACTGCTGGGTGGTGTGGGTGCTGGGGGACATGAGTGGGGGCCTGCCAGCAGGTGCCCCTCGCTGATGGGTGGTGGGGGTGCAGGGGGACATGAGTGGGGGCCTGCTGGCAGGTCCCCCTCACTGCTGGGGGTGGGGGTGCAGGGGGACATGAGTGGGGTCCTGCTGGCAGGTGCCCCTCACTGCTGGGGGGTGGGGGTGCTGGGGGACATGAGTGGGACATGAGTGGGGGCCTGCTGGCAGGTGCCCCTCACTGCTGGGGGGTGGGGGTAGAGGGGGACATGAGTGGGACATGAGTGGGGTCCTGCTGGCAGGTGCCCCTCACTACTGGGGGTGGGGGTGCAGGGGGACATGAGTGGGGGCCTGCTGGCAGGTCCCCCTCACTGCTGGGGGGTGGGAGTGCATGGGGACATGAGTGGGGGCGTGATGGCAGGTGCCCCTCACTGCTGCGGGGTGGGGGTGCTGGGGGACATGAGTGGGACATGAGTAGGGGCCTCCTGGCAGGCACCACTCACTGCTGGGTGGTGTGGGTGCTGGGGGACATGAGTGGGGGCCTGCCAGCAGGTGCCCCTCGCTGATGGGTGGTGGGGGTGCAGGGGGACATGAGTGGGGGCCTGCTGGCAGGTCCCCCTCACTGCTGGGGGTGGGGGTGCAGGGGGACATGAGTGGGGTCCTGCTGGCAGGTGCCCCTCACTGCTGGGGGGTGGGGGTGCTGGGGGACATGAGTGGGACATGAGTGGGGGCCTGCTGGCAGGTGCCCCTCACTGCTGGGGGGTGGGGGTAGAGGGGGACATGAGTGGGACATGAGTGGGGTCCTGCTGGCAGGTGCCCCTCACTACTGGGGGTGGGGGTGCAGGGGGACATGAGTGGGGGCCTGCTGGCAGGTCCCCCTCACTGCTGGGGGGTGGGAGTGCATGGGGACATGAGTGGGGGCGTGATGGCAGGTGCCCCTCACTGCTGCGGGGTGGGGGTGCTGGGGGACATGAGTGGGACATGAGTAGGGGCCTCCTGGCAGGTGCCCCTCACTGCTGGGGGGTGGGGGTGCAGGGGGACATGAGTGGAACATGAGTGGGGGCCTGCTGGCAGGTGCCCCTCACTGCTGGGGGGTGGGGGTGCAGGGGGACATAAGTGGGACATGAGTGGGGGCCTGCTGGCAGGTGCCCCTCACTGCTGGGTGGTGTGGGTGCTGGGGGACATGAGTGGGGGCCTGCCAGCAGGTGCCCCTCGCTGATGGTGGTGGGGGTGCAGGGGGACATGAGTGGGGGCCTGCTGGCAGGTCCCCCTCACTGCTGGGGGTGGGGGTGAAGGGTGACATGAGTGGGGGCCTGATGGCAGGTGCCCCTCACTGCTGGGGGGTGGGGGTGCTGGGGGACATGAGTGGGACATGAGTGGGGGCCTGCTGGCAGGTGCCCCTTACTGCTGGGGGGTGGTGGTGCTGGGGGACATGAGTGGGGGCCTGCTGGCAGGTGCCCCTCACTGCTGGGGGGTGGGGGTGCTGGGGGATATGAGTGGGACATGAGTGGGGTCCTGCTGGCAGGTCCCCCTCACTGCTGGGGGTGGGGGTGAAGGGTGACATGAGTGGGGGCCTGATGGCAGGTGCCCCTCACTGCTGGGGGGTGGGGTACAGAGGGACATGAGTGGGACATGAGTGGGGGCCTGCTGGGAGGTGCCCCTCACTGCTGGAGGGTGGGGGTGCAGGGGGACATGAGTGGGGGCCTGCTGGCAGGTGCCCCTCACTGCTGGGGGGAGGGGGTGCAGGGGGACATGAGTGGGTGCCTGCTGGCAGGTGCCTCTCACTGCTGGGGGGGGGTGCAGGGGGACATGAGTGGGGACCTGCTGGCAGGTGCCCCTCACTGCTGGGGGGTGGGAGTGCAGGGGGACATGAGTGGGGGCCTGCTGGCAGGTGCCCCTCACTGCTGGGGGGTGGGGGTGCTGGGGGACATGAGTGGGGGCCTGCTGGCAGGTGCCCCTCACTGCTGGGGGGTGGGGGTGCAGGGGGACATGAGTGGGGGCCTGCTGGCAGGTGCCCCTCACTGCTGGAGGGTGGGGGTGCAGGGGGGCATGAGTGGGGGCCTGCTGGCAGGTGCCCCTCACTGCTGGGGGTTGGGGGTGCTGGGGGACATGAGTGAGACATGAGTAGGGGCCTGCTGGCAGGTGCCCCTCACTGCTGGGGGGTGGGGGTGCTGGGGGACATCAGTGGGTGCCTGCTGGCAGGTGCCCCTCACTGCTGGGGGGTGGGGGTGCAGGGGGACATGAGTGGGGGCCTGCTGGCAGGTGCCCCTCACTGCTGGAGGGTGGGGGTGCAGGGGGGCATGAGTGGGGGCCTGCTGGCAGGTGCCCCTCACTGCTGGGGGTTGGGGGTGCTGGGGGACATGAGTGAGACATGAGTAGGGGCCTGCTGGCAGGTGCCCCTCACTGCTGGGGGGTGGGGGTGCTGGGGGACATCAGTGGGTGCCTGCTGGCAGGTGCCCCTCACTGCTGGGGGGTGGGGGTGCAAGGGGACATGAGTGGGTGCCTGCTGGCAGGTGCCCCTCACTGCTGGGGGGTGGAGTTGCAGGGGGACATGAGTGGGGGCCTGCTGGCAGGTGCCGCTCACCGCTGGGGGGTGGGAGTGTAGGGGGACATGAGTGGGTGCCTGCTGGAAGGTGCCCCTCACTGCTGGGGGTGGGGGTGCAGGAGGACATGAGTGGGGGCCTGCTGGCAGCTGCCCCTCACTGCTTGGGATTGGGGGTGCAGGGGGACATGAGTTGGTGATCATATTGCAAGGTGACATCTGGCTTGGCTGGGGGGCATGCACATGGTGGATGTCCTGCCTGTGGGACATGACTTGGGGTGCAGGGTAGTCCCCTGTGGTGTGGGCGGCGTGCAGGGGCCGTGGAGGGGGTAGAGGGGACACCTGGGAGGACCCACACTGCCAATTCACGTGTAGGACTTCCTGAGCAGCACACTGGATACACATACACCGCTCGCACAGGGCCAATCGCGTGTGAAACTTCCCACGAACCACAGTAATACACGTACCCCACTCGCACATGGCCAATCGCGTGTGAAACTTCCTGCGAACCCCAGTAATGCACGTACCCCGCTCGAACAGGGCCAATCGCATGTGAAACTTCCCGTGAACCGCAGTAATACACGTACCCCTCTCGCACAGGGCCAATCGCGTGTGAAACTTCCTGCGAACCCCAGTAATACACGTACCCCGCTCGCACAGGGACAATCGTGTGTGAAACTTCCCGCGAACCCCAGTAATACACGTACCCCGCTCGCACAGGGACAATCGCGTGTGAAACTTCCCACGAACCCCAGTAATACACATACCCCGCTCGCACAGGGCCAATCGCGTGTGAAACTTTCTGCGAACCCCAGTAATACACGTACCCTGCTCGCACAAGGACAATCGCGTGTGAAACTTCCCGCGAACCCCAGTAATACACGTACCCTGCTCGCACAGGGCCAATCGCGTGTGAAACTTCCCACGATCCCCAGTAATACACGTACCCCGCTCGCACAGGACAATCGCGTGTGAGACTTCCCGCAAACCCGAGTAATACACGTACCCGGTTGCACAGGGCCAATCGCGTGTGAAACTTCCCGCGAACCCCAATAATACACGTACCCCGCCTCCACAGGGACAATCGCGTGTGAAACTTCCCCTGAACCCCAGTAATACACGTACCCCGCTCGCACAGGGACAATCTCGTGTGAGACTTCCTGTGAACCCCAGTAATACACGTACCCCGCTCGCACAGGGCCAATCGCGTGTGAAACTTCCCGCGAACCCCAGTAATACACGTACCCCGTTCGCACAGGGACAATCGCGTGTGAGACTACCCGCGCAGTGGGGTATGTGTATTCGGAGGGGTGCGCGGGGAGTTTTACAGGTGTTTTTGAGGTTGTGAGCCTGTGCGCCATGTACGGGATTTGTGCACTGTACATGGCGCACGGGGAGGGGTTGGGGCGTAAATGGCGCTGCTGCAGGGTCGATGCGCCACGGCTGGTTTTGGATGTTAAAATCCATGAATACGCTGTGCGTGGAAATGGATTTTAGCGCACACGGCTGGCGCAGAAAGTCACACGTGCGCTGAATTCTATGAATTACCCCCATAGTTTCCAAAGTGGTACTCCTGTTTGGGTGGTATGTATCTAGTTAATTGTTTTTCATAATGTCTTGGTTGTTAGGATCATTTTTGGCTATTGTTTCTATGTCCTCATATTATTTGAATACTATTTTTCTAGATTTAGCAGGACCAAGACTTAACCATACTATATTTTCAGATGTGTCATACAAGACAATACCGGTTAAATGGTCTGCAGCTTCATAGCAGCCACATTCTCTATGAGAGAGCATTTTTATGCCTAAGCTGTACAATTTCTGTGCCAGTGTTTTGTCAGATGATATGTGATCCCATAGGTCTTGAAGCTCTGTTGTTTCCGCTTTGGTGAGTAGGCTGTGACATATCGTGCAACTGCAGTGGAATTGTCTGCAGTGTACTGCACATCTATGTTTGCATTCCATAGGAGGGCAATGATTGCATTGTAATCATTGATGTGTTTTGATTCTTCAGTTCTTTTTATGTAATATGTGTTCTTAGGTGATTTACCTTTGACACTATGTCTAACTGAAGACATGAAGTTGTGTGCTTGACCTGTTGTTGAAACTGGTCTAGGGAAACCAAACTGCATTTGGTGTAGTATTTCCCTTTGTTTTTATATTAGTGACAGCAATATTTTCCACATTGGTGTCTTTGAAATCGTAAAATGTGTGCATGAAGGTCACTATGTGTTGTTTGTGAAGGGACTTCACAAGTGATATATTTTTGGATGAACTGTAAAACAGTGGCATCACTGTCCTGACAAACTTTAGGGGTATCTTTAATCCATAAAAGCATGTGGATGTGTTGTGCTCCTCTGGCTTTTTATTCTTTTCTCCAAAAGAAGTGCTGCACTTCTCTGAGGTGTGGAACAGTTTGATTACAAATAAAGTGTAGCATAACAATGAAGCGGTGATGGAAATATCTTGATACATTTACAGGATCTAGAGAATAGAGTTCTCTTGGTGTTTGTATATCTAAGTTTGTTTTGTTTTTGTTTGCTATGCGTAGGAAATTGTGTAAATCTTCCCATACATATTCTACACGTACATTTTTGTGACATCGGAACCAATATTCTTTTGTACCAAACATGTTTGCTAAAAGATTTCTAATGCTTGACTGTAAAACCTCATAGTTTTCTTGCACTTTTTGTAGTAATTGCGTAGCTGACATATTTTGAAAATGGGTACCTGATTTCAATGTGTGTGCAACTCCGTAGCATAGATTTGCTAGTTTACTTTCAAAGAAAAGGTGGAATTCCACGTTTTGTCTAAATCTGGGGTCTTCAGAATACATTTGTAAAGAGTGGTATTCTGATGCTGTTATTTGTATGGGTCTATCATCGTACCTTCCTCCTTTTCCAGTAGGAAAGAGTCGAAGAAAGACACGTGATTCTATACTTTTTTCCCATATGCTGATTGGAGATCCTTTGGCTTGTCACAAGTGGTACGTCCAGTGCATCATCTATGGTATCTTTAGAGTGTAATGGATGAATTGTACAATGGTCTAAAATATTGGATTCTGTAGCAGCATCTAGAAGTTGAAATTGACCGTTTTCTGATGACTCTTGAATTATTTCATTGGTTTCCCTCATGTTTTCTTCAATATTAAATTCTTTGTAGTATTCATTGTTATCTTTTAGATATTGCAGGACTTGTCTAACTTGATGTAAGTCCATGAGTGGTTGCCAATTTTTTTGTCTTTTGTAGGTACACCATTTACTAAGACAATTAAAGATCTATTGGATGTTGCACTCCTAGAGTGCGTACATTTTCTTTGAAATCCAATGGCAAATAAAATATTTTGCCACAAATTCCTTTCACTAATGCAGTTGCAGGTTATTTTGCCGTTTTTGGATGAAGGCGTATTGTTGCTTGAAATGGGTGCACTGTTAGAATTATGATGCTCATATATAAGTTGAGTTGTTGCAGGGGTTTTGGTATTGGGATTAATTCCAAGTTATTTGTGATAGCACGTGAAGGTGTTTGGTTGTTGTCAAGTTTTGCAGTGCAGTTAATGCAAAGTATTAAGGAGTCAGTAATTTCGTAATTGTTTTCTGCTATAAGGTAGAAAGCTAATTGGAACCATTTGGAATATTCATTGTCTTCTATTTTGTACATTATGTCTACAGCTGTTGTGCTATTTTTATAATAAGTCCTGCGGCAACACACACACGCATGGTTTGGTACTTCAGCGGATGTACTTTTAAACTTTAGAATTTCTTTTCTGTATGTGTATAATAGAAGGTTGCCATCTGTACAGTTGTTGCTAGTTTGTTGTAAAGCTATTGCATTTTGTAAGTGACTTTGACTTGCAAACTATTTCCTCTGGATATGCTCTATTTCTCCGAGTAGTTGTTTGGCTGTACCATGTAGATATGTGTTATTTAAATTGGATAGTGCTAAAGCAGGACTTTTGGCATAGTACAGTTTATGGACTAGATTTCTTATAGTTGAATGATGTGTTGATATCATTTTGATATGATGGAAGGTGCTTTTGCAAATAGGTCCAGAAATGCAGGCTAATGAATGTCCTTGTAGTCCTTTGTATTTGCTCACTGGACAGGCATCCATATTTTGAAGTAGTTTAATTTTGAATTTGTCTTTGCCTTTCTCATAGTGATTGAGGAATTGACGTAAAGATTTGAAAGATTTTTTGGCAATGTTACACTTTGATGTGCACGGCCTTGTGTAGATTGGATGTTTTGGTTGAGTGGAATGGACAGGTGATTCTGAGTTTTCATACCCTCGTCCACTGATATGTATGGCAATTGGGTTTGCTTGCTTTTGTTTTTATGCTATTTCATTGAAATATGGTTCTGTGCTCATGGTGTGGCTCCATTCACCTCCACAGATGTTTGAGAAGCTAGCTTTGTTGATATTCCATTTATTGGAAGTCTTTTTCATATTTTAGTACTTAGTTTTGTTAGTGGTTTCATTCTGTTTAAAACTAAAACAAATAATTTCCTTTTGAGAAGGATTGCACTGTCAATGAGATCTTCTAGGATCAATTTTCTATAGTAGGTTTTAAGGGTTGTTTGTGATGTCTATCTGTTTTTATAAGGTTCTGAAGGACTCTGTGGTTGAAATTATTTTGTTAAATAATTTTTTTGGTATGCTTACTTGCTGCTAAGTCAAGATTTATAGGTGTTGTGTTAGCAGTAGTGGCAGGTGAAGTCTTGGTAATCACTTTGTGTTTTGTTTTACATTTTGGAAGAGGAAGCAACGTTTTATGTACTGGTAGCTTGTTTTTTTTTTTTCGCTTAATGACTGTATTAGCTGTTTTGTTTGAACTTATTTTACAGATTCTGCTAGAGGTGGATGCTTATTTTGGAGAGTTTATTTTGATTTTGTTTACTTTTGCGTTGCTTTCTACAGAGTTGATTTTTGGTAGGCATTCTTTGGGGTCTGTTGGAAAAAAAAAAGAAAGTGTGGGTTGGGATCTAGTGCAGTGTATGTGTGCTTTGTGCATGAGTGTCTGAATATGATGATAAGGATGTATGTAGAAGTGTGTGATTGTGCTCTGAGAAGCTACATCAGGTTGGGAAGGCTATTTTTGTATTTGTGTTTTAATATACTGGGGTTCAGAAGACAATACAAAGTATGAAGCTGGTGAGGGAACGTGCTAATAGTGAGTCTAATGTTGCAGGTTTATTAACATTGTTGTACAATACTAGAATTCTACAGTGTTTGAATAACAGTTAGAACATTAGGGCAGTATTGCACCTACTTTTTTGGATGGAAAGAGGAGTTTTTTTCTGAGTTCTTGTTCATACTTCAGATGCTGGTGCTTTTCAGGAGAGTGGTCTTCACTGGAATTGTGAAAGAAAGAAGTTAGTAAATATGTGTATTAATAGAACTGTTGTTAATGTAGACGTGTTTTTTTTTGTTTTTGCAGTAGTCGTGTTTTCTGATAACTGTGCATAGTATGCACATGTACTTTCCTTTGCCTATGTGCATTCTGTATATGTTATTTTGAATCTGTTAATTGAACGTGCTTTAGAAGTTAGTACAATAGTAAGTGCAAAGAGCACACTTGGCTTCTTAAGGCAGTGTTAGTGGATGTTAGGAGATAGAAGAAATAATCCTATGCTTTTTTTGCTATTTTTACAGAGTACATGGCAGAAATTGTACGGAAAAGCATGGAATGTATGCATTTGTGAAGGTGTGGGAAAAAAAGCAGAAGGATTTGATGGGGTAAACAGCTTATTACTTGGTAGCTGATTATCAAACTACTGGATGATTCCGTGGTGCTTGGAGATGGGAGAGTCTGAAATAAAGTATGGGTTGCAAGGACGGATCTGGTGCTTGTGTTGCAGACTGAAGAGAAGGGAATTGGGTAACCAGCTGGAATGAGAGAGCTGTCTAGATTGGAATAACCTTTGTAGAGGCAGTGGTATTGTTTCAGCTGGGAGCCTTTCAAATGATATTGAATATCTTTGTGCATGAATAAAAATGCATGTGCTCATCCTGACTGTATGTCATTGTATAACACACTACAAAGCCTTTTCACAATTATACTGTTATTTCTCCCATCTTTTAACATGAAATGATACTTTTTTAGATAGCTGTGCATGTACACAAAAATTCGGAGAGCAGAGAGGTTTGCAAGTGACACTTCATTATAGCAGATGGGAGAAATGACAGTAAGTTTGTTTTACAGGTTGTACAGCGTAAGTGGCAGTTAATCTGTTTATTTGCATTTATGCAAGAGCTGTACATGTACTGTGCAGAAAATATTCATACCTGTAGTTTGTGTTAATGCATGTGGATGTGCATGAATCTGTAAGTTGTTGGGTGTCCTGACCCACGTTTGGACTATTATGCTGCAACATTTGGTGCTGTGGGCTTAGGAAATCCAAGTTGGTGGAAAAGCCCACATTTGTGCCAGAATCCAGGAGAACCGTGCAGTTTTGTGCACGCCAAAATGGTCCCCTGACCTGCCACCCACCAGTGCAAAGAAAGATGGTTCTGTTCAAAACCGGTTTTTATTAATGTCAAAAATTGCTAAAATCATGCGCCCGGAACCACCAAACAAAAATCCAACTATGGTTGAGTGTTTTACTTTACTCTAATACAGATCCACATCAATGACATGTCAAGCAAGGACCATATACTATCAAGTAAAATCCTTTCCTTTGAAAATGTATTAATTCAAGACAACTGTCAAAAATAGGTGCAGTACCGGCATTAGACACTGACCGGTGCTGGTGCTCTATAAATCCTGACAGGAGAGCTGTCTTGCAGAACTGGGCAGTGAACAGAAGGGGGTCTTATGTAATTAAAAGTTCAAAAGACTGGCCTTTGCTGAGAACTCTTAACACCCCAGAGACCCACACCAGGAGGCAGGATATCACAAGGCCATGTTGATTGAGAGGGAGGGGACTTCCCTGCAGCCTGCTGGACCCAACACAATAGACCCTTGCAATTGAATGGGGTATGCTGATTTTGGGTGTGGACTGTAAACAGAGCTCTGCCTGGAAGTAGAGACATGTGATCCCTGACTCACCCGGTTCCTAGGGGCGGGCCAGACAGGACTGTGGATTCATATTGCAGCAAATATATGTTTAAGTTAAATGCTTCTAAAATCTTGTATTAAGCTCACAGAATTGTACAATTTGGGGATCCTGAAAATGAAAAATGCCCTCACGATTTGAGCCCAAATTCCACTTTGTACGGTGTTCTGGGACCGAACCCCGCTATTTATTAATATTGCAGACACTGTGTTTAGGATAGAGACATAGTAATTTCCAGTAATATGCTCAGGGAAGGGGTGCAGGTCTGTGTACATTTTGAGCAAAAACCAATATGGCGAAAGACACTAAAAAGCACAAAATGTTGCCATTTGTGAACCCAGGCTCTGAGCGGGATCAGAGTTGGGTGAGAGTGTATCTTAAATGAATCTTTGAAATGTGTATGTAATTTCAATGACGTGTGAATCTGGGAAACCTGTTAGTTATGAAAAATTCATTTTCTAAGTAAAAGCAAAGGGGCGTTTCTTCAATAGACTGTAAGACTCTGACTCACTCTGACACACTATCCCTTCTCAAATAAAGTCACAGAGTATCCTTGACCTATCAAATCATGAGAGGGTTGGGCATGCAGAATGAGCCGACCCACCCACTTTCAAAACACATAAAAAGAGACTGCTTAGACAGGCAAGAGATTCACTTTTCATTTTCTTGCGGAGTGTTTTGCCGGACCACACAACATCTAGAAGGAACATCCAGAACTTAGACTCCAGATAGACTACAGAACTTAAAGCAAAGGCCTAACCCACGAGCTGAGAACTATTCTCAGCAGGCCTTCAGAATCCAGCAATCCAACCAAACTATTCTACAGCTGGGCGAGCTGTTGGATTCTTTGCCAAGAACTTTTGCCAGAACCGGTAGCAGACCCAGAAAGCAGTGCTGTATCCAGAATCCACTTGATCAGACCAGCAGAACCATAGACCAGACCGCTGTGAAGTGCCGACAGCAGAACCACAGACCAGAACAGAACCAGAGATCCAAACCAGAGAACTAGTACCAGAAACCGCCCGGAGTCCAGTCCGAACCTGCTGACCAGACCCTGACGACCTATTTCAAATTCACAGTGTGAGTACTCAGCCAGAACTGTGCAAAACCAATCTCTTAGCTTAAAATAATCTGATTCAAAACATTTGAACCTGTCCAGAACTGCATCATAGAATCGTGTGTCCCTTCTCTGATTTGAAACCTGTAAAGTGTAATTTTGCCATTTTGAATCATTATTTAATTTCTGAAAAACTACCTTCATAAAATCGTCCGTATCTTTGGAATCGTAGGTGCTAGGAACATGGTTTAACTTTCCAACAAGCCTAAAACCGACTTGCTACTCCTTATAGTTCCGCTGTAATCGCGATCGTCGCACTCGGAATAAAGTGCCGCGAATTGACAGTTTGCTTCATTTCAACCACGTGTAAAAATATCTGTCTTTTGCTTCCATTACTGAATCCCGTTTTCAACCTGATAACCATCCCTGAATCATTGGTAGGGCTGACCTGAACTGATTTAAAGTATCTCTCACTCACCCTGAACCTCTAGAGGGAATTAAAAGCATTTTCAGCATATTTTTCACTTCATTGCCACCACATTTAAAAGGATCTTGCCTACTTTAAAATCATACCTGTTTTCCTCTAAGCTCCCTGGGGGGAACTGGACATTTGTATTGAATTTGTATTCCTGAGGATTGTGTGCTCTCCTTCCATCTCCTTATCTTGCATAGGGGGAGGGGGGATTGTCAAAGAAAAAGTGATCATATTATCTTTTGTTGAAATCATATAAAGTTTATTTCTGTGCTGCATTTTTCCCTCATTGCTTTTCCTTGAAACCATAAAAGTATTTTCTGCTACCTTATCCTTCCTATACTAACTCCTCATTGAATGTAAAGAAGTGTGCTAGTGTCAGATTATCTATTGTCGATCAACATTATATTCATATGCCTAAGTGTGATATCAAATATTAATTTATTATAAAAGTGTGATCTATTGTTTAATTTTTCCAATAAATCTTTTAAATTGTAAAACAAACCTACTTCTTGGCTCAGTGAGGTCAGGAGGATTCAAAGAGGGGGGTGTTATATAAGGGTTTATCTTCCAGAAAATAACTTGTCATAAAAATATATAAATAAGGGCTTCCCTTGGGCGTCCCAGACGAGGCACTGACTTAGTGGGATTGCTTGATTGGAGTCACTTGACAAAGTAGAAATCGTGGAGAGTTTTATATTAGTTGTTGTTATAGGTGCTTTGCAGTCACAGCCCAATTGTACGCAGAGTGATCAATAGTACATCTAAGGTGCTGAACTGTCATGAGGGAGTTAGATGTCGAGTTCTTGGATGTGATTGATGGATGGTTGTGTGACTGCTTAACAGTAGCCAATGAGGAAATGGTGCATAGAGTGAAGTGGAAAGGGTAGAAGGGCTGCCCCAGTGTTACACACTCTGCGGACTCCGCAGCTGTCCACGGAGAGGGTGTGCCCCATCCGGGGCTTCTCAGCAAATCCAGCATGGAAAGGGGACTGTGGGGATCAGCCAATCAGGTGTTGATGTTCTGGTTTGTATTGGGAGAGTCTGTGTGTAGGGAAGATGGCAGAGGTGGAGAAAGTCAGGGTGTTGGGGCTTGGATATATGTTTGTTGATAGTTTGAAGTAGTATTCTAAATGTCGGAATGTGGCAAACAATTTTGATGTAAAGGGGTGGAGATGGTGTGGGGCACTGTGCCTGGTTTCAATTTGCAGGCAATTGTACAAGTTTGTGAAGATATGGGCACGGTTAACAGTCCAGTTGAGGTTGTTCTGCACTGTGGTGCTTTGCATTTGGGCTATGTCAGTGCCCCTATTTTGTTGAAAGATGTAGAAATTTAGTTGAGTCAGTAATGAAACTACTTCCAAATGCCAAGATATTTTTTTCTGGTTTGGTACCTAGGGCAATATGGGACAATAGTTCTGCTTTTTGTCCTCAGCAATATATCGCTAGGTGTTTAATCAACTGAGGCATGTATGCTTTTATGCTTAGAGCTGTCATGTTCTTTTGCAGCAATGACAACATTGAGTCTCCATGGAACATAAGGAACATAAGGATTGCTTTGGAGAAGCTAATGTGAAGACTTTTGGAAGAAACTATGGAGAAAAAAAACAAAAAAGAATGTAAGTGTTTCTGAAGCATTTTAGAACAAAAACAAAGCTCTTTTTTAGAGCCAACCTCAAAGTGGAAATGGGGCACACTATTTAAATGTTCATTCCTCACTCTCAGATAGTTCGATTTGTTCATGGACACTGCGGTTGTCCGCAGACACCGCATATTACATATAGGGATTTTGAGGTTGAGAGGCATTCAAATGAGACTTAGCAGAGCAAGGCTTTGGTTAATAAGGTTTACTGGGGTGTGATGTGTAAGGAGAGACTTTGTCAGAAAGTCTTTTTCCTGAGAGGAGAGCAGATAGCTATGGCTGTGTGTTTCAGAAAGCAGATTGTCTGGATTTTGAGAGATGCATGGGTAAATTGGTTGGAGGTACCTAGAGATTGCTGTGGAGTGGCTGCACATCCTGGATTCCCTCATGTGGAAGTGCACTGGCATGGAGTGCTTGGAATGAAGTGGCTAGATTTGGTACCTCTTTCATTGTGGAGGGAACAGTTTAGGACATGTGTCTGCAATCTCTTTGTAATTTGCAATGAAAGAAGGACTTGGGAATGTCATGGACATGTTTCCAAACTCATAAGTAATTTTTTCTTGTATTGTGCAGAGACAAATATGGCTGCATTCTTCTTTATTTGGTCCACAAATGGAGAAAGCGAGGTGCAATGTCAACAAGGCTGTTTGTGCTTTTTTGAGAGACGTTGGTATGTCCTCTTTTCACAATGAAAATATTATGTTTCGTAGCACACACATATTTCGCAGAGATGGAGTACATCTTACTTATGCTGGCAATCAGATTTTTCTGCAAAATATACAAAAAGTCTTGGAACCCTTTTTGGAATCATAGCAATCCATTTTGAAATAGGTGTTGACCATTTGAAGTTTTCGAAACACAACAAAAAAACACAAAAAGGCTCTTTTCAGAGACACCACTTCCTCCCAGAGAAAAGTGCTATGGTTCTGATAGGGCAGTACCCCAAAAATTTTAGAAGTCTGTGGACAGTCCACGGACTTCTAAAAATGCACAGGGCCCTGCACTATTTATTTTCAACTTCTATTTTTAAACTGTGAAAGGCGGCTCTGAAAGTAGCCTTTTTTTTCCTTTTGGTTTTTGTAGTTTTATATTTTTTTGTATTTTAAACATGACGCCCAAGGAAAGGAGGGGAAAGGAGGGTAAGGAAGGGACACCAACCACAGGGATAAGAAAGGGCAGGTGGAGAGCGAAAGATGTAGAGTGGGCCTTATTTAGGTAGTGGTCAGACATTCTCATGCTCTGTGACCACAGCCTCGAAAGCACTCCAAAGACTCTCCCCCCTGCAGATTACTGCATTGCAGTACATACACAATATTGTGACCCTCAAAATGTAAGGGTCAACAGCATCATGAATGGCCTGTGAGTCAGCTGGAGGGATGCACTGTGCCACAGGAGTGTCTCTTGTGATGACAGGAGTGGAAACGGAGGATGTTGTAGAGGTACTTAACCTACTACATTTATCACAAGGTACAACCTTGTGAACGGCCCCATGGTGGAACGACCTTAGGTGTCGCTTCATGGATGTCGTACCAAAGCTGTATGAACCAGGCCTCCCACGACTCAGCACCGTTTTGCACTGGTTGCAGGTGACCTTGTTTGCACGTGCTTTTGGTATGTCACCATGAATGGTAAACAACCGCCACACCCAAGACTCACGGTGAGTGCTGGCAGTAGGGAATTCCACTAACTCATCCTCTTCATCCTCTTCATCCTCCTCCTCTCTATACACATGCCTGTTCCCCTCTGCAGGTGTTGATAGTGGAGGGCAGGTGGAGAGAGGAAGATGTAAGGTGCGCTTTATTCAGGTAGTGGGCAGTCCTTCTCATGCTCCTTGACCGCAGCCTCAAATGCACATCGAAGGTTCTCCCCACTTCAGAGTACTGCATCGCAGTACATGCACAATACTGTGACCCTCGAAAAGTAAGGTTCAACAGCTTCACATATTAGCTGTGAAGCAGAGCGATCATTTCTGTGTATAAGTTAATCAGTTGGGATAGGAAGATTGGCTGGTAATCCTGTTGTCTACTTAATTTTCCCTCTATATGCTCATATTTATATATGTTGTTGTTATTTGTGTTTTGTTTCGAATAATGCAATTATGTAGTAAGTAGGTTTTATTAGCTAGTTATTAAATGTTGCACATTAGACTCAACTGTAACAAAAATAATTTGTCATTTCATTATTCAACATGGTAAAATTAATAATATTACACATCCATCATGTATGTTTGACACAATGCCTATGTTTCTACATGGTTAGCTTAGTATACTGGAAAGAACCTGATAATAGAATGGTATTTGAATCAATGCATTACTTAATGCACTACGTACTTCATGATATTTATTCCAATAATCCTTCACACTTTTTTATCGACATTACTATAAGAATCCCTTGTACAGACTATTCATGAATAGTAAATGCACATGTGATGTCAACAGTGATGTCATCAATGACATTTGTGATGTCGTCTTTGATGTCCTGGGTGTTAGTTTTAGCAGTGCACGATGGTGGCACGAGTTATGGTTGCTTAGCTTACCATAACTGGCGAATTTCAAGTGTTTTTCGGTTTTACTTCAAACCATAACATCGCTTTAACAACATTTTTTTCACTGAATTTCATAGGTTTTTTGAAGCGCAACTTAACCATAATGTCCCTTTAACAACATTTTTTTCACTGAATTTCATAGGTTTTTAGTAGCGCAACTTAACCATAATGTCCCTTCAACAAAGTTTTTTGTCACTGAATTTCATAGGTTTTTAGTAGCGCACCTTAACCATAATGTCCCTTTAAGAACGTTTTTCCACTGAATTTTCACTGAATATAGATATAGATAATGTAAATCTTATACGTGTTTACTAAGACTCCCTTAGCTTACATACATATAACATAGAAAATACTGACCCCCTGCCCCGCTAGTGATTTTGATGGCCGCGGACCATGCGCATGTCCGCCTACGGACGTGGTCACCATCAACACTATGCAAAAACTCAGGGGTATCTTACATTATTGTATCATACAATAAAAACACCAAAGATGTTCAAAAAGCACCACATACATACACTACATTTAATAATAAATAAGAAGTGGAAACTGTATATGCAAGACACCAACCATCCACTGACATAGCATTTCCAATATAATGGAATATTCCAACACAAAATAAATATGCCTCCAACAGAATTACCTCACAGAAAATGTGCAGCAAAAAGCAAGAGCATACCTCCACAGCAGTAACACCAAAAGTTTGTAAGAAACTAGTAAGTACACAATATTTATTTCCTATATTTATAAATTGTCTGTATTATGTACACTAAAACATTTTTTTTTTTTTACACAGAAATGTCCAGTACTTTGGAATGGCTGGAAGAAAATTTCCCATGAGATGAAAAGAGTGAAGACAGTGATACTAATGTTAGACACAACATTTGTCTATATACGCCAATTAATATCCATTGCTTTATGTATAGTTAACATATTTATTTAACAGACCATACAGACAATAAGTGTAATATTCCAAGAGAGACATTAGAAGATCCTATGAAACAAATGGAACTAAAATGGATATGTTAGAGAAAAATGTCAATTTTGTAAAACAGTTTATTGAGGACAACATTAGGAAAACGTTCTGTGAATCAGACCCATTGGGGGTAATTCATAGAAATCGGTGCACAAGTGGCGTATGAGGCTGGCGCACAGTGTGCGCGTGCGGCAGTCTGCACCAGCCGCGTGCGCCAAAACCCATTTCAGCGCACAGCATATTCATGGATTTTAACATCCATAACCAGTCGTGGTGCAGAGTGGAGCAGCGCCAGTAACGCCCCCAATCCCGCCCCATGCACCAAAAACATTGCACAAATCTCCTACATGCCGCAAAGACCAGGGGACCAGAATACAGCCGCCCCTAGAACAAAAACACGTGTAAAAGTCCACGTGCACTCTTCGGAATACACGTACCACTCTCACGCTATCAAAAATGCATGGAAAACTCCACGCACACCCTTCGGAATAAACGTACCCCGCCCGCACTATCGAAAATGCATGGAAAACTCCACGCGCACCCCTCGGAATACACATACCTTGCTCGCGCCAGCCAAAACGTGTGTAAAAGTCTACGCGCACCCTCAGAATTCACGTACCGCATCCCATGAAGAGCACGTACAGAGTGATGGAAACCCAAGTGGGACCTTCAACCCGTGGCGAGCGAAACGCCTGTGCATGTTACGTCACAGATGCACTTACGTGCTAAGGGCCTTTCCTCGAATTACACTCTGATGTGCTGTTTTTTCACATGCCAAATCACTCTGTATCAAGCTGGCCACGTGACAACACATGGAAGACCACACTCCTGCCCAGAAAGCTGAATTTCTGCCCCCCAGAACCCCAATCATCCTCCCATGAGCCATGCTGAATTACTGCCTCCTAGAGCCCCAAGCAGCCTCCGACGAGCCATCTGCTTCTGCCTGCCTGCTGCCACCATGCCCTGCCATTTGGTGCCTGCACATCTGCCATCTGCAGGGGTCCAGTTGCACTTTGACCACTCCTGCTGGAACAGAAGACTCCCGACTGAAGAACCATCACTCCACAGCCCAGCCCCAGGACCCAGTTGCCCCCCACACCTGTCTCGAGGGTTGCCATGTTCCACACAACACCTTCTGGCACCAGTGGCAACCCCCAGCCAGAGAGGCAGAGGGCTACCAGCTTCAGTGAAAATGAAGTTGGTATCCTGTTGGAGCAAGTTCACGCGCCGACAAGGAAGGACGGAAGAGGATCTGGAAGGACCTAGTGGGTGCCATCAACGCGGAAGGGGTGGCACCCCACACCATCAAACACGTCCAGAAGCGCTGGGAGGACTACAAGTGCAGGACCCTCAAAAAGGCCCGCCGCCTCTTGGAAGCAGAGGATGCAGTGGGGCCAGTTTACCAACCAGCAGATGAGGGTCCTGGAGTGCATTCGCCCAGTGCTTCACCACCAGATTCTCAGGATGCAGGCCCGTCTGGAGTTGAGCAGTAAGTGGCCATGCACTTATGTTTAAAAAAGGGCATGTTGCAGTGTGCTGGTAGTTAGCTACTTGGTTGCATGTGTGAAATGGGTCATGTTTGGATGTGTTTGCAGGGACATGATGGTGCCACATGTGAATCCAGTCAGGCGTGACCCACATGGATGGTGCATGTGTAACAAAGCATCATTTGGAGCAGCATGTGGAACGCACACATGTATGACTGCCTGTGTCTGTAATTTAACATGTTTGGGGTGTGAGAGATGTGTGCTGTTGTCAAGGACATGCATGATGTGCATGTCCATGTGTTTGAGTAGTGTGTGTGCCATGGATGCATGACACAAGTTGGTGACGATGTGTTGATTCACTGATACAGCCTAGTCATCCCTGTAACACTGTGTCTGGGGGTATACCGGGCCAAATGCATGACCCTCTGGTGATGCGTGTGCATTCGACCTGCATGTGCCATGGTGCATGTGAGAATCAGCCCACCATTGTATGCAACTACGGTGCCTTGGATATGGATGCCAATATGTGTTGCCTGCACTGACCCATGTGTTGTGGACATACATGATGGAAGTGACGTATGACAGTGCAACTCATGTGCCATTGCTTTGTATCTAGGGGACTATAGTTCAGTACCCTGATGCTTGTGTTCAATGTCTCCCTTTACACAGCGGCGAGTGAAGAAGAGGGTGGAGACGGCACTGTGGACGAAAGCGGCAGGGATGCCTCCACCGGCCGGCGATGCAAGGCCCAGTCACCCTCCAAGGAAATACCATCATCCGGGAGCGAGGGGACTGGTGCCGCGTCTGCCACTACGGCTGCAGCGGAAGGGGCGGATGAGCCCCCACAGGGGCCTGCAATGGCAGAAGACAGTGCAGAACCATCCAGGTTGGTGGTGGGCATAGAGGAGGAGGAGGCTGCTACAGAGCTGCACATGGGGCCTGGTGGGGGTGGTACCACTGGTGCAAGTGGTGCAGTCCAGGGGCAGGGGCAGGAGACAGCAAGGGTTGCCGCGGAGGTGCCTGTGCATATCTCTGTCCCTGACACTTTGACT
Source organism: Ambystoma mexicanum (assembly GCF_040938575.1). Taxonomy (NCBI): domain Eukaryota; kingdom Metazoa; phylum Chordata; class Amphibia; order Caudata; family Ambystomatidae; genus Ambystoma; species Ambystoma mexicanum. The sequence continues at coordinate 827,576,577 of NC_090928.1, read as the reverse complement.
GCATCACCATGCACCAGCAGGGATGCCCCGTCCCAGGCCCGTCCACAGGTATGGGGGAGGTCCATGTCATCTGGCACTCCTCTACCTGTGGACGAGGGGACCCGTGACCAGATGGAGTCCGTCCTGATTGGTGTCGCCTTGCGCACACGTGACATTCGTGATGATGTGCGTGGTTCCTGGGGGGACCAAGCACGTCATCACGAAGAGCTGTGTGCCAATGTGGGCCCAGTTGGGAGTGTCCATGGTCGGGGGTTTCCTCCATGTGTCGGCCACACTTGCAGCCCTCTCCTCCTCTGTGCACAACATATGCCAGTCGTCTCTGTGCTGTCTTCCGGCACAGATGCCACCAGGGCCCCCTGTGGATCTGCCCCAACCAACGCAGCCAGCCGGGTGGAGATCCCATCCCTGCCACAGTCGGGAGTCAGAGGTCCAGCAGGGGTGGACACCCTACCAACTGGACCCCAGCGGATGGAGTATGTGCCGGCATCATCAGGCAGGTCATGTTCACGACGGCGCCAGTGGATTCCATCGTCCTGGATGCTGTTGTGCTGGCAGAGGCCGTTGCGTCGGAGGCAGCAGCAGTCTCAGCATGGGAGGCATCATGGCTCGGGGCCATCAACATCAGAGGGGCAGGCATCGGCCGGAGGGCAGGAGGACTCTGGATGGGCAGTGTCTTCCGTGTGGCAGCGGTTGGGCCGGCAAATAGATGCAGAGCGGCAACGGGCTGAAGAGGCACGGCTCACTATGGTCAGGGCAGAGAACTCCATGCGCAGGGCATTGAAGCGGGTTGAGTGCCTCGAGGCAACTCGTAGGGAGTTGAAGGAGGTCATGGATGCATCCCTGCGAGACCTCGGGGCCAGGGAACAGGCCCGCCTCTGGGACGTTGAACAGGAGTTCGATGATGTCCTGGCCCGAAACATCAACAAGTGAGCTGTTGGACTTGTCCGCCGCCTTTGTAAATAGTTCTGTAGGTGTACGTTTCCTTTCTATTTTTGTTTCCTTTGAGGCGCATGGACTATGCCCCGCCTTTTTGTATATAGTTATTTATTAGGTAGGATTTAGGTTAGGTTTCCTTTGGATTGTTGGGCTCATGGACCCTTGGATGTTCATTTGTAAATAGTTTTGGAAATGGATTTCTTTTTCTTGGACCCATAGTGGAATACTTTTCTTTTTTTGAACTCTGATTTTTGTTGGATGGACGGACTCATTGGAGCCATTTTACTTTGTATTTTCTTGGTTACAGCATTCATTTTTTATTTCCATTTTTGTGCTTCCGGACTTGGAATATTTTTTATTTTATCATTGTCTGCTTTTGTTTTATTCATTTGGTTTATTCTTCAATACACTTTTATTTCCATACTTTACTTTTGTGCTCATCTCTCATTTGTTTTGTGCACATCACAATGTGGTTTTTCACAGTCATGTGTCGCCATTGTGTGGGTCTGAGGGACATGTATTCATGGGCATGCTGGTTATTTATTTTCTATCATGACATTGGGAATTCAATGTGGAGTGGATGGAATGCTTGGTTGGTTGTTTGGACTCGGGTGGCGTGGGGTGGGTTTTGGGTGGCCATAAGGGCCAATGGGTCTGGAGTGTGATGACGTGTTGGGTGGGGGACATGAGTCGGGGCCTGCTGGCAGGTACCCGTCACTAGTGTGTGGGTGGGTGGGTGTGGGACTTTAGTCGGGACCTGCTGGGAGGTGCCCATCACTCGGGTGGGGGACATGAGTCGGGCCTGCTGGCAGGTGCCCGTCACTGCTGGGTGGGTGGGATCATGAGTGGGGGCCTGCTGGCAGGTGCCCGTCACTGGTTGGACATGAGTCAGGGCCTGCTGGCAGGTGCCCGTCACTGCTGGGTGGGGCACATGAGTGGTAGTGTCAAACTTCACACATGGCATCACACTCCCCAACACACATTTCATTTGAACCCACACTCATACGCAAATCAACAGGAATGTTGCAACATGCAGCACCATCCATACACATACAACAGCATGAGCATCTGAAGGTTAGCCTGACGTCAAAAACATGCACACATGCCAACAGACATACATGCATCTGTACATCTCCATCACCTGTCGCAGTGAAATCATCGGCATCCATGTCACATCTGCCAATCAGACTCCGACATGTCGGTATCACATGCATCCATGGTGTATCACAGTGGCACACATGTCAAATACACACACACGCACATGTACATTGTGCACATACATGAAGGTGGAACCAGCATCCATGTGTCACACCACAACCATGCCACAGTACATACACAGAAATGTATACATGTGTGCACCCACACATGCCTTTGGGCGTCATGCATTTGAACACCTACACCATTGATGTGCCTCACACATGACTGGACCCACATGCAGCAGGCCCATGCCCCTGTACATACACATCCATACATTGGCCTTTCAAGACATATGTCCAACCTGCACACTCCTGGCACACCTCAACATGCACTGCATCCAATCAGTACGCATGGACACTTACCGCTCGACTCTGGATGGGTCTGCCTCTGAAGGACCTGGAGGTGGAGCGCTGGGTGTATGCATTCCAGGACCTTCATCTAGATGTTCGTAAGGCAGACCTGGCACCCATCTGCATGCGCTGCCTTCAAGAGGCGCCAGGCCTTGCTGAGGTTCCTGGACCTGAAGTCCTCCCAGCGCTTCCAGACGGGTTGCATGTCACGGGCTGCCACCCCCTCCACGTTGATGGCAGCCACATGTCCTTCCATATCCTCTTCTATCCTTCATTGTCGGCGCGTGAACTTCCCCAGGACTTGCTCCACCAGGATGCCAACTTCATTGGCATTGAAGCTGACAGCCCTCTGCCTCTCTGCTGGGGGGTTACCACTGGTGCCAGATGGTGTTGTGTCAAACATGGCAACCCCCGAGGGAGGTGTTTGTGGGCAACTGGGTCCTGGGACTGGGCTGTGGTGCGACGGAATACCAGTCAGGAGTCTTGTGCTCCAGCAGGGGTGGTCACAGCAACTGGACCCCTGCAGATGGCTGACGTGCAGGCACCAAATAGCAGGGCACGTGGCCAGCAGGCAGGCAGCAGCAGATGGCAGGTGGGAGAATGCTCGGTGCTCTGGGGGGCAGGAAAATGGCCTTCTGGGCAGGAGCACAGTCTTCCATGTGTTGTCGTGTGGCCAGCTTGATATGGAGTGACTTGGCACGTTTAAAAACTGCACATCAGCGTGTAATTCGAGGAAAGGGCCTTAGTGCGTAAGCGCATATGTGACGTGATACGCGCAGGCATTTCCCTCAGCATGAGTGCATCCGCACGTGCAAAAAAATCAGATCCGTGTGTGAATGTGGGTAATTCGAGGAAAGGGCCTAAGCGCGTATGTGACGTTACGTGCGTGGGTGTTGCTCTCTGCACGGGTTAAAGGTGAGCGCGGGCCAGCAAAACACTGTACGTGCTGTTCGTGGAGACTGATGCGTGTGTTTACTCTGCTGAAATCACACGGGATTACTTCACAGCGTCTGAAGTCCGTACCTCTTCTTTTAGTGGGGTTGGAATGTCCACCTGTGGTGGTTATGGGTGCACAGTCGACACCAGTTGGCCATGTTCCTGGGGCATCAGGTCAAAGGAGGGATGCAGTCCTGCAGCCGCAGGTGGCACCAACCCAGCAACGACCAAGGCTCCTTGGGCCCAGCAGGTGTGGTGTCTGGCGACGCGGTGGTCGTGTGCCACCAGGGTCAACTGAGTGGGGGCCTTCCATGATTGCTATAGCACAGCAACAGGGGGGTCGTTGAGATGATTTCTCAAGGTATGGAAGTGTGGCCCAATCCATCCTCCCCTCTGTTAGGCAAATAGTGCTCCATCAGCAGGCTACGCAGTCCACGTGCCGCTCACTAAGGCTGGGCAAGACGGCGTATGACAGGGTGCATCGGGCTGAAATGGTGGCGCTGCGTGAAACACTTAATGCTCAAGCAGAGGCACACCGTGAGGCCCTGAGGGTGGAACAACAAGCCATCCGATCTACTCTAGCTGACCTCATGATGGATCAGAGTAGGTGGACAGAAGACAGGTTTGAACAGCTTGAAAGAACCATCTCGGCTGAACTCTGTGCAAGCCGGGAGTCACTCCGTTTGTGATGTGAGGCCATGTAAGCAGAACTCCGTCTCACACGTCAGTCCCTGCAGGAGGAAGCATGTGTGACACGTGAGGTAATGCATGCTGACCTCAGTTTCATTGCCCACCAGGACCTGGCTTACCAGACCCGCATACTTGCTGCCATTGAGGGGCAAGGCGTGGCTAGGCATGGTGAGTCAACTGCACCACCTCCACCTTCTGATTCAGATCCAGAGGGTGATGATGACAACCTATCTCCCACATAGGTAGGGCCGTGCAGGTGCTGAGCCCAGTGAGTTTTTTACCTCGACATCTACACATGTGGGTGTAGAGGTGCACCCTGTATCCCCCCTCCTGGGTGCCCCCCCACCCCCTGGGTCATATATGGACATTTTTTTTTTCTTCCTGCAAATGTTTTTTTACAGCAGTTTTTATTCTGATAATATTTTGATTTTTCAACCAAATTGTATGGTTTTTGGTAAGTATGTCATCTTTTCATTTTCATTTTTCATTTTATTTAATTTTTCCGTTATTTTGCTGTTCTTTTTCAATGATTTCACTTCGCTTTTTATTTGTCATGTTTTTTTTCTGGTTTTCTTCTATTTTATTGATTTTGCTTTTGTTTCTTTCATTACTCTTTTCATTGTTTTATTTCAATTGATTATTTGATTTTATTTGTATTTTCTTTAGAATTCTTTTTTTTCAATTCATTTTGTCTATTGTGCATACATGTGACAGTATGGTGCTTTATTGCATCGGAAGGCATCCACTGTATGTTCCTGCTGGGCCCGTTCAGGCTTGTCTTGTGTATATGTTTTGCTTGGGGTCCTGACATATATGCTACTACTGCTTCCCTTTTCCATGGGCTTGCAAGGATTGCTCGGGTAACAGCATATCACACACATGGGCATTGGGCTTCTGTCATATCTGTGGCCAGCCTGTAGTTCTACTTGTGTGTACACCCCTAGTGGGTATTCCAGATGGGTTCTCCAATGCATGTCTGCACTTCACTTTGGTGAGTATTAAGCTGACTGTTCATTTCTTCATGTTGCTTGAGATGTTTGTTATGTATTGTATGTCTATGTTGATGCACTTCCTGCTGTAGCTGGTACCATGCACCCTTTGGCTGCATAGAACACACTGATGCTGGGACGGGTCCATGTGCTGAGAATGTTGAATTGGGACAGTTTTCCCACAGTGATCTTGATATGCCACATGAAGGCTGCATGCTGAGTTACCCATGTCACCACACATTTCAACAAACATCCATTCCTTGCTAGCACCACTGGCTGGTATTTGGATGTGACATATGAGTTATGACTACATTGTTTGTCATTTAAATTTTCAATTTGTGTCCTGGACCTGCTCCCCACCTCCCACTGTTTGCACTTGGCCCTTGTGACAATCCGGCCAACCAGGATGCTTGAGCCTGCCACCACTATCAAAAGCCCACTAAGGTGGACCTGTCTAGACCTGTCCACATGCCTTCTCAGTCACTTGAATACCCGTTGTCTGCCCTGCCCCTGTCAGTGTCCCTCTGTATCTCCCCCTTCATCATCACATCCCCTACTCTCCAGCACCGTCAGGTTTCCCTCTGCCCCCTGTGTGTGCTTTCTTTCACCATCTACCCCATTGGTCATTTTGAGCTTGGCCCCCTCCTCCCTTCTCTCCTCCCTCTCCACTACCCTTTGGCCTCCGCCTTGTACTCTGGCTGTCATTTTCAACCACTAGCCCAATTGCCATTGACCATGGTGATACGTAGGCACTTGTTCTTTGCAGACATTTGCCCTTCTGTCTCTGTCCTTCCACACCCCACCTTCACCATTTTAAGTATTATTTTGACAGTTAATTTGATCATTAGTCCCTCCACCACTGATTACAGGTCATCACTTCCCCCTTTATCTTCTGTCTTTCTTCTCCACCTCCCCAGCACTATGTTGATTCTTTGTAGACCTACCACAGTTTGTCACTTGTTTTGTTACTCTCCTCACCTCTTCCCTCCTCTTCCGTCACTCCCCTCCTCATGTGACTGCTGCACTGTGACTATTCCCGTCAGGCATAGGAATGTTGATGCTAGTTATGTCATCTTACATTCCCTCCCTAGGCTCTCCCTTATTGGTCCAGGCAATTGTAATATATACTTTGCTTTTCCAGTTCATTCTCACATTGTGGACTGTTTGAAGGACATGTAGGAATGTACTGTTCTTCTCCCTTATTCACTCCCTCATTGAAGTGCTTTGATGAAGTTTGTGTGTTGTTCATTTAATCATTTAATCGATTTCTATGATTCAGTGATGGGTCACTGTCTGTCATTGCCAATGTGGTGTACTCTGTACATGATATGTTCTGCTGGTCAATGGCTGATGCAATGTAGTGATTTCTTTTGACGTGTCAGGGGATGGATGTGGTTTGAGACACAGGGGGGTCCTTGGTGCTATGTTCATATGTGCTGTGTACAGGACACTGGCATTCACTTCATTTCACATGCATGTATTCTGGACATGTCCATATGGAAGAATACACTTAGGCAACTCCCCCCATCTACATTGCACCCATATTGCCTTCTCATGCATGCTGTGTCACGATAATCCATGTTCACCTCCGAGTCATTATTTGTGTACATGCATGGTAGGGTAATATTTGGTTTTATGCCATTTTTTGAAATGATGCAGAGGGGTATTCACCAGTGCAATGCACACTCACTGTGCTGTGAGTGTGCAGTGTTTGATATGGCCATTTGCTATTGTCCAGTGTGCATGTCAACAGTCATTCAGACTTGTGTTGCTTGAACGACTGGTGGCATGTATTTGTGGCACCGTTTTCAGGGTGTGAGGTTTTGGTCACTCCTTTCTTCCGATTCCATGTGAGGCATAATTGTCTGGTGACTATTTACATTTCTCACAATGCACTTCATGACTATTGTGTCATGTGTTGTGCATATGGTTGGATGTTTTGATGTTGCATGCCATGGTATGGCGTGGCAGTCGGGGTTGAGGAGTGTTGGGAGGGTTTGGGTGGTGTGCCAGTCCTCTCATGCCCTGTTTAGCATGGGGGGCAGAGGGAAATGCCTTGAATGTGTTCCCTTTGGTCACAGGAGATTGGTTGTGTTTGAGTAGCTAGGGATGCACACAATGTGGCACTTCCATGGACACATTTTCAGGGTGGTAAGGTACTGACAGTTAAGTGACCCTCTGTCATCATCGATTGTGACCTGGTATGTGCCAGGCCTTTGTGCACTCCGCAGGGGTTGGAGTTTAGGTGAGAAATGTGGCCACAAGCTGGGTACGGGCTGCCTCGCTGCATGCCCTTCCCCTCCCATGCACAGCAGCCGTGCGTGTGGTTGGGGATGTGGGGGCACCGCCATGTCCACAGTACTCCATGCCGTGTTGCAACATTGGGCAGGACACATGCTGCCACAATGATCCTGCACGCTACTGGGGGTGCATATAGTAGCTGTCCACCAGAGCTGTCAAGGGAGCAAAAGCGTGACTTGAGCACTCAGAATGTACGCTCCGCTATGGCCCTGGTTGTAATATGAGCTGCGTTGTATCTTACCTGGGGTGGTGTGGTGGGGTTCCGTATGGGCATCATCATGTAGGTGCTCAGAGGGTAGGCACTGTCCCATGGTAAGGTGATAATAGTTGTCATGAGTGGGGCTTTTGTATTTGTCTGTGTGTGACATGTATGCATGTGCACAGGCATTTGTACTCACCTAGGAGCCATGTGTCGCCATGCTTCCCAGCTTACAGGGCCCGGCTCAGGGCGGACATTCTGAATATGAAACTATCATGGGTGGACCCAGGGAAGTTTTCATGTACAGAACTGATGATTCCCTTGGCATTGCATACAACCTGCACATTGATGGAATGCCTGTGATTGTGGTTTGGATAGATGTGCTCAGTGCCCTAGGTGGATGTAGGGCCACATGGGTGCTATCTATGGCACCAAGCACTTTGGGGAAGTGTGCCACCCTGTAGAAGTCCAGGACCACAGCCTGCCTTTCTGCGGGTGTTCTGGGCATGTATATGTGCCTGCAGACTGAGGGGCGCGCAGTGATGATTGCCAACACCTGGTGTAGGCAGCGTGACTGCGTGGCCTGTGAGACACCCCCCACTATGGCAGTTGCCCCCTGAAATGACCCAGTGGCCAAAAAATGCAGTACATTGAGCACCTTCTCCAAGGGGCTCAATTCTTGGGAGCACAGGGTGGGCGATGTGAGTTCATCCTCCCACTCCCTGCCCAGCTCTAGGATGATATGAGGTGGAAACATATACCTACCATAGACCTGGTCATCAGGCATCCCATGAAGTGCACACGTGCGATTTGCACGTGTGCGCTGGCTTTTTCACGCTTGCGCCTGCTTGAGCCACTGATTTCAGCCCACATTTATTCCATGGATTACCCCCATAATGTTTTCATTCTGAAGAGAGGGCATATCACATCTCGCAAAAAGGCACAAACAGCCTTGTTAACATTGCGCCTTGCTTTCTCCATTTGTGGACCAAATGAAAAAGAACGCAACCACATTTGTCTCTGCGCAATACGGGAAACAATTACTCTGGAGTTTGGATACATGTCCATGACTTTCCCAAGTCCTTCTTTCATTGCAAATTGCAAAGAGATTCCAGACTTATGTCCTAAACTGTTCCCTCCACAATTAATACTAATAATGTCTGGATGACGCTGTGTCACTAAAGAAGCATAGAGAAGTACCAAATCCACCCACTTCATTCACGCATTCCATGCCAGTGCACTTCCACATGAGAGAATCCAAGATGTGCAGTCACTCCACAGCGATCTGCATGCACCTCCAACCAATTTATCCACAAATCTCCCAAAATCCAAACAATCTGCTTTCTGAAACACACAGCCATAGCTATCTGCTATTCTCTCAGGAAAATGACCTACTGACAAACTCTCTCCTTACACAACACACCCAGTAAACTTTATTAACCAATCCCTTGCTCTCCTCAGTCTCATTTGCATGCCTCTCAACCCCAAAATCCCTGTATGTAATATGCATTGCCCGTGGACAACCAAATTGAAAAGACCCTTTTGTTTTTTGTTTTTTGAAGGTGCTTCAGAAACACCTTTTATTTTTTTTATTTTTTTTTGGGAGGGTTTCTTATTTTCCTCCAAATATCTTCACAGTAGTTTCGCCAAAGCAATCCTTATATTCCAAACCAGCATGGCATTTCCCATAAAAGATAAAGAAATACCATCTGCTTTAAAATAAACAACATTACCAGATTCAATGTTGTCATTATTGCAAAAGAACTTCCCAACTCTATTCATAAAAGCAAACATGCCCTGGTTAATTAAACATCTAGTAACATTTTGCTGAGGACAAAAAACAGAACTATTGTCCCATATTGCCATAGGTAACAAAGCAGAACATATAACCTTGGCATTTGGAAGGAATTTCATGATTGCCTGAACCAAGTTTTGCAGATCTTGCAACAAAGTAGGGGCACTGACATAGCACAAATGCACAGCACCACAGTGCAGGACAACTACATCTGGACTATTGAACTTAGCCATATCCTGACAAACTTCCAAAATTGCCTGCAAATGAAAACCAGGCACAGTACTCGACACCACCTCCACTCCTTTTACATCAAAATTCTTTGTCACATTCCTACAATTAGCATACTCCTGCAAACTATCAACAAACATATCTCTGATCACCAAAACCCTGATTTTCTCCACCTCTGCCATCTTCACTACACACAGCCTCTTTCAACACAATCCACAACCTCAACATCTGATTGGCTGATCCCTACAGTCCCTTTTCCATGCTGGATTTACTGAGAAACCCCGGATGTGGCACGCCCTGTCCATGGACAACCGCGGTGACCGTGGAGTGCGAAACACTGGGGCAGCCCTTCTACCCTTTCCACTGAACTCTCTGCACCATTTCCTCATTGGTTACTGTTAAGCAGTCACACAATCATCCAACAATCACATCCAAAAACTCTACATCTAACTCTATCATCACAGACCAGCCCTTTAGATGTACTATTGATCACTCTCAGTACATTTCGACTGTGACTGCAAAGGACCTACAGCAACAACTACTATAAAACTCCCCAAGATGTCTACTTGCAGATTCATGCACATCCACATGCATGAACACAGACTACAGGTATGAATATTTTCTACACAGTACATGTACAGCTCTTCCAGGAATACAATAAATCCCGGGAGGATAGCTCAGCTGCGACGTGCGCGCCTTGGAAGCAAGACGACACGAAGCAACACAGGTTCGATCCCCGGGTCTACGCTTAGAACCCACTGGGTGTTTAAGCGTGTTATAAAATAAAATTACGCAACTAAAAAACAAACAATTCCTGTAAGAGCACCTTGATGCCCATGGGCTGTGTGACCGCTTTAAAAATGTAAAAAAAAATAAATACAAATATAAACAGAGTAACTACCACTTACCCTGTATAAACTGTATAAACTGTAAAATGAACTTACTGTCATTTCTCCCATCTGCAATAATGAAGTGTCAATTGCAGACATTTCAGCTCTCAAATCTTTTGTTTACACGCACACCTATCTAAAAAAATATTGTTTCATTTTATAAGATGGGAGAAATAACAGTATAATTATGAAAAAGACTGTCCAGTGTGTTATAAAATTACACGCAGCCAGGATGAGTACATGAATCTTCATTCAAGCACACACACAGACAATGGCCCTCATTACGACCCTGGCGGTAAGGGGTTTACGCCAGCGTTAGCTGCGCCGACCCCTTACCGCCAACTACGAGTTCCCAAAGCGCCATGGTCACTTTTCCGCCCGCTTTTTGAGGGCGTAAAAATCCATGGCGCTATGGGACCTTGGTGTTAATTACGCCACCGTAATGTACGGTGGCGTAATTAACGCCTTCCCCACTCCCATTGAGCCCTATGGGGCCGAAATGGGAATGGGGAAGGGTAAATGGGTCAATGGGGACTTACCGCCCCGCCAACCTCGGAATGGGGCGGTAAGTCCACCATCCGCCATGGCGTAAACGGACTTTACGCCATGGCCGAAAAGTCCGTCGATGGCGGAAAAAATCCGCCAGGGTCGTAATGAGGGCCAATATCATTAGAAAGGCTCCCAGCTCAAACAACACCAATGTCTCTATATGAAATACTTCTGCTTTATTTCCCACACCTTCACAAATGCATACATTGCATGCTTTTCTGTACAATATCTGCCATTTAGCCTGTAAAAATAGCAAAAAATGCATATGATTATTTCTTCTATCTCTTAACATCCATTAACATAACATTAAAAAACAAGTTTGCTCTATATGTTTACTATTATAATCATTTGTAAAACATTTTCAACTAACAGATTCTAAATAAAATATACAGGATGCATGCAGGAAAAGGAAAGTGTATGTGCATACTATGCTCAGTTGTAAGAAAACCCAACTACTACAAACAAACAATGTCTACATTAAAAAAGTGCTATAAACACACATATTCAATAACTTCTTTCTTTTACAATTGCAGTGAAGACCACTCGCCTGAAAAGCAGCAGCGTCTGAAGTACGGACAAGGACTTAGAAAAAACCTACTCTTTTCATACAAAAAAGTAATTATAATGCTAACAGAATGTTCTAACTGTTACTCAAACACACTAGCATTTTAGTATTAAAGAAGAAACAAGTGTATTAACCCTTTCCCATTAGACATATTATTGGTGCTTCCCCTTACCAATTGCCTACTTTATATTGTTATCTGAAGCCCAGTATAGTAACACACACATACAAGAATAGCCTTCCCAACTTGATATAGCCACCCATTGCAAAATCAAACACCTCCACAATCATCCTTACAATCAAACTCAGACACACATGCACAAAGAATGCATACACTGCACAACAGCCCAACTCACACTTTCTTTTTTTCTCCAACAGACCCCAAAGAATGCCTACCAAAAAGTAACTCTGTAGAAAGCAATGCAGAAGTAGAGCAAATCAAAATAAAAGTGTTTAAAATAAGCATCCATCTCTAGCAGATTTTGTACAAAAAGTTGAAACCTAACAGCTAATAGAGTCATTAAGCGAAACAAAACAAGCTTCCAGTACAGAAACTTTACCTCCTCTATCAAAATATAAAACGAAACAGAAAGTGATTAACAAGACTTCAGCTACCACACTGCTAACGCTGCACCTATACATCTTGATGAATGGCAAGTAACCATACCAAAAAAATATTTTACAAAAAATGTTCCACCACAGAGTCCTTCAGAACCTTATGAAAACAGGAGATAAATCATGCACAACCCTTAAAACTTACCATAGAAAATTAATCCTAGAAGCTCTCATAGACAGTGCAATCCTTCTCAAAAGGAAGTTATTTATTTTAGTTTTAAAAAGAATGAAACCACTAACAAATCTAACTATTAACTACAAAAAAGACTTCTCAGTAAATGGAATATCAACAAAAATAGCTTCTTAAACATCTGTGGAGGTGAATGGAATCACACCACGACCACAAAACCATATTTTAATGAAGAAGCATATAAACAAAAGCAAACAAATCCAATTGCCATACATAGCAGTGGATGAGGGTATGAAGAACTTAATAACACCATTATGGAACAAGAAACTCTGCTCACAAAAATATACCCAGAAATCTCAGTATCACCTCGCCATTCTAATGAACAAAAACGTCCAGTCTACAAATGGACGTGCATATCAATGTGCAACATTGCCAAAAAATCGATTCAAATCTTTATGCCAGTTCCTCAATCAGTATGTAAAAAGCAAAGACAACTTCAAAATGAAACTACTACAAAATATGGATGCCTGTTCAGTGCGCAAATACACAGACTACATGGACATTCATTAGCCTGCATTTCAGGACCTATTTGCAAAAGCACCTTCCATCATATCAAAATGATATCAACACATCATTCAACTGTAAGAAATCTGGTCCAAAAACTCTACTATGTTAAAAGTCCTGCTATAGCACTAGCCAATTTAAATAACAATTTTCTACATGGTACAGGCAAACAACTAATCGAAGAAATTGAGCATATCCAGAGAAAATATTTTGGAATTGAAAGCCACTTACGAAATGCAATAGATGTACAACAAACTAGCAACTACTGTACAAATAGCAACCTTCTATTAAACACAAACAAAAAAGAAATACCAATGTTTAAAAATACCTCAGCTGAAGTACCAAACCATGTGTGTGTGTTACAGCAGAACTTTTTATAATAGTAGCACAAAAAGTGTAGACATAACGTAAAAAATAGAAGAGAATGAAGATTCCAAATGGTTCCAATTAGCTCTCTACCTTATAGCAGAAAATAAATACGACATTATTGACTCCTTTAAACTTTGCAATTACTGCACTGTAAAACTTGACAACAACCAAACACCTTCACGTGCTATCACAAATAACTTGGAATTATTCCCACTACCAAAACCCCTGCAACAATTAAACTTATATGAAAGCATCATAATTCAAACAATGCACCCATTTCAAGCAATAATATGCCTCCAACCAAAAACAGCAAAATGACCTCCCTTTTATTTAGTGAAAAGCATTCATGTCAAAGTAGTTTATTTACCATTAGATCTCAAATAAAATGTACACACTCTAGTAGTGCAACGGCCAACAGATCAATCTTTAATTGTCTTAGTAAATGGCGTACCTACAAAAGACAAAAAAAATTGGCAACAACTCGTGGACTTACATAAAGTTAGACAAGCCCTGTAATATCTAAAAGACAACAATGAATACTACAAAGAAATTAATAATGAAGAAAACCTGAGGGCAACCACTGAAATGATTCAAGACTCATTAGAAACTGGTCAATTTCAACTTCTAGATCCTGCTACAGAATCCAATATTTTAGACCATTATACAACTCATCCTTTACACTCTAAAGACACTATAGATGATGCACTGGAAAAGTACCAAATGCGACAAGCCAAAAGGATCACCAATCAGCATATGGGAACAAAGTAGGCATAGAATGGACATTACAGGATTGCAATTCGGAACCATGGAACTGATGATCGAATATTGGTCCTGTGGCACCCGTGTTTATACGCAGCTCAAACTGAATTGGAGTGGCTCATGTTCACTAACCAGTTTACACTCACCGGCACTCGTGGTGCCCCAAAGTCACATTGTATCAATTACCGAAAATTCTGCCATTAATGAAGTGATAAGAAGCAAACCCATCGTTCTCTGACATTACAAAGGAACAATCCTAATTTCTCACAGGAATCCTCTGATAGATTAGTGGAAACCCCCAGCAAGTGCAGACTATTCAGCAAAGCTGCCATCTTTTTCACTTCTCTTCTTGCACCTGGTATATAGGCCCTAGCAAATTCAAAATGAGTCCAGATGATACGGTGGGAGTTGCTGCAACTGGCAAAAGCCACTGAGAAAGGAATAGATTCCATCAAGGAGGTTTTTAGGGCTGTTAGACTAACTACTCTCCAAAATAGGAATGTGCTCAAAATCCTCACTGCTATGGAAGGGGGCATTTGCGCAAAAAATAGGAACAAGTTGCTGCATGTTCGTGTCAGCAAATGACTAGCAATATGGCAGTTTGACTGATGCTATAACTGCATTGCATACTTATCTCACTACTATGGAGTAGTTCTGTTGTAGATAAAGATTGGTATCACCTGATGTTCTCCTGGATGCTTGCCTGGTTAGGCAACATTTTTAAGGTGTTGGTTCCTGTCCTTGTTATTTTACTCATACGTCTCTGCATCCTACAGCTATTTATGGGTATTTGAAATGTTATCACTTTTGGAGCAACTTCCCTCTTTGTACATGCCCATATGCAGACAGGGCCATGGAAAGGCAAACAGGAACACTGCATGGTCAGAAATTAACGCCACAACGCCCCCAGGCACATGTTTTAGCACTTTGAGGCCCTGAGGATTAACCCAGCATTTGTGATGGAGATGGGGAATGGAGATGAAGAATGTTGTTTAATGACCGGTACACTGGAGGAGAATGTGGCTCGTGGATGTGGCTTAAAAGGAGTGTGGGTGCCAAAAGATGCCTATAATACAATGATGGCTGAAGGCTTATGGTTATTCATTAACCAGATGGGGTAATATGATGGTGCAGGTGGGCAGTTGCAACATCATGCACCACCTCCCACATATCTCAAGCAAGTGCGGAAATATAAAACATGAAAACTCTTTTAGTAACGGTTTTTAGTCCTTTTGTTGTTCGGGAAGTTGCATGTTGTTTTGTAGGTTATGAACACAAGTAGAATAGAGTACGTCTTCCCAAACTTCAGGGAACTATTTTTGCAGTACTTAAGGGAAGCTTATGTTGCGGACTACAAAGCCATATATAGCTGAATAGGGTATTTACCAGGATAGTTTATTTATTAATGTATTTATTTATTTATTTATATACAGGATGAACAATGCTCTTTTGAGCACAAAACAACATACAATAGATAAGAAATTAGATTTGACAGGAAGCAGTGAGCTACTTACAATGGGGTGAGATTGACGGACATTCTGACGAGGTTATGGAGTGGAGTAAGTGTAACAGGCACATGAGAAAATACCTATGTAAACACGCATAGATTAAAGACAATGGCCCTCATTACGACCCTGGCGGATTTTTTCCGCCATCGGCGGACTTTTCCGCCATGGCGTAAAGTCCGTTTACGCCATGGCGGATGGCGGACTTACCGCCCCATTCCGAGGTCGGCGGGGCGGTAAGTCCCCATTGACCCATTTACCCTTCCCCATTCCCATTTCGGCCCCATAGGGCTCAATGGGAGTGGGGAAGGCGTTAATTACGCCACCGTACATTACGGTGGCGTAATTAACACCAAGGTCCCATAGCGCCATGGATTTTTACGCCCGCAAAAAGCGGGCGGAAAAGTGACCATGGCGCTATGGGAACTCGTAGTTGGCGGTAAGGGGTCGGCGCAGCTAACGCTGGCGCAAACCCCTTACCGCCAGGGTCGTAATGAGGGCCAATGACCATTGGACATTTTTAAGTGCATGTAGGCAGTAGGGCCAGCTGTGCTTGGGATGTGACTATGATGGTGGAAGTTCTAGAGTGGAGGCAGAGGAAGTGAGGGGCAAAGGCCAGTTAGGGGCAAGGGACATTTTTTAGCTAGCAGGCAGATCAGAGGTAGGTTAAGAGGGCAACTCAAAGGCAAGGAGGAAGGCCTTTAGTTTGGTTTTGAACAAATCCATGTGGACTGTTTCTCGGATGTCCGGGGGAGGAGAATTCCATGCAAGTGGAGCAATAAGAGCGAAGGAGCAGACGTGATAGGGAGCCCAGAGAGGGCAATGATCCACAAGGGTAGTTGAGGAAGCAGAACAGATTACAAGAAGGCTTATAGAGTTGCATATAGGAGGATCAATAGATTTCATTATCATAGATAGATTTGTGAACCATTTAAATCTGGCCCTGTTTTGCCTCATCAGCCAGCCAGTATGGTGACGGTACAAGGAAGTAGGTGTGATGTGAGGGAGTTCAAAGAGAGTCCTGGTAGCGAAGTTAATGATCTTGTTGAGAGGACAGAAAGCATAGTTGGGGAGATCAAAGAGGATGTTGTTACAGAAGACCATGTGGGAGAGGACAAGAGTGGTTAAGAGATGTTTGGTGTGTTGAAAGGAAGGAGGTGCCTTATTTATCTAATATTTAGGAGGTTAAGGTGAGCTGCTGTTCCAGTTTGGGATTTGAAAGTAGAGACAGTGTGGTAAGGGTCATAGACGATGCTGATGTTTCTACCTGAGGAAAAGTGGGGAGTGTGTAGATTTTAACATCAGAGAGTGCAAAGCCATCCAATATTTAATGCCAGAGAGATAGTTTGAAATGTTGATAGAGAGATCAGAGGAGAGTTCAGGATAAAAGAAGAAGATTTGGGTTTCGTCCGCTAAGAGTTAGTATTTGAAACCAAAGGAGAAAATGAGCGCCCCAAGAGCAGAGGTTTAGAATGTAAAGAGGGGCGGACACAAGACACGACATTGTAGAACACCAACAATTAGAGGAGTGAGTTGAGAGGTGTTGTTGCTCCAGGAGACAGAGAATTGGCAATGTGCAATTTAGGATTCAATCCATACAAGGGATTTAATGCAAATCCCAATAAGAAATAGAGTATCAAGGAGATCAGAGTGATCAACATTTTCAAAGGCAGCAGACAGATCAAAGAGAATTAGGATAAGTTGGAGTGCTCACCAGAGGCAGTGAAGTTGGACACATTCATGAGAGCAGTTTCTGTGGAGTGACACTACCTCATTCATCTGATGAGAGCATAGCTGGGGCGCCCCATATACATGTAACCACCCCACCTACCATTACCCTGGCCCCTCCTGAATGATTTCTAGGGGACCCACAAAGCTATGTTATTTTTATGAACCAGTATAGATTACATTATTTGTGTCGGACAAGGGCCTTTCCTACAGAGCAAATGAAGATGACTTTAGTGTTGTCATATTTGGGTGGACATGCTGCTATTTGGTCAGTGCATTTACTGAATGGAGATGACCCCATCATGCATACCTTTGGTGATTAACAATGGGAGCTAGACAAAGTATTTGCTCGCAGAAGCAGGGGCAAGCAATACATGGGGAGTTGTTGGCCTTACGGCAGGGACCACATCAATTGCCAGTATACATCACTGCTTTTAAGTGACTCATCGCTCAAACCAATTGGCCCAGACAAAAAAGAAGCACCATTGTCTATCGGGTTCTGTGTGGGGAACTTAACGATGTGTTGGCGCAAGTGGTCACTACGCCGGAACAATGTTTAGAATATATAGATTTAGTATTACAGCTAAATCACCGATTACAGGAGATAAAGGCAGAGAGAGAATAGGCCCTTATATATCCGCACAAGCAAAATGCAACCCCATACTCAGGCGATTGCCTCAGAGCCCATGCAGTTGGGTAGAGTGGGGGAGCCACTATACAAGGAAGAAAGAGAGATACATTGCAGGACCATTTGTGTTTATATTGTGGCAAAGCAGGTCACCTTCTGAAGGACTGTAGTAATAAACTAAGCAAACCGCCCTTGGGAGCAGCTTAGGTGCTCCCAGTGAACCCCAAAAGGTCCTACTCCACCGTTGGACAACTCCAAGACTCAACAAGAGTACGGATCGGCTTGTCAAGGGAGAAGAAATCAACCGCGGTCTCACACCTTACTGCACCTGTCATCCCTATCAGACTAGAACAACCCCAAAAGATTTATGCCTTGGAAGCCTATATCGACTGTGGTGCAATCAGTAATTACATAGATAAGAATGTGGCACAGAGAATCCCCAAAGGAAGAAGGTGGACAACATAGTCTTGGTAAATGGTTTACCACTGTCATCTGGGCCAGTAACAGAGTGTACGGAGGTTGAACTATTGTGCAGAGACGGCCACCGAGAGCCTATAACCTTCGACCTGATTAATGCCCCACAATTCCAACTTATACTTGCCATGCCTTGGTTGGAGCACACAATCCTGTTATTAACTGGAAAATGCATCCAGTAATCTTTCCATCTGAGTGCCTTCGCACCGGTTACCCATTTGTACCGGTTGTGGCGAAGGAGCCAGCATATGCAACACAAAGGTTGGGGGCCATGATACAGCACAATGGAGAGAAAGAAGTACCTGCCATATGCAAGGAATTTGAAGACGTGTTTCAAAAAGACAAAGCCAATACCCTTCCCTCTCACCGGCCATGTGATTGCCAAATCGATTTGATACCAGCCTTGCAGGTTCCATGTAGCCACATTTCTGCTCTTACGGAAAAAGAAAAACAGCACTTGCGACAGTACTTGGACCAGTTATTGGCAAACAGATGTATTCAACCCTCCAAGTCCCCAGATTCTTCTGCTGTCTTTTTCACACCAAAGAAGGACTTGCATTGATTATAGGGGACTCAATAAGATAACCGTGAAGAATAGGTACCCGCTACCTTTCATTCCCATATTATTGGACCACGTTAAAGAGGCAAATTGAATTTGCGTGGGGCTTAACACTTAGTCCGCAAAAAGAAGGGGGATGAGTGGAAAACTGCTTTTCGCACCAAATTTCAGTTATTCGAATATACAGTCATGCCCTTTGGCCTGTGTAATGCACCAGCGGCCTTCCAGTTGTTTATGACAGATGTTATATGAGAACTCCTGGATGTTAATGGCCCTCATTAGGACCCTGGCGCTAAGTGTTTAACGGCGCCATAAAAGGCTGCTGCGCCGTTAAACACTTAGCACCTTACTACGAGGTCCCTTTGCGGGACCCGACCTGAACGGCTGGTCTAGACCAGCTGTTAAAGTAGGGACCCGCAAAGGGACTCTCGAGGTAAGTACGGTACCACAATTTACAGTACCGTACTTACTGTAACGCTCACCTGATTCTCGCAGAGGCGCCGGTCTTGACTGGGCGACTACCGTATCTTCAAAGGTGATGTGCAGCACCCGGTTGGCTCTTTGGGCTGGACCTCTGTGCCCTGTATGCCTGACGTGCAGAGTAAGATGTCTTAGGTAAGTGAATGCCGAGCTCTCCATCTGCCTCAGGGCAGGGTGCTGTAACCAGTTTCTTCACTGGATAGGTAGCGCAGGCCTCTTGACTCCAGAGGACTGCTGTCCGTCGTTTACTGCACGAACGGTAAGTTTCGAGTAACTCAAATGTCTTTAAAGTCTTTAATAATGATGTCTCTTGCTTTGCAGGGTTCCGGCGATGGCGGATGACGGGCTGAAGTGAGTTGAAGATGGAGCCCATGTGATGAATAGAAGCGCCTGGAAGCACGTAAGTAAGCGCTTGTTGCCAGCTTCACGATGCGCTCTAACTGTCTTTTTATTTTGCAGGTACAAGTTCGGAGCGGCTGCAGGGTGCCGGGATACCCACTGGGTTAGATGTGGAATGGAGTAATGGCACGTGAGTATTAAAGTTCCCCAATGTCTTTAAACGCACCTTGTTTTGTCTTTCAGATGCGGGATGCAGCGCCGACGGCCTCCGGAGCGTGCGAAGAGTTGGTAAGCTTTTGTCTTTCAGATGCCGGAATGCAGTGTGAAGACCTCCGGAGCGCACGAAGAGTAGGTAAGCCTTTGCCTTTCAGATGCCGGAATGCTAACCTGTTCTTTCTTGTCTTTATAGGTGTTGCTGAAGACTGGATTCAGGATGGTAAGCCTTTTTCCTTAGGCCCAGGACCGGATGCAGAAGACACGATGAGCGTTCTGCTGCAGAGGGTGCAGAATAACGCAAAGCAAGATTCATCCACCGGGTGTGGTTTAAATAGCCTCCTGTAGTGCTTAGGTGTCTCCTTCCACAGCCACGCCTAAGTAAGAAAAGAGTTCCTGGTAAGAAAAGAGTTCCTGCCTTCCAGAAGAGTTCCAGTGTTCTGAATCTAGGGAGTGGCTCCAGCCCCACCCAACAGGAAAAGTAGTTCCAAACAGAAGAGGATCAGAGGCTCAACTGGCAGGCAAGTAAGCAGCATGGTCTGCTGCAGGTAAGTCCACCCAAGCATTATGAGCCCGGCGCTTCCAGCGCTGGGACTGGGCATATTTATGAGCCTGGTGCCACTGGCGCCAGGACTGGGTCCAAAAGGTCCCAATAGGGACTGGTTGGCACTCGGAACCTGGGTTATGGATCTGCTTCCAAGGGAGTTGGGAAAGCCCTGACCTTTTGGAAGCAGAGATCATGACAGTACCCCCCCACAAGGCCCCTCCCAAACCGGGCTTCTCCGGGGGTTTTGGCTTGTCAGGAAATGTTCGATGAAATCTTTTGATTAGGCGAGGAGCGTGGACATATTCAGCAGGTTCCCAGGATCTCTCTTGGGGGCCGTAGCCTTTCCAGTCAATTAGGTAGAATAGTTTAGATTTGGAGATCTTGGAGTCCAGAATGCTTTTGACTTCAAACTCGAGTTCTCCATCAACTAGGATAGGTTTTGGAGATTTGGTTAGTCGGGTTTGAGGTTGCACAGGTTTTAATAGAGAGACGTGGAAGACCGGATGTATCTTCATGTGCGGGGGCAAGTCCAACTTGACCGCTACTGGGTTTACTATGGTAGTGATGGAATAGGGACCAAGGTATCTTGGGTTGAATGTGCGTGGCCCTTTTAGAGATAGATATTTGGTGGATAACCAGACTTGATCCCCTACTTGATAGTGAGGGGCTTCCTTCCGATGTTGATCTGCTCCTTTCTTGTATTGTTCTTTAGCCCTTTGAAGGTGAGAAACAGCTTCCTTAAAGGCTTGGGTGATTGTAGAATGCAGGTAGTCTACTGCTGGTGTTTCAAGATCTTGGAGGGGATCCAACTCCGAGGTTCGAGGGTGACTGCCGTACAAAAGAAAAAACAGGGTTTTCCCAGTTCCCGAATGGACAGAGTTATTGTAGGCATACTCGGCTATCCAAAGGATATCTTTCCAAGTTTTTTCAGTTTGTTGCAGCATGCAGCGTAAATACTGTTCCAGAGTTTGATTGGTCCTCTCGGTTTGTCCGTCGGTCTGAGGGTGGTGACTGGTCGATAGCCTCACATCAATTTGAGCCGACCGACAGCAACTTCGCCAAAAATGAGAAATAAATTGACTACCTCGATCCGAAATTAGAACCGAAGGAAAACCGTGCAGTCGGACGATGTTTTCGAGAAATTCTCGGGCCAGAGTTGCTGCTGTTGGCAAGCCTTTGAGCGGAATGAAATGCGCCATCTTGGAGAATAAGTCCACGATTACTAGAATCGTATTGTATCCGGAGCATGGAGGTAGATCGGTGATGAAGTCCATAGAAAGCGTATGCCAAGGGCGAGGTGGGATGTCAATAGGGCGTAAGAGGCCTGCTGGTCTTTCCTTTTGACTCTTGTTTTGGGCGCATACTCCACAGGACATTATAAAGTCTCTGATATCTTTTTTCCAAGACGGCCACCAGAAGTAGCGCTTGATCTTTTCTGAGGTCTTGGCTATACCGGGATGACCTTCCATTAAAGAGTCGTGATAACAAGAGATTACTTTTTTCTGTAAATCTGTGCTGGGTAGGTATAATCGTTCTTGGAAATACAATAAGTTGTCCTTTACTGCAAAGTCCTTTCCCTGCAGATGCCAATTCTGTATGTCTGCTGGAGTTACAAGTTGCCTGGCTTTATCCTTAACTTCCTCTATGGATTCTGTGGCGATTACACCCAGAATTCTTTGTTCGGGAATGATTGGTACAGGTTTAGGGTTGATCAAGTGTTCTTCCACTCCCATCCGAGAAAGGGCATCGGCTTTACCGTTCTTTGTACCAGGTCGATAGGTAATTATGAAGTCAAACTCAGCAAAGAATAATGCCCAACGGAGTTGTCTAGAGGATTGGGCTTTTGCGGTTTTCAAATATTGCAGGTTTCGGTGATCCGTAATCACAGTAACGGTGTGTCGGGCCCCCAGCAGATAATGCCGCCAAGCCTTAAAGGCAGACTTGATAGCCAGAAGTTCCTTGTCAGTAATCGTGTAATTGACTTCAGGAGGCGAGAATTTGCGGGACCAAAATGCCACGGGATGCAACTGATTGGTTACCGGGTCCTTTTGTGATAGAACTGCCCCCATGGCAAGGCTTGAAGCATCAGTTTCCACGATGTAGGGGAGTTCGGGGCGAGGGTGTTTTAAGATTGGTGCAGAGATAAATTTAGTCTTCAAATCCTGGAAAGCTTGTTCCGCCTCGGTAGACCATTCAAAACGTTTGTTTTTCTTTAACAAGGCAGTGATGGGCTGGGCTATTCGAGAGAACTCGGGGATAAACCTGCGGTAAAAGTTAGCGAAGCCTAACATGCTTTGCACACCTTTTACGGAGGATGGTGATGGCCATTTGAGAACTGCATCGACCTTCTTTGAATCCATACGCACTCCGCCAGGTGATAATATGAATCCCAAGAATTCAACTTCAGTCACGTTGAAAACACATTTTTCCAACTTAGCGAAAAGTTTGTGTTGACGCAATCTTTCGAGGACCATTTTCACGTGTTTCCGATGTTCAGATTCCGATGAAGAATAAACGAGAATGTCGTCGATGTAAACAACAACACACACATCTATGAGCTCTCTGAGGACATCGTTCATAAAATATTGAAAGGCGGCCGGGGCATTGCAAAGTCCGAAGGGCATGACCTGATATTCAAATAGCCCATACTTGGTGCGGAAGGCCGTCTTCCATTCATCGCCCTCTTTTACTCGTACCAAGTGGTAAGCTCCTCTAAGATCCAACTTTGTGTATATGCATGCTTTTCTGACTTGGTCCAGGAGTTCAGGGATCAAAGGTAATGGATATCTATTCTTAACGGTGATCTGGTTCAGGGAGCGATAATCGATACAAGTCCTAAGGTCTCCTTCCTTTTTTGGAACGAAGAACAAAGCTGAAGAGGCAGGGGACTTGGAAGGACGAATAAACCCATTTGCCAGGTATTGATCCAGGTATTGTCGAAGGTGAAGGTTCTCAGGCTCGGTGAGGGCATAAATTCTACTACAAGGAGGAGTAGATCCAGGTATCAGGTCTATCTGGCAGTCATAAGACCTATGAGGAGGTAGAGAGTTAGCCTGCTCCTTCCGGAAAACATCTTGGTATTCTAGGTATTCGGGAGGTAACTGGGGAGCCTCTGAAGAAATTGCTGCCAGTGCAACACCAGGTGGAGGGTGACAAGTAGAGACACATTCTGGAAACTGGACCGTTCTTGCTCGCCAATCGATCAGAGGATTGTGTTTCTCTAACCAAGGTATTCCTAGAATAATCTGGAACTGAGGGGCCTTGATCACATCGAACACGATCTTCTCATGGTGTCCATCTTGACTTACTAGCGTCACCTCTTGAGTGGTATGCGTTACTGGCCCGGAGGCTATCTCTGTACCATCCACTGTAGTAATGACGTCCTTTACAGCCTTGGGACAGAGAGTTAGATTCATCCTCAAAACCATTTCATGATCCACATAATTGCCGATGGCACCGCTGTCGACGTAAGCTTCAATTGCATGTAATCGATCCGGATTATCAGGGCTAATGAGGACCATAGGTATCACGAAATGCGAGGTCACGGAACTGGTTTTCACGCTCGGCAAGAGGACCTCTATTCTTGTCGGGCGAGGTCGTTTCCCTGCTCAGAGTTTGTAACTGTGGTAACTGCAGCTCCTACTGCCTTCTTGGCAGGTTTCACCGGACAGTCTCGAAGAAAGTGCCCTGAGTTTCCGCAATATAGGCATAATTGCAACTGTTTTCTCCTTTCCCGCTCCCTTTGTGTTAGAGGACCTTTCAGACCCCCTATTTGCATGGGTTCCCCGGAGTCTACTCCTTTGGAAGGAGTTGGAGGTTTGGAAAATACTCGGGCATCAAACTTGGAACGATCGGCCTTCCTGTTCTGCAGTCTGTGATCTATTTGAACGACCAAGTCTATATAATCCGAACAGTCTTGTGGGGGATTCACTACTTGGGCTAAAACGTCTTTGAGCTCTCCACGTAGACCTCTATAAAACAGCGTAATCCTTTTGTCCTCAGGCCATTGAGTTTCCACTATTAGTCTATTGAAAGATGCAATATAAACCAAAAGGTCTTGATTACCCTGTCGCAACGAAAGAAGCTCATTGTCCAAGGCCTGCCCCTGTGCATGTCTTGCGAACAGTTTTTCCATACTAAGCTGAAAGGCTTGAAAATCATGGAGAACCGGATCATCTTGATTAACTAGAGGGATCGACCAGTCTGCCGCATTGCCACTAAGGTACGAAAGTACAAAAGCTACTTTAGCTTGATCAGTTGGAAAGGCTGCTGGCCGGCATAAGAAGTGCAACCGGCACTGATTGATAAATACCGCAAACCTCTTTGGGTCACCAGAAAATCGTTCGGGCGGAGCCAGAGGTACATTCCCAGGTAGGTTGATCTGCACTGGATTCATAGAGGATGTTGAAGGAAGATTTGCCCCTGATGCGGGTAGCGGGGTCTGTCCGGCTTGTGACTGTAGCAATTGTCTAGCAAGATCATCTGTTCTCTCCTTGGAAATAATTAGTTCCCTTCTTAGAGCGTTCGTTTCCTGACGAGCTGCATGCACTTCTGCCCTTAGTTCCCCAAGTAACCGGGCTAGGTGGTCAGTATCCGAGGTTTCCATAGCGCCTGGGCGAGAGTTTTGCGGTAGGCTTTGCGTTCTGTAACGCTCACCTGATTCTCGCAGAGGCGCCGGTCTTGACTGGGCGACTACCGTATCTTCAAAGGTGATGTGCAGCACCCGGTTGGCTCTTTGGGCTGGACCTCTGTGCCCTGTATGCCTGACGTGCAGAGTAAGATGTCTTAGGTAAGTGAATGCCGAGCTCTCCATCTGCCTCAGGGCAGGGTGCTGTAACCAGTTTCTTCACTGGATAGGTAGCGCAGGCCTCTTGACTCCAGAGGACTGCTGTCCGTCGTTTACTGCACGAACGGTAAGTTTCGAGTAACTCAAATGTCTTTAAAGTCTTTAATAATGATGTCTCTTGCTTTGCAGGGTTCCGGCGATGGCGGATGACGGGCTGAAGTGAGTTGAAGATGGAGCCCATGTGATGAATAGAAGCGCCTGGAAGCACGTAAGTAAGCGCTTGTTGCCAGCTTCACGATGCGCTCTAACTGTCTTTTTATTTTGCAGGTACAAGTTCGGAGCGGCTGCAGGGTGCCGGGATACCCACTGGGTTAGATGTGGAAAGGAGTAATGGCACGTGAGTATTAAAGTTCCCCAATGTCTTTAAACGCACCTTGTTTTGTCTTTCAGATGCGGGATGCAGCGCCGACGGCCTCCGGAGCGTGCGAAGAGTTGGTAAGCTTTTGTCTTTCAGATGCCGGAATGCAGTGTGAAGACCTCCGGAGCGCACGAAGAGTAGGTAAGCCTTTGCCTTTCAGATGCCGGAATGCTAACCTGTTCTTTCTTGTCTTTATAGGTGTTGCTGAAGACTGGATTCAGGATGGTAAGCCTTTTTCCTTAGGCCCAGGACCGGATGCAGAAGACACGATGAGCGTTCTGCTGCAGAGGGTGCAGAATAACGCAAAGCAAGATTCATCCACCGGGTGTGGTTTAAATAGCCTCCTGTAGTGCTTAGGTGTCTCCTTCCACAGCCACGCCTAAGTAAGAAAAGAGTTCCTGGTAAGAAAAGAGTTCCTGCCTTCCAGAAGAGTTCCAGTGTTCTGAATCTAGGGTGTGGCTCCAGCCCCACCCAACAGGAAAAGTAGTTCCAAACAGAAGAGGATCAGAGGCTCAACTGGCAGGCAAGTAAGCAGCATGGTCTGCTGCAGGTAAGTCCACCCAAGCATTATGAGCCCGGCGCTTCCAGCGCTGGGACTGGGCATATTTATGAGCCTGGTGCCACTGGCGCCAGGACTGGGTCCAAAAGGTCCCAATTGGGACTGGTTGGCACTCGGAACCTGGGTTATGGATCTGCTTCCAAGGGAGTTGGGAAAGCCCTGACCTTTTGGAAGCAGAGATCATGACAGTTACCGCCTTCCCCAGTCCCATTGAGCCCTATGGGGCAAAAATGGGAATGGGGAAGGGCCAATGTTCAATGGGGAATTACCGCCCCGCCAACCTTGGAATGGGGTGGTACTTCCCCATTGAACATTGGCGGACTCGTTACGATATCGGCACCAACCATGGTGCTAATAGCGCCATGGTTTAGCGCCAGTATCGTAATGAGGGCCAATGTCCTGGTCCATATTGATTATATATTGATCTACTCAGCCATTGA
The DNA here is from genome assembly GCF_040938575.1 of Ambystoma mexicanum. Lineage (NCBI taxonomy): Eukaryota > Metazoa > Chordata > Amphibia > Caudata > Ambystomatidae > Ambystoma > Ambystoma mexicanum. The sequence continues at coordinate 827,549,842 of NC_090928.1, read as the reverse complement.
AGAAGAATATGTGCTTCACATTAAAGCTGTCCTAGCAAAACTCTCCGAACACTGTTTGTATGCAAAGTTGGAGAAATGTTACTTTCACATGACCACAGTGTAGTACTTAGGAATTTTCTTAACACCACACAGCATCCAAATGGACAATCGCAAGGTGGAAGCAATCTTAAAGTGGCCCGCGCCTACGTCTGTGAGAAATGTGCAAAGATTCTTAGATTTTGCTAAGTTTTACAGACGATTCATACCCCACTTTTCGAACATTGCACACCCCATCACAGCGTTACTGAAAAGGCACAAAAACTTCATGTGGACTGATGAAGCTGAAGAAGCGTTTAAACAACTCAAGGCACAGTTTACCTCAGCACCGATTTTGAAACACCCAGATCCTGAACTTCCATTAATCATTGAAACTGATGTGTCCAGCATGGCGATGGTAGCTGTATTGTCCCAATGAGATCCAACCACTATTCAATTACATCCTGTGGCGTTTGGTCCAAGAAATTCTCCCCTGTGGAACTGACCTACACAATAGGTGACAAAGAGTTGCTTGCCATTAAAGCTGCTTTAAAAAAATGCCATCATCATTTGTTAGGCGCAAAACACTGACTACAATATCTGCGAACAGTCCCCGTCAGCTTAGAAGGGCCCAGTTCTTTTCAGAATATAACTTTGTCATAACCTTCTGTCCAGGAGTCAAAAATGGAAAGGCGAATGCCCTATCCCACATCGGATGGAATGAGGAGGGAACAGATGTTTATGCCGTTCTAGACCCCGAGGCTATTATCCCAGGAAGTAAATTGTTGAGATTGACACGTTGAACGTTGCCTGCTTTAGATCTGCTGTGCATTGAAATTAGGCAATATCTAACACCAGAACAGTTACAGGTTTGGGTGTCCAAGACCCTCAAAGAACCATAGAAGATGACATACCGTACAATCAAGGACGCCTGTACTTACTGGAGCCGAACATGCAAGGCAAAGTTTTACAAAACTACCACAATGTTTTAACCGCTACCCATCCTTGAATCACCAAAACTCTAGTGCAAATTCGGCAACATTTTTGGTAGCCTAAGTGGCGAAAGAACATCATCCATTATGTAAAGACTTGTGATGTGTGTGCCCACAACAAGACTTCTAAAACTAAACCATAAGGATTACTTAGACCATTGTCCATACCACCTGCTCCATGGCATACAATATCACTGGACTTTATTACTGATTCACCTCCTTGAAACAGGTAAAACACCATCCTTGTAGTAGTAGACCTCCTAACCAAGATGACACATTTCATCACATTAAAAGGCTTACTAAATTCAAGGAATGTTGTTCAAGTTTTCCTAACAAACATTGTATGATTACATGGGTTTCAATCCGTAAGCATCTCAGACCCGGGGAGTAAATTCATATCCAAATGTTGGAGGAGTTTTTGTGATAAGGCTTAAATTGAAATCAGACTATCCACCAGCCATCACCCACAAACCGATGGTGAGACGGAGAGAACTAACCAAACGCTTTAGCAGTACATGCGTTGCATGTTTACCCAGGAGAACAGTTGGGTTAATCTGCTGTGGGTAGTGAATATGCATACAACAACAGTATTTACAGTGCCACAGGTTTTTCACTCTTCCACTTTTTACATGGAAGGGATCCACGTACTAAACGTACATAGATAAGAATGTGGCACAGAGAATCCCCAAAGGAAGAAGGTGGACAACATAGTCTTGGTAAATGGTTTACCACTGTCATCTGGGCCAGTAACAGAGTGTACGGAGGTTGAACTATTGTGCAGAGACGGCCACCGAGAGCCTATAACCTTCGACCTGATTAATGCCCCACAATTCCAACTTATACTTGCCATGCCTTGGTTGGAGCACACAATCCTGTTATTAACTGGAAAATGCATCCAGTAATCTTTCCATCTGAGTGCCTTCGCACCGGTTACCCATTTGTACCGGTTGTGGCGAAGGAGCCAGCATCTGCAACACAAAGGTTGGGGGCCATGATACAGCACAATGGAGAGAAAGAAGTACCTGCCATATGCAAGGAATTTGAAGACGTGTTTCAAAAAGACAAAGCCAATACCCTTCCCTCTCACCGGCCATGTGATTGCCAAATCGATTTGATACCAGCCTTGCAGGTTCCATGTAGCCACATTTCTGCTCTTACGGAAAAAGAAAAACAGCACTTGCGACAGTACTTGGACCAGTTATTGGCAAACAGATGTATTCAACCCTCCAAGTCCCCAGATTCTTCTGCTGTCTTTTTCACACCAAAGAAGGACTTGCATTGATTATAGGGGACTCAATAAGATAACCGTGAAGAATAGGTACCCGCTACCTTTCATTCCCATATTATTGGACCACGTTAAAGAGGCAAATTGAATTTGCGTGGGGCTTAACACTTAGTCCGCAAAAAGAAGGGGGATGAGTGGAAAACTGCTTTTCGCACCAAATTTCAGTTATTCGAATATACAGTCATGCCCTTTGGCCTGTGTAATGCACCAGCGGCCTTCCAGTTGTTTATGACAGATGTTATATGAGAACTCCTGGATGTTAATGGCCCTCATTAGGACCCTGGCGCTAAGTGTTTAACGGCGCCATAAAAGGCTGCTGCGCCGTTAAACACTTAGCACCTTACTACGAGGTCCCTTTGCGGGACCCGACCTGAACGGCTGGTCTAGACCAGCTGTTAAAGTAGGGACCCGCAAAGGGACTCTCGAGGTAAGTACGGTACCACAATTTACAGTACCGTACTTACTGTAACGCTCACCTGATTCTCGCAGAGGCGCCGGTCTTGACTGGGCGACTACCGTATCTTCAAAGGTGATGTGCAGCACCCGGTTGGCTCTTTGGGCTGGACCTCTGTGCCCTGTATGCCTGACGTGCAGAGTAAGATGTCTTAGGTAAGTGAATGCCGAGCTCTCCATCTGCCTCAGGGCAGGGTGCTGTAACCAGTTTCTTCACTGGATAGGTAGCGCAGGCCTCTTGACTCCAGAGGACTGCTGTCCGTCGTTTACTGCACGAACGGTAAGTTTCGAGTAACTCAAATGTCTTTAAAGTCTTTAATAATGATGTCTCTTGCTTTGCAGGGTTCCGGCGATGGCGGATGACGGGCTGAAGTGAGTTGAAGATGGAGCCCATGTGATGAATAGAAGCGCCTGGAAGCACGTAAGTAAGCGCTTGTTGCCAGCTTCACGATGCGCTCTAACTGTCTTTTTATTTTGCAGGTACAAGTTCGGAGCGGCTGCAGGGTGCCGGGATACCCACTGGGTTAGATGTGGAATGGAGTAATGGCACGTGAGTATTAAAGTTCCCCAATGTCTTTAAACGCACCTTGTTTTGTCTTTCAGATGCGGGATGCAGCGCCGACGGCCTCCGGAGCGTGCGAAGAGTTGGTAAGCTTTTGTCTTTCAGATGCCGGAATGCAGTGTGAAGACCTCCGGAGCGCACGAAGAGTAGGTAAGCCTTTGCCTTTCAGATGCCGGAATGCTAACCTGTTCTTTCTTGTCTTTATAGGTGTTGCTGAAGACTGGATTCAGGATGGTAAGCCTTTTTCCTTAGGCCCAGGACCGGATGCAGAAGACACGATGAGCGTTCTGCTGCAGAGGGTGCAGAATAACGCAAAGCAAGATTCATCCACCGGGTGTGGTTTAAATAGCCTCCTGTAGTGCTTAGGTGTCTCCTTCCACAGCCACGCCTAAGTAAGAAAAGAGTTCCTGGTAAGAAAAGAGTTCCTGCCTTCCAGAAGAGTTCCAGTGTTCTGAATCTAGGGAGTGGCTCCAGCCCCACCCAACAGGAAAAGTAGTTCCAAACAGAAGAGGATCAGAGGCTCAACTGGCAGGCAAGTAAGCAGCATGGTCTGCTGCAGGTAAGTCCACCCAAGCATTATGAGCCCGGCGCTTCCAGCGCTGGGACTGGGCATATTTATGAGCCTGGTGCCACTGGCGCCAGGACTGGGTCCAAAAGGTCCCAATAGGGACTGGTTGGCACTCGGAACCTGGGTTATGGATCTGCTTCCAAGGGAGTTGGGAAAGCCCTGACCTTTTGGAAGCAGAGATCATGACAGTACCCCCCCACAAGGCCCCTCCCAAACCGGGCTTCTCCGGGGGTTTTGGCTTGTCAGGAAATGTTCGATGAAATCTTTTGATTAGGCGAGGAGCGTGGACATATTCAGCAGGTTCCCAGGATCTCTCTTGGGGGCCGTAGCCTTTCCAGTCAATTAGGTAGAATAGTTTAGATTTGGAGATCTTGGAGTCCAGAATGCTTTTGACTTCAAACTCGAGTTCTCCATCAACTAGGATAGGTTTTGGAGATTTGGTTAGTCGGGTTTGAGGTTGCACAGGTTTTAATAGAGAGACGTGGAAGACCGGATGTATCTTCATGTGCGGGGGCAAGTCCAACTTGACCGCTACTGGGTTTACTATGGTAGTGATGGAATAGGGACCAAGGTATCTTGGGTTGAATGTGCGTGGCCCTTTTAGAGATAGATATTTGGTGGATAACCAGACTTGATCCCCTACTTGATAGTGAGGGGCTTCCTTCCGATGTTGATCTGCTCCTTTCTTGTATTGTTCTTTAGCCCTTTGAAGGTGAGAAACAGCTTCCTTAAAGGCTTGGGTGATTGTAGAATGCAGGTAGTCTACTGCTGGTGTTTCAAGATCTTGGAGGGGATCCAACTCCGAGGTTCGAGGGTGACTGCCGTACAAAAGAAAAAACAGGGTTTTCCCAGTTCCCGAATGGACAGAGTTATTGTAGGCATACTCGGCTATCCAAAGGATATCTTTCCAAGTTTTTTCAGTTTGTTGCAGCATGCAGCGTAAATACTGTTCCAGAGTTTGATTGGTCCTCTCGGTTTGTCCGTCGGTCTGAGGGTGGTGACTGGTCGATAGCCTCACATCAATTTGAGCCGACCGACAGCAACTTCGCCAAAAATGAGAAATAAATTGACTACCTCGATCCGAAATTAGAACCGAAGGAAAACCGTGCAGTCGGACGATGTTTTCGAGAAATTCTCGGGCCAGAGTTGCTGCTGTTGGCAAGCCTTTGAGCGGAATGAAATGCGCCATCTTGGAGAATAAGTCCACGATTACTAGAATCGTATTGTATCCGGAGCATGGAGGTAGATCGGTGATGAAGTCCATAGAAAGCGTATGCCAAGGGCGAGGTGGGATGTCAATAGGGCGTAAGAGGCCTGCTGGTCTTTCCTTTTGACTCTTGTTTTGGGCGCATACTCCACAGGACATTATAAAGTCTCTGATATCTTTTTTCCAAGACGGCCACCAGAAGTAGCGCTTGATCTTTTCTGAGGTCTTGGCTATACCGGGATGACCTTCCATTAAAGAGTCGTGATAACAAGAGATTACTTTTTTCTGTAAATCTGTGCTGGGTAGGTATAATCGTTCTTGGAAATACAATAAGTTGTCCTTTACTGCAAAGTCCTTTCCCTGCAGATGCCAATTCTGTATGTCTGCTGGAGTTACAAGTTGCCTGGCTTTATCCTTAACTTCCTCTATGGATTCTGTGGCGATTACACCCAGAATTCTTTGTTCGGGAATGATTGGTACAGGTTTAGGGTTGATCAAGTGTTCTTCCACTCCCATCCGAGAAAGGGCATCGGCTTTACCGTTCTTTGTACCAGGTCGATAGGTAATTATGAAGTCAAACTCAGCAAAGAATAATGCCCAACGGAGTTGTCTAGAGGATTGGGCTTTTGCGGTTTTCAAATATTGCAGGTTTCGGTGATCCGTAATCACAGTAACGGTGTGTCGGGCCCCCAGCAGATAATGCCGCCAAGCCTTAAAGGCAGACTTGATAGCCAGAAGTTCCTTGTCAGTAATCGTGTAATTGACTTCAGGAGGCGAGAATTTGCGGGACCAAAATGCCACGGGATGCAACTGATTGGTTACCGGGTCCTTTTGTGATAGAACTGCCCCCATGGCAAGGCTTGAAGCATCAGTTTCCACGATGTAGGGGAGTTCGGGGCGAGGGTGTTTTAAGATTGGTGCAGAGATAAATTTAGTCTTCAAATCCTGGAAAGCTTGTTCCGCCTCGGTAGACCATTCAAAACGTTTGTTTTTCTTTAACAAGGCAGTGATGGGCTGGGCTATTCGAGAGAACTCGGGGATAAACCTGCGGTAAAAGTTAGCGAAGCCTAACATGCTTTGCACACCTTTTACGGAGGATGGTGATGGCCATTTGAGAACTGCATCGACCTTCTTTGAATCCATACGCACTCCGCCAGGTGATAATATGAATCCCAAGAATTCAACTTCAGTCACGTTGAAAACACATTTTTCCAACTTAGCGAAAAGTTTGTGTTGACGCAATCTTTCGAGGACCATTTTCACGTGTTTCCGATGTTCAGATTCCGATGAAGAATAAACGAGAATGTCGTCGATGTAAACAACAACACACACATCTATGAGCTCTCTGAGGACATCGTTCATAAAATATTGAAAGGCGGCCGGGGCATTGCAAAGTCCGAAGGGCATGACCTGATATTCAAATAGCCCATACTTGGTGCGGAAGGCCGTCTTCCATTCATCGCCCTCTTTTACTCGTACCAAGTGGTAAGCTCCTCTAAGATCCAACTTTGTGTATATGCATGCTTTTCTGACTTGGTCCAGGAGTTCAGGGATCAAAGGTAATGGATATCTATTCTTAACGGTGATCTGGTTCAGGGAGCGATAATCGATACAAGTCCTAAGGTCTCCTTCCTTTTTTGGAACGAAGAACAAAGCTGAAGAGGCAGGGGACTTGGAAGGACGAATAAACCCATTTGCCAGGTATTGATCCAGGTATTGTCGAAGGTGAAGGTTCTCAGGCTCGGTGAGGGCATAAATTCTACTACAAGGAGGAGTAGATCCAGGTATCAGGTCTATCTGGCAGTCATAAGACCTATGAGGAGGTAGAGAGTTAGCCTGCTCCTTCCGGAAAACATCTTGGTATTCTAGGTATTCGGGAGGTAACTGGGGAGCCTCTGAAGAAATTGCTGCCAGTGCAACACCAGGTGGAGGGTGACAAGTAGAGACACATTCTGGAAACTGGACCGTTCTTGCTCGCCAATCGATCAGAGGATTGTGTTTCTCTAACCAAGGTATTCCTAGAATAATCTGGAACTGAGGGGCCTTGATCACATCGAACACGATCTTCTCATGGTGTCCATCTTGACTTACTAGCGTCACCTCTTGAGTGGTATGCGTTACTGGCCCGGAGGCTATCTCTGTACCATCCACTGTAGTAATGACGTCCTTTACAGCCTTGGGACAGAGAGTTAGATTCATCCTCAAAACCATTTCATGATCCACATAATTGCCGATGGCACCGCTGTCGACGTAAGCTTCAATTGCATGTAATCGATCCGGATTATCAGGGCTAATGAGGACCATAGGTATCACGAAATGCGAGGTCACGGAACTGGTTTTCACGCTCGGCAAGAGGACCTCTATTCTTGTCGGGCGAGGTCGTTTCCCTGCTCAGAGTTTGTAACTGTGGTAACTGCAGCTCCTACTGCCTTCTTGGCAGGTTTCACCGGACAGTCTCGAAGAAAGTGCCCTGAGTTTCCGCAATATAGGCATAATTGCAACTGTTTTCTCCTTTCCCGCTCCCTTTGTGTTAGAGGACCTTTCAGACCCCCTATTTGCATGGGTTCCCCGGAGTCTACTCCTTTGGAAGGAGTTGGAGGTTTGGAAAATACTCGGGCATCAAACTTGGAACGATCGGCCTTCCTGTTCTGCAGTCTGTGATCTATTTGAACGACCAAGTCTATATAATCCGAACAGTCTTGTGGGGGATTCACTACTTGGGCTAAAACGTCTTTGAGCTCTCCACGTAGACCTCTATAAAACAGCGTAATCCTTTTGTCCTCAGGCCATTGAGTTTCCACTATTAGTCTATTGAAAGATGCAATATAAGCCAAAAGGTCTTGATTACCCTGTCGCAACGAAAGAAGCTCATTGTCCAAGGCCTGCCCCTGTGCATGTCTTGCGAACAGTTTTTCCATACTAAGCTGAAAGGCTTGAAAATCATGGAGAACCGGATCATCTTGATTAACTAGAGGGATCGACCAGTCTGCCGCATTGCCACTAAGGTACGAAAGTACAAAAGCTACTTTAGCTTGATCAGTTGGAAAGGCTGCTGGCCGGCATAAGAAGTGCAACCGGCACTGATTGATAAATACCGCAAACCTCTTTGGGTCACCAGAAAATCGTTCGGGCGGAGCCAGAGGTACATTCCCAGGTAGGTTGATCTGCACTGGATTCATAGAGGATGTTGAAGGAAGATTTGCCCCTGATGCGGGTAGCGGGGTCTGTCCGGCTTGTGACTGTAGCAATTGTCTAGCAAGATCATCTGTTCTCTCCTTGGAAATAATTAGTTCCCTTCTTAGAGCGTTCGTTTCCTGACGAGCTGCATGCACTTCTGCCCTTAGTTCCCCAAGTAACCGGGCTAGGTGGTCAGTATCCGAGGTTTCCATAGCGCCTGGGCGAGAGTTTTGCGGTAGGCTTTGCGTTCTGTAACGCTCACCTGATTCTCGCAGAGGCGCCGGTCTTGACTGGGCGACTACCGTATCTTCAAAGGTGATGTGCAGCACCCGGTTGGCTCTTTGGGCTGGACCTCTGTGCCCTGTATGCCTGACGTGCAGAGTAAGATGTCTTAGGTAAGTGAATGCCGAGCTCTCCATCTGCCTCAGGGCAGGGTGCTGTAACCAGTTTCTTCACTGGATAGGTAGCGCAGGCCTCTTGACTCCAGAGGACTGCTGTCCGTCGTTTACTGCACGAACGGTAAGTTTCGAGTAACTCAAATGTCTTTAAAGTCTTTAATAATGATGTCTCTTGCTTTGCAGGGTTCCGGCGATGGCGGATGACGGGCTGAAGTGAGTTGAAGATGGAGCCCATGTGATGAATAGAAGCGCCTGGAAGCACGTAAGTAAGCGCTTGTTGCCAGCTTCACGATGCGCTCTAACTGTCTTTTTATTTTGCAGGTACAAGTTCGGAGCGGCTGCAGGGTGCCGGGATACCCACTGGGTTAGATGTGGAAAGGAGTAATGGCACGTGAGTATTAAAGTTCCCCAATGTCTTTAAACGCACCTTGTTTTGTCTTTCAGATGCGGGATGCAGCGCCGACGGCCTCCGGAGCGTGCGAAGAGTTGGTAAGCTTTTGTCTTTCAGATGCCGGAATGCAGTGTGAAGACCTCCGGAGCGCACGAAGAGTAGGTAAGCCTTTGCCTTTCAGATGCCGGAATGCTAACCTGTTCTTTCTTGTCTTTATAGGTGTTGCTGAAGACTGGATTCAGGATGGTAAGCCTTTTTCCTTAGGCCCAGGACCGGATGCAGAAGACACGATGAGCGTTCTGCTGCAGAGGGTGCAGAATAACGCAAAGCAAGATTCATCCACCGGGTGTGGTTTAAATAGCCTCCTGTAGTGCTTAGGTGTCTCCTTCCACAGCCACGCCTAAGTAAGAAAAGAGTTCCTGGTAAGAAAAGAGTTCCTGCCTTCCAGAAGAGTTCCAGTGTTCTGAATCTAGGGTGTGGCTCCAGCCCCACCCAACAGGAAAAGTAGTTCCAAACAGAAGAGGATCAGAGGCTCAACTGGCAGGCAAGTAAGCAGCATGGTCTGCTGCAGGTAAGTCCACCCAAGCATTATGAGCCCGGCGCTTCCAGCGCTGGGACTGGGCATATTTATGAGCCTGGTGCCACTGGCGCCAGGACTGGGTCCAAAAGGTCCCAATTGGGACTGGTTGGCACTCGGAACCTGGGTTATGGATCTGCTTCCAAGGGAGTTGGGAAAGCCCTGACCTTTTGGAAGCAGAGATCATGACAGTTACCGCCTTCCCCAGTCCCATTGAGCCCTATGGGGCAAAAATGGGAATGGGGAAGGGCCAATGTTCAATGGGGAATTACCGCCCCGCCAACCTTGGAATGGGGTGGTACTTCCCCATTGAACATTGGCGGACTCGTTACGATATCGGCACCAACCATGGTGCTAATAGCGCCATGGTTTAGCGCCAGTATCGTAATGAGGGCCAATGTCCTGGTCCATATTGATTATATATTGATCTACTCAGCCATTGAAGAAGAATATGTGCTTCACATTAAAGCTGTCCTAGCAAAACTCTCCGAACACTGTTTGTATGCAAAGTTGGAGAAATGTTACTTTCACATGACCACAGTGTAGTACTTAGGAATTTTCTTAACACCACACAGCATCCAAATGGACAATCGCAAGGTGGAAGCAATCTTAAAGTGGCCCGCGCCTACGTCTGTGAGAAATGTGCAAAGATTCTTAGATTTTGCTAAGTTTTACAGACGATTCATACCCCACTTTTCGAACATTGCACACCCCATCACAGCGTTACTGAAAAGGCACAAAAACTTCATGTGGACTGATGAAGCTGAAGAAGCGTTTAAACAACTCAAGGCACAGTTTACCTCAGCACCGATTTTGAAACACCCAGATCCTGAACTTCCATTAATCATTGAAACTGATGTGTCCAGCATGGCGATGGTAGCTGTATTGTCCCAATGAGATCCAACCACTATTCAATTACATCCTGTGGCGTTTGGTCCAAGAAATTCTCCCCTGTGGAACTGACCTACACAATAGGTGACAAAGAGTTGCTTGCCATTAAAGCTGCTTTAAAAAAATGCCATCATCATTTGTTAGGCGCAAAACACTGACTACAATATCTGCGAACAGTCCCCGTCAGCTTAGAAGGGCCCAGTTCTTTTCAGAATATAACTTTGTCATAACCTTCTGTCCAGGAGTCAAAAATGGAAAGGCGAATGCCCTATCCCACATCGGATGGAATGAGGAGGGAACAGATGTTTATGCCGTTCTAGACCCCGAGGCTATTATCCCAGGAAGTAAATTGTTGAGATTGACACGTTGAACGTTGCCTGCTTTAGATCTGCTGTGCATTGAAATTAGGCAATATCTAACACCAGAACAGTTACAGGTTTGGGTGTCCAAGACCCTCAAAGAACCATAGAAGATGACATACCGTACAATCAAGGACGCCTGTACTTACTGGAGCCGAACATGCAAGGCAAAGTTTTACAAAACTACCACAATGTTTTAACCGCTACCCATCCTTGAATCACCAAAACTCTAGTGCAAATTCGGCAACATTTTTGGTAGCCTAAGTGGCGAAAGAACATCATCCATTATGTAAAGACTTGTGATGTGTGTGCCCACAACAAGACTTCTAAAACTAAACCATAAGGATTACTTAGACCATTGTCCATACCACCTGCTCCATGGCATACAATATCACTGGACTTTATTACTGATTCACCTCCTTGAAACAGGTAAAACACCATCCTTGTAGTAGTAGACCTCCTAACCAAGATGACACATTTCATCACATTAAAAGGCTTACTAAATTCAAGGAATGTTGTTCAAGTTTTCCTAACAAACATTGTATGATTACATGGGTTTCAATCCGTAAGCATCTCAGACCCGGGGAGTAAATTCATATCCAAATGTTGGAGGAGTTTTTGTGATAAGGCTTAAATTGAAATCAGACTATCCACCAGCCATCACCCACAAACCGATGGTGAGACGGAGAGAACTAACCAAACGCTTTAGCAGTACATGCGTTGCATGTTTACCCAGGAGAACAGTTGGGTTAATCTGCTGTGGGTAGTGAATATGCATACAACAACAGTATTTACAGTGCCACAGGTTTTTCACTCTTCCACTTTTTACATGGAAGGGATCCACGTACTACAGCTCTTGATCTCACTACGACTTTAGAAATGGAAGCTGCAACATCTCTGCATACTAGTATCAGAGAAACCTTACGCAAAGCCACAAGAACCCTGCAGGAGGCCAAAGCTACATTTTAAGATAACAAAAGAAGAAATGCACCAGTTTATAAAGTCGACAGCCAAGCCTGGCTCTCCACCAAACATATTCGGTTAAAAGGTCCCAAAAGGTTTCACCCTAAAATCATTGGTGCCTACCCCATAACAGCCATCATTAACCCTGTTGTACTTAAACTGGGGCTACCTCCCTCATTTAAGATCCACCCTGCCTTCCATGCATAGTTACTGATTCCAGTACAGCCCATCACACGAAAGTCATTGTCTAATTCTCATCCAGTAGAAATTGTAAATGGAGAGAAATAGTACGAGGTATGGGACATCTTAGATTCCAAGATTATTAGCTGACAATTACATTACCTGGTGGATTGAAAGGGTACAGTGCTTTAGATTGGACTTGGGAACTAGTAGAAAACATTCATGCACCCCGTTTGTTAGCGCTTTACCACTATAATCATCCCATGAAGCCAACACCTGGGTCTGCCCTCCTTGGGGGGGGGGGGCTTTGTAGGGGAGTGCTGTCAGGATTGCAGTGTGGGTATAAGACAGATGGGTCAGGGCCATGAGGATCTCCCTCATGACAGTGTAGGGAGATGATGGGTTTGTGGGATGGCTGGCTGGCAGAGGAGTACATGGAGCAAGGCTGCAACCCATCCCAACATGGCTGCCAAAGAGGAACCAACTGTGGACCCCAACACGGCACCCTTGGTGCTCTAGTGCTGACAGGGTGCGGTCCGCGGCTATGAAACCACGCCCGGACCACAATCTGCCCTTAGCGTTTTGTCTGTTTCCTAACAGAGCAGTGTTACCCTTAAGGCTCCTGTTTATTTTGCATGTGCAATCAGCACCTATGCAAGTTTGTAGCATTCTCACCCACAATGGAAGTACTACTTGCATTGGTGGGCTTCTGCTTCGTGTCTGGTCTTGATTCTTACCCTCACCTCAGTAGACTTGTGGCATCCCATCCTGGTAACCTGGTGTGTCCGGTCCTTCATCTGCCGTCTACATTAATCACATCTCCTGTGAACCTGAAATCAGAAAATTACAATAGTAAGAGACTGAAATATCACATATTTCCTAGTTCCCGTACCCAGTTTAATTTGAACTCACTTGCATACAAGTTCCAGCTTCTTTGCTCTGCTCTGAGTCCAGACAGCTTGCCGGTGTTTCACCTAGAACTGCCGAAAAATAAAGAGACTATTAATATTGAACGCATCAACAAAGACATTGTACATGTGTACTGTCTCACATTGAGAAGCGGCCAAGATCTAGAATAAGTCCTCACTAGAACTAACCTGCTCATCATCCATATCCAGTGTGTTGCAGCTGGTCTGGACCACTCGTTTTCAGTGAAGTAACTGGAGTCAGGTACCTACCACCTAACCTTGGCCTTCAGTCCTCAGTTCATTACAGTGAGCAAATGCTGCAACGTGCCAGCCAGCCAGCTATGTCAGGGAAGGGGAGGGATGGGAGGAGGGAGATAAAGCAATAGAAACCAATACTAAATACATACACTTAACTTTAGGTTATCCAGATCCCCCGAAGACCATTTTCCACAGGAATCAAGTTGATCAAGGTCCCTCCCATCCTCACCGTCCTCTGGAAGTTACGACACTGGCAGAAGAGAGTGGCTGGGGTATTCTTCAGTGCACAGTTAGCCCGAGTGAGGGGGAAAAGTGTTTAGAACTGTCCAGACCAGGCACTCCTGCAGGGCATCAGAGGTAAGTGTTACATTTTTGCAAGTATTGTGCCATTGTACTGTGCTTCTGCAGAATTGTGACGGTAGTTACGTACCTGTTGGCATACTGTAAGTGCTAATACTTTGGAAGTATTTCAGGATATGTTTGTAGCACAGTGGCTTGTGAAGGTTGAGTTGGGTTGTTGTAATGCTGCAAATAACTTTGTACTATTATGGTGTAGGGTGCATACCAGGTGGCGTATTATACCTGTTTAGAGTGTCCCATTCCTGTAGGGTAGGTTTACAAGCTTGTGCATTCATGTTGCTACTTTCACATCTGTGTACATTGTGAAGTGGTGGTGTACCACTATGAATTTACGTAGTGATATTTCCTTATGTGTAGCATGTGTAAGTGTATTCTTAGAGAGGCTGTGACTTATTTGTGAACTTGGTGATTTCAGAGGTTACTGAGGAGAGTTTTGAACCCTCATACTTAGTACTTTTCCTTTTAAGTATCATGTGGAAAATAATGCTACTGTCCTTTGTGCACACATATTGTTTGTCTGAGTGTACTCATTGGGTTCACTAGTGATACAATTATCCAACACACAGTTTAATGCATTTCTTGAATGCGTGCTGTATGGTCACTTGTTTGAGGGCGACAGTGTGGGAGGTAATTCTTCATTTTTGCCTTTACAAAGGTATTGGCTCCTGTTGGGGAGAAAGGTATAGAGGTTTTGTACATCAATGACTAAATTTTGCCTTGAAGACTATTAAGTAGGCATTTGCAAGATGTCCAGGTACTCTCTGCTTTGGAATGATGGAAGTATCATTGCATTCACACCATGACCATTACTTTGTAATGTATGTGGTGCAGTGCCCTCCACTGGTTGTGGCGCCTGTGTGGTACATTATGGCTACTGTTTGGAAGGTTTTCTTGCCAATTGATACCTGGCCATGTGTGACGGCTGTACGTTTGCTGTAGTTTTTGGCTCCATCGCCATTGTATCATAAGAGAATTACAATTACATATTAACTATGTGAGAGTATACGTACCATCAACCGATTATCAGAATTGCATGATGTACACAATATGGTACAGTTTGCATTGTGCACTAGTTGCTGAAATGGAATGGAGTCACAGTTAGGTATTGGTACATGCACAAAACATTTGTTGGGGACTTGCTCCTAAATGAGATGGTTGCAGAGACTGCATGTATGTTTCCACATGTAGGAAATGTGAAATGCTTCATTAATGAGTATGTTTTTGCTTGCCAGTATTTGTAGTGAGTGCATTACTAATTCCTGTGGATCGTCTTGTTGGTTTAACATGCATTACACCATTACAGCACAGTAGTCCAATTCTTGCCTTACACCTGAGACACTGTAAATGGTGTCAGGATTACTTGCATTTCTGTGCAGGACGAGCATGTGTAAACACAACTGGTCTGTGCATTTTTAAATAAATGCGTTGCACAATTGCTGGCATTTGGACTACAACATTTATTGTGACATTTGCATCGCAATTACCACATGTTGTATTAGGCAATTTGATTGGACCAGTTCCGTCTGTGTCTGTGTACTGTGATGGAAGGGTACATGGTGTGTTTGAAGAGGCACTTTTTTGTGTGTGTGCAGTTGGGTATGTCTTGTCTTCTTCACTCCTTGTCTGTGCTTTTGGTAGTTGCTGTAGTATGCGCTCATTTGAATTTATTTGGTGGTACTTTTGGCAAATCGTTTACTGCTGTGCCTTTCAGAGTTTTAATGGGCTTCTTACAAGAAAGGAAAAGGGACATATAAATTCAGTAACACTTTACATATTACCCTTTATTTGCACACATTCATAGCCACTATTCGGAAATGGAAGGGGGACCAAATATGGATACATATACTGGAGATTTCAGCATTTCTACAAGTTGATGGTGAGGGGAGGAAGGGATTGAGGTCTCATCAAAGCGCCTCTCAGAACACGCAATTTGTGGGGATGAGGGGCTGGGAAATGGGGAAAGGGGCATGTGCAGATGGGGCAGTAGTATTTGATATTCTCCATAATATGTTCTTGTACACAATTATGTAAGGCAGCAAATTTGTTCAACAATTCATCCATTTTGGCGTCCAGGCGGTATACTTTCATATTTACAGCATTTCCTTTGGTTTCTGTGGCCGTATGTTGCTGTGGAAGAGGTGCCGCTTTTGGTCTACTCCTTTGTATTCCTGTATGTTCTTTCAAAGATAAACAAATGTTTTTAGTATACATGAAGCAAAATATTGTAATTGTGTTACTTTTCACACTCCGTTCACTATCTATGGGGTTTCTATAGTCACTCATTTCGTCATGTGGCAAAATCTCCATCAGCCATTCTAGGGTGCTTCCACTTGCAGTAATTCCTTCCCTTTTGACACTGCAGTGCCAACCAATGAGGTTATCATCCTCATTCATTTTTTCATGCAGAAAATTGTCTTCCACGCATTCTAGGGTGGTTGATATTACTGCGCACAAAAAGAAAAACATTATGGTTTCCTACTTTTGTACACTACAGGACCTGTGCACTTACAACACAAATTTTAGTGTACTTAGTACATTGCACTTACGTTCTGCTTTCCGTAGCTTGCATCTCTAAGTCTGCCTCTTCATGCTTTGTTGGAATGTGAAGCACGTGGCGGTAGGATTGTTGAAAGCAGATGTTAGTTCTCTTGTTGGTGTATTCCATCACAATGCATAGCCTATGCCTTTGCACTATTTGTTTCGAAAGTACTGACTTTGTGCACCTACTGCATTTTTCCTTACCATTCCCATTTGCATGAACACCCCTCCCTTTATTGGCAGGTTGGACGCCACTCAATGTCCGCATACCTACGCACTATTCACACCCACTGTGGCTATTAGTATGGTGGAACCAGCTTTATATGCTGTACAGTATATCTATACACAATAAGACTATCCTCTTACAAACGTATGAAATTCAGTGAAAAAACATTCTTAATGGGACGTTATGGTTAACTTACGCTACTACAACCCTATCACCTTCACTGAAAAAACTATGATAAAGTAACATTATGCTTACAGTTATGCTTACAGTGCCCTTTTAAAAACCTATGCAATTCAGTGACAAAAAACATTAATCAAGGTATCAATGACATTTGTGATGTCACCTTTCATGTCATGGTTGTTAGTGTTATCAGTCCTCAGTGATGGTGCAAGTTATGGTTTCTTAGCTTACCATAACTGTCGAATTTCTGGGGCTTTTCCGTTTTACCTGTAACCATAACATCCCTGTAAGAATGTTTATCCATTGAAGTGCATAGGTTTTTACTAGGGCAACTTAACCATCATGTCCCTTTAACAATGTTTTTTGGCAGTGTACATATATATATATATTACACGGCCTGCGGTAGCGGCCGTGTAGTTATGGTTAAGTTGCTCAACTCATAGGAAGATAACTTTTTGGGCAGCTTATAACTTTGCTCCCCCTGGACGAATCCTTACCAAACTTTACAAATAATGTATATGGCCTGCTCTGAATATTTATGGCAAGTTTGGTGAGCTTTAGTCAAAGGGGGGTAAAGTTATAGGGGGTCCCTATTTTTTTTCATAGACTCAATGGAAAAACATTTACTCACACCTACAGCCCAAACCACTGGACGGATTTTCACCAACCCTGCGGCAGCAGCAGCAGCTTGGTCCCGAAAGTGGGCTTTTGTAAATTTGGTGTAAATCTGACCAGTAGTTTTTTAAATTATCAAAAAGTAGGTACAAATAATAAGTGACATCTGGGTTCCGTCCTCGGGCCCAATTCCCTGTTTGGTCCGTGGACGGGCATCCGATTGGACTTGAGAGTGCCATGATCTCTGCGGACATCGGACACACTCCCTGATTGTATGGTCAAAAGCGTGAAGTGCGTCAGATTTTTTGAAACGCCTGCCATGATGGATTTGCTGGCATCCACTGGTGTCTGCGGACATCGCAGTAAAAACATAAAAAACACAACATTGCACTTGTCAAACCTATCAAAAAATATCTGGGAAGGTGAGGGGTAATGAGGATGAGTTGGGATATGGCCATTAGAAGCCAAAAATACAGTTTATTTCACCCCTGAAGTCTGCAAATGCTCCAAATGTTCGGGGACAGTCCTGTAATGTTGGCGGATACTTCAGATGTTCAGGGTCATCTATGCCTATTTCTGCATTACAGGGTTGGTTAAAAGCAGTTCTTGAATGGCGTGAGTTATGGTTGCTTAGCTTAATGAAAACATTGTGTTAAAGGGACGTTATGGTTACAAGTAAAACCGGAAAACACCAGAAATGGCCAGTTATGGTAAGCTAAGCAACCATAACTCCTGCCACCACCTTGCACTGCTAAAACTAACACCCAGGACATCAAAGATGACATCAGAAATGTCATTGGGGTTGGTGGTTAGAGGACACTGAGTGAAATCTGGGAGTTGGAGGAGGTCAAGGGACTGAGTTTGCAACAGAAAGTTTTTTGTTTGTGTGAATGTTTGCGTGAACAGTTTGATGTCATATGTTCAATACCATGTTATGGGTAAGTCACCAAGAAATACATATCATTTAAAAAGAAATAAAGAATGGCAATTCATTAATGATTACAAACCTGTCATTGCACAGCTTTGGAATGCAAATACTTATGTAGAGAATATTGCTGATGATACAACAGCTGTTGCTTGTTATGTTGCAGCATACATGACAAAAGCTGAAAACAGGAATGCAGCTGAGGTATAGACATATTTATCAGCAGATACAAGTCTTAGTCAAAAACCTCTAAGCTTTAGTCTGAAGATGTTCTCACATACAGAGTGTGGTAGCTACGAAGCTGCATATTGGATAACAAGTTTGCCTCTGTATGGACGTAACATTAATGTACTTTGGTTAAGTCTTGGCCCAGATAGTTCTAGAAATTGGGTACTGAAGCCTTTGAGGGAAATTCATCAGTTAGCCGAAGCAGTACCTGACAGTATCAAGATTCTAAAAAGCAACTTGATTGATACATATTATCCAAAACGATCTGCAGTGTTGGAGGATCTTTGTTTATATGAAGTAGCAGAATGCTACTCCTATCTAAATATTGAAGCAAACAGTGACAGAGGACGGTTTAAAGTACATGGATGTATTGTTTGTCTAGTGAGACATGAGCAGGCATGTTGTATCAACCACATGAGACTGTCTTGCCAAACTGCAGGGAAAAAGGAATTATTTTATTTGTATCTCTCGCAGTTGTTCTTCCCATGGCGTGCAGAGGGTCATTTGCTTGGAAATGTTCAAACCTTTGAAAAATCATTTTTTGCTAAAAATAGCCAACATTTGAGTAGTACTTGGAGTTACTCAAGAAGAACTACGGCGAGAAGAACTTTTGACAACTGAATTGGCAAAAGAGACTCCTGAGGGAAGTCAAGATTCTGTAGCAGGAAGTCAAAATGTGCTTGGTGAGCCAATTATTCAGACTGATATTGAGCTTGCCATGGAAGAAGTAGAAAGTGCAATGCAACAAACTGAAGTTGCAGGTGTGAATTGTGATGAAATAGTTAGTAAACTTAATGTAGAGCAAAAATGAGTTTATTATAAAATTAAATATAACTTTTTACATGGTTTACAGCATGTCAAGCATGAATGTGCTTGTGTGCAATACAAACCTGCATTGTTGATTGTTAGTGGACAAGCAGGAACAGGTAAAATATTTTTAATTCATGCAATAAGAGCTAGGATCTAAAATGTAAGAGATTTCTCTTTGTCATGTATTGTAACTGCTCCAAAAGGTTTAGCAGCATTGAATGTGGTAGGTGTTACTTTACATTGACTGTTGATGATCAGTGAAGCATGACAACAAACTACAGTATCGAAAAAGTATATTAAGTGCAGCACAAGAAGTAGGAAAAGTTCTTAGAATTTTGAATACCTTGATTGTAGATGAAGTATGCATGGTGTCTAACTTGATGCTAGCTTTCATTCACTTGTGAATGCAAGAGGTTTTGAAGACTGACTACAATGTTTTTATGTTTGGCAGTAAACATATACATGTTTTTGGAGAATTGTTGCAATTACATCCTGTGAAAGGCAACACATTTTCAAAATGCAGCAATCTATGGATAGTCAAAAACATATAGGAAGCATTGTTAATATTAACCTTTGCAATTGTTTTGAATTCCAGGAACGTATCATTAATATGAGGCAATCTGCAGACGTACTGTATGCAGAAATGCTTAATGAGATTTGTATTGGTGTTCTTGAGGAAAATGTAAAAGCAGTCTTAATTGGTAGACTGATTTCTAACTTGTTTCATGCAGATTTCAGTCTGTCTGATGTCATGTTGACTGTTAAGGAAAGGAACATTTCTTGAGTAGCGTTGATGTGCCCACTTGCAGTAAACAAGTTGACCTCTACAATGCTACTCTCAGAAAAGCAAAATATTGTGGAGATAAAATTGTGTGATGTTTCAGATGGTCATTTATGCCATTACAGTTGTATAAGACAGGGAAACCTTGATTAGGTCAACTAATTTCTAAAAAAGTGGTTCTAGAAATAGTTTTAGAACCACATCTAAAAATGAGCATCCATGCAAGAGTAATGTTAAAGAGGAATCTGAATGTAGAAATTGGTCTAGTCAATGGAGCAATGGGAAGAGTAATTGCATTTCACAATTTTCCTCACAGTGCACAAATTGAACATGTTGAAGTGAAGGTTGATCGTGTAGCAGAAACTCAATTGATTTCTCAGAACTTTTACACTTTTTCATGCTTTTTAAGGATACCTTTATGAAAAGAGTAGTTTCGATTGTGCTCTGCGTATTCAATAATTATTCATAAATCAAAAGGGCTTTAGAAACAGCACTTATTGACATTGGTCACAGAGTGTTTAAAGAAGGAGTTTAATATATAGCTTTGTCACTTGTGAAAAATATAGAAGGTTTACATTTAATAAACATTGATGAAAGAAAAGTGACAGCTGACATTTCTTGCATTGAAGAATATAATAGGTTACGTGTGATATATGCTCCTCATCTGAACCTTATACCTGTACCTGTAAGCTCATAGACAGGAAACATAAGACGATTTATTAGTGCAGGAAAGTGTTAGTGTAGAAAGGTATGTAGAATTAGTCACAAGTGGATTCATATGTGTTCAGAATGTAAGAAAGATTACATTACTCAAGAACTTTCAGAAAGATTTGTGTATGTTCATATCCGTAACCAGAAAAGTGTACATTTTTCTGTTCTTCTAACTAAAGCATTCCATGACATGCAATGCAGTGACTGGTTGAAAGTTACAATCAACACTGCAAAATTTAGTTTTTAATAAGTATGTATAAGTTGGTTTCAAAGATGCAATGCAGATGGTAGACAAATTAACATGTCAGTAATGAATTGTGTTAATAGTCAAGTTTCTATTACTAAGAACACTTTTAAGAGATGTGCAATTATTTTTCATGGGGGGCATCCATTAACTGTGGACATTTCACAACATGGGTGCGTGTAGAAGTAGATTTGCTTGTTTATAATGACACTGTAATCACACACCAAGCTAGATTGCCAAAGGGTTAAACCCAAGAAGTGCCACAGGCTGATTCCAATGGCCCTGCTTGAAATGGACAGTGCTGCAGCTAATTCTTTCGGCCTGAGAGCTCTACCTTTCAATAAGAGGAACATTCTGTCCTCTACCCTCCCCTAAACCAAACTCTCATTTGACTTTACTAGTAAGCCCACCCCATTCATTATATCGTATGTCTACTGGTGGTGCTTTCAAATGTCAATGATAATGAGCCCTCCTCTTGTGGGCTGTATCATTCCTGAGAGGGAATTTGATTCACTGAATCAGCAACCTTTTCCTCTCTACAGTAATATTTTTGGCAATTTTTTCAGTCACATTGTGCCACTTACTGTCTCATTGTTTACTTCACTTAAAAACTTCCACCACTTAACTGCATTTAATTCATTTCTACATCCATGTGTCCCTGTTCTGCACATGCTGACATCTCTGCTGCTGCCATCTCTCTGAGACAGGCTGCAACGTACACACGATCATGGTTCCCCAGGTGAGTCTGCATGCACAACCTGTGCACACACGGCTCTTTGCCCCCAAGCTCTTATCTAATGCTCGATCCCCTAGCTCTAGCACCCATGTGCAGCCTCCGCCTGGTGAATCAATTGCTGGGAACGCATAATGTCTGGGCCTAGCTCTGCCCTCTCAGACAATGAAACTTCTAATGTGTCAGGGCCGGAAAGCAGAATAACCAGGCCAGAGGCTCACCTGGGTTTTTTTGTATTTGTACTATTTATGGACACCCTGCAGGGAGCGAGGCTTTGCAAGCAGGAAATGGGCCATGGTATTTTAGCAAGGCAATTCACTGCACCCTCTCTGCAGTACAAAGTGAGTGAATTCTCATTCACGCTGCCCTCCATTCACACAGAAATCATATGCATGTTTGCATTTACACACCAATCTCACCACACAGATACCCGTTCATGGACCTCCACACACAACTCTCATTTGTCACTGTGGTACAGAAAGTTCAGATTTACCCCCCAAGAACACCATGAAGAGGTTTCATCTGTTCACTTCTTTGCACTTTGGGTGGAGAGACACCATGTTGGATGTCTGTCCTCGTGAAATCCCAAGCGCTGCAAAACTATCAAGTATTTCCCTTTAAACACAGTACAGTGGAATGTGAGCACACTGACATTCCATGGCGTGGGGGACGCAGGCAGACACAGTGAGTCTTCTTAAATAAATGCACAGCCCAGGTATTTTAGCCAATCTGATTGTCCAAACAGTTCTACAATTCTTGAAAATGATCAATCAGAGTGGCTGAATCAACAGTTGCCAAGTGCAATCAAAGCAAAAAGTGATGTATTGCATGTTGGCGATGTGGACTGGTGGTAAAGTGGAAGGAGGTGTGCAGATTGTCCCACCAAGTAATCACACCTCGGCTGGGGCCTGGTCCTGCAGCACTAAATCAGATCTGTAGTAGAAGCATACACTGACAGTGCAATGTTTCTCTCTAGGCTCATAGGACCTGTGCTGTGTTAGTAACTTGTGACGCTTGCATACCTTCTGACTGGCTCGTGCCTAGCCATTCTCGGCAATGGGAGAGCTATCCTTAATACAATTTAAGAAATGTATTAAAAGGGTGGTGGTTTTTCAAAGGTGTGTGAGTCTGGAGCAATGTCAGTTACTTGCTTAGCCTGTAGGGAGGCCATAAAAGGTACAAGATTGAGATCACTATGGATGGTTGTCACCTACAAAATGCAAGCTTTCTCAACTGCCTGCCAGTATTCATCATACCTGGTCATAGATTTCTTCGGGACTCACAACCCATTGGCCTTTGGCTGTGACCACAGTATATGTTGCACCAATAGGTTTCTTTGTGTCTTGTAAGGCCAGTGCTGCAAAGTGCGCACTCTAAGCCCCAGAATGTAAGTAATGTCTAAAGGACTATATTGCTGTGTTGGTAGACTTCTGACTGGCAATATGGGAACAGTTCTTGGTCCCCCTGCAAAGGCTAGAGGCATTTTTCATTTGAAAATGTGGATAGGCCAAGGCACCATCCCAAGACGCCAGAGCCTTTCAATATATGAATCCTTCTTTGTAAAGAAGTGGCTGGCATGGAGGAACCAGTGTTGAAAGGCAACGTGGTGATAACACTTCTTTTTCCCCAATGGAAGTGACAGCAAACGGGTTGCAGCAAGCGTAGCTTTTAAGGCAAGCACAGCAATGCGCACACTGTAAGCCCCAGAACAAAAGTAATATATAAAGGTATAAAGGTGTTTTCAGACTGTTGGCTGGCAATTTGGGGTCAGTTGCTGGGCAACCTGTTAAGGTTCAAGGCCTCTTTCATTTGAAACAGTTGAAAGGCCTTGCCACCTTCCAATTGGTCCAGGGCCTTTCAGTCTATGCTTCATTACGAGTTTGCCAGTCTGGAAACAAAGGTGCCAGTAAGCTCACTGATGCCCTTGTTTCCGGATTGGTAAATTCCAAATCTGTCTGCTTTGGCAACAAATGGCAAGGATCGCCTAACCAAATCCATGCTATCCACATACAAAACGCTCGCCGCACAATATAAGAAAAACAAAACTGCATCCTTTAATGACAGAATCACTAATGCCTCTTCTGAATCAAAAGAACTCTTTGCCATTTATAAGGAACTATCCATCCCAGCCACGAAATCTCAAGAGATTGTAAAAGATGAAACATGATGCAACGCCACACAAAATGCCTTGCTAAATAAAATCGAGCTTCTACAAATAAAAGTTCAGGAGCATCATAAAAAGCTCACTCAGCATATTAACTATCCTCCCACTCTGAGAAAGAGGTCAAGAATGAGCTAATAACACCTTTCGAATTTAGCATTGTTAACAACATCAAGTCTTTCAACTGTAAAGGAGACACTTGCCCCAACAAACTTGTCAAAGAGTGTGTAGACACACTTGCAACTTTCCTAAAGACTTTCTTCAATGCCTCTTTTAGCTCCAACACTGTGCCAAACAGCCTTAAAGAAGCATCGGTGGGCACTCTACTGAAAGAACCTACACCGGACCCAGAAATACCGAACAATTACAGGCCCATCACCACTGTCCCATTCTTGCTCAAGATTTTGGACAAAGTTGTCTATATGCAAATCCAGCAATAATTGGAAGCAAATCATATCTTAGGAAAAAGACAATCAGGATTCAGACCGGGACACGGCACAGAATCCGCCCTACTTGACCTCAAAATACAACTTAACGACATCATGGACAAAGGCAAACTGGCACTTCTCCTCCTCCTAGATCTGCCCACTGCCTTTGACCTTGTCAACCATGACATCCTCAGTTCACAACTAAAAAACAATGCCTACTTCTCCCCACAAGCTATTGCTTGGGTCGCATCCTTCCTCAAAGGCTGACTCATGAAAGTATTTCAGACTCAGCGAGTGCATCCCCTACCACCATTCACTGTGGAGTACCACAGAGATCATGTACCGCTCCCACACTGTATAATATTTTAACCCTCTCCCTCTCCCTCTTCAATGACCCGGACCGTCATGACATAGCATACACCAACTATGCCGATAACACTCAAGTCTACTCCCACTAACCATGAACAAGACACTGCAGCACTAACCAAGATATACACTGCCATTCAGACCTGGATGGCAGCCAATGGACTGTTTAAATTGAGATAAAACAGAGATCCTCATAGTAGGCACCAAAGAGACAGTCAACAACCCCCACCCCCTACAATGACTTTATCATTGACAACTCCACCATCACAGTCTAAACTGCTGTGAAAACACTAGGAATCTACCTCGACTCCTCCCTGCCTATCTCACACCAGGTCAGCGCTATAGCCTCCTCAGCTGCACTCACCACTAAGATTATCAATGCAGTCAAGCCTGTCCTCTCCACAAAAAACTGCCTAGCCATTGCCAGAGCTACAGTCGGCACCAACCTTGATTACTGCAATGCCCTCTTCCTGGGCACAGCTGCGAACAATCTCAACAAACTACAAGTTACACAGAATAATGCCCTTAGAGCAGCCCTGAGTATTCCTAAAGGGAACACATTTCATAGGCCAGGAAAGATGCCCACTGGCTGCCCGTGAGAGAATGTATCCTTTTCAAATCCATGGCCATAATTCACAAATGCCTCTAGTCCAACGCTCCTCCCTATCTATCGGAAAGGATCACTCCCAACACATCCACCCAACCCACCAGATCCCATCTGGCCAACCAAATCTATGTGCCCACCTTCAAAAGAAAGAAAGATGGATTCTCCAGCTTCCAGCACCTGGCTCCCAAAAACTGGAATGCTCTGCCCACAGCACGTAATAATGAGAAAGTATACATGGTGTTCCGCAAACTGCTGAAAACTAATCAGTTCAACTAAGTCTGTCTCTGCCTTGCAAGTATAAGTCTGCTGTTCCCTCTCGCCAAACAAACCTGCAACAATGACTCACACCACTATGCTCTGTATTATTGTTTCCATATATGTATTTTCCAAGCAAGTATTCTGTAACAGCGACATGGTGCCCCAGGGCCGGTGTGCGCTATATAAATTCAAATAAATAAACTAAAAAAAACGGCTGCTATGTCCGACAGGTCTGACCCTGCCAAGTGCTGGGGCCACGATAGGCAGACTGCTCGTGGAAGCACTGGCACAATTGCTAAAGGTGCCTGTGCTTCTGTGTCCCCATTCCCATAGAGTCCCATTGTACTGTATGGGAATGGGGACTTACAATTTTCTGGCGCCTTACTTCCCGGGCTGCCAGACTCTTAATGAACCATTGGCACCTGGAAGTTAGGTGCCAGTAAAATACTATGGGTCCGGTGGCAACTCGCCGGTAGCACCGGCAGGATTAACCCGAGACCCGTAATGAGGCCCTATGAATACTTCATTGCAAGCAAGTGGCCGGTGTGGAATAACCAGTGTCGAAAGGCAACGTGCTGATAATACTTCTTTGTTCCTCAATGGAAGTGACAGCCAGGCAGGCTCCAGCAAACACAGCTTGTAAGGCAAGCACTGCAAAGTACAAACTGTAAGCCTCAGAATGCAGTAATGCATAAAGGAATGTATTGCTCTGTTGTTAGATTGCTGCGTACCATTATATGGGCAGTTGCTGGGCCCCCTTCTGAGGTTCAAGGCCTCTTTCATTTGAAAAGGTTGAAAGACCCTGGGGCCGTCCCAGGGCGTCAGGACCTTTCTATCTTAAAATCCTTCTTTCTATGCAAGTGACTGGTGTGGAGGAACCAGTGTTGAAAGGCAATGCAGTGATAACATTTCTTTTATCCCCAATAGATATGACAGTCGGATGTGCTGCAGCAAATGCATCGTATAAGGCGAGCAATGAAAAGCACACACTGTAAGCCACAGAAGGTAGGCAATGTATAACATATTATTTTGCCATGTTATCAGACTGTTGACTGGCAATATGGGGGCAGTTGCTAGTGGGCCCCCTGAGGATCGAGGGGCCTATAATTTGAAATGTTCGAAAGGCCCTGACGGCGTCCCTACAAGACACATTTTCTGTTTGTCAATGAGGGTGCCAAAAGGGAGAGGTGTCCCTCTGCATGGAGGCTGCTGTGTGGTTTTTGGGTGTTTTCTATTCTGTTGGAAGCTGGTCTATTAGAAGGTCCGAGCATGGTGGAGACAGGGGGCAGTGATTCCCTCCCTGGAGCTCATGGCGATGCACTGAAGAAGTCCACAGTTCATCCTGCACTGGGTGTCCACTATTCCAGTATGACAAGATAAGGAGGGATCAGAGGCGCATGGAGCAGGGACAGGGGGCCTTGTAACAAGCGTTTCCCTCACCTGTGCCACAAGGCCCCTATTCCCCCATCAGCAGCCTCTTCTTTCTCTATCAATTTTACTTTCTTCCCTGTCACCTCTCCATTTTCTTCTGTGCAGCCTCCCTTCTCCCTGTCTCCACGTGTTACATCTTCTCTATCCCCAGGGGCATAGGAGACACAAAATCTGGGGGGCACAGGGGACATCTTGGGTACTTTGATTTATTTATTTATTTCTCGACTTTTCACAAAATTAGAATTAAAATAGCAGTACGCATTACATTACAAATATCACTGCATAAAACAAGAGAAAAGAAGAAAAGAAAACCGAATAGAAAATTAAAGGATGCAGCAGCAAAGAACATATCTTCGTATGTTGCATTTCTGGATTTTTCATCTGACTATGAGCTCATGGTAAGAGAGAGGAAATAATAATTACTTCCAGTGGGCCACAGCTAGTACGCCAGCTCCTTAAGAGGCAGATCACCTGTAAGTGGGCTCCTGCCAAATAAAGGAGTTGAAGCCTTTTCTACCAACTGCAAGTTGCTACTTTTTTGTGTGGGGTAGGAGACGTGTGTGTCTCTTGGAATGGAAAGATGGGGGTTTCAAAGAAAGAGGAAATCTTGTTTGTACCTCTGAGTAAGCCCTGTTATGGAAGTAGAGGGACCAGGTGTTTGATGTTGCTGCTTTGACTGTCCTCCGGGGGGTGGGGGTTACAGCAAACAAGGAGGATGACTGATCGCAAGCCCACCCCTGTATAAGCACTCCCCAGGTCCGCGGCCGGATGTGTCGGTAGTCGGGGGATGCCTAGTAGGTGGGGTGTATGTGGACCCAGGGGGCAGCCAGATGGGCAGCCTGCTATGTGGGCTGCCCCACTAGAACCCCCCCGAGGACCGGCCCAGCCTCTCACAATGAGTCTGGTCCCTCTTATTCCATCTCATACTGGCTTCAGAGCCTAGCCTTTCTTTGCATTTGTTATTCTGAATGCAGAGCTGGACTCTGTTCGTTTCTCGTTTAACATTTGCTGCAAAGCCTGATCTATTTGATTCTCTCATATGTTACTAGGACAGCAGAGCATGGGTCCTCTGACCTGTTACATTATTCAAAGAGCCCCTCTGGCCTTTCATTGACTCTCCCTTGTCTCACTGCTTGCTTGCTTAATACATACATCCTTGCTTGAACACTCAACATATTCTCCCTAACACAGCAAAGGTAGCTGCAGTCTGTCTTAACTTCTATTTGTTCCGTGTCTTGAATTGGCCTCTTATTTACACGTTTCTGTCTGCAGGGGAAAGGCATTTGCCAGTCACTTCCATGATGGTTCTACCTGGCCATAAGAGGGCAACAGCTAGCCAGTATTGGAAGAACATGGGCATATTATGCCAGAGGCTGGCAACTGCCTTCCTAATGCCGACACAAGAGACCCAACTCTTTGTTTCTAACAGTAATTCAGTGGATGAAGAAACACAAGAGCACACATATTGCTTATGAAGGAAGGGTATGATGTCACACTTGGTTAAGATATTTTGATCATGCAAGGAGCTAATTTCCAGCTGCAATTAAGCGATTACCTTTTAGACATCTGGCTTTAAATTACGTTAGTATCCCCTGGAAAGCACAGAGGTTGTTCAACAGGGTTCCTGCAACACGACGGGTACCATACTCGTGGGCATGGATTGGAGGGCATTCTGTTTTGGAGCCTGGCCCCTACAGCCATGATGCGGGAAGGGGCCTATTATTTTTGGTTGTACGTACCCTTTGATGGTGGCCAGACATTGCCTCTTGTTTTAGCCCAGTAACAGCTCTGCTTTGCAACTTTATCACACATACCTGTCAGGTGGCAGGTAACTCAATGCTACTAATGTTATCAGCCTCAGAAGTCTGGAATCCTTTGCCACATCAACTAGGGTACAGGCTAGCCACCTGAGACTTACCCATGTCTGAGTCGGCATCTGTCGCCCTGTGGGGAAGACACACACAGAAACAACAGGGCACAGTGCCCTTGTGGGTTTTTTACACTTCTTCCTCAGGGTGGGCACAATTCACCCTGCAGAGAAAGTGGCACATGCTAGGCAACATTCTCCCAAAGAGCGAAATTGGCCATTTGAAATACCTCTGTCGACTTATTATTGCACAATCCACACTGATGGTTTTCAGCACCTGCTTAAAGCGAGATGGCAATGAAGGGTATTTGCCAACGCACTCAAGAAGCACAGGACACCCTCTTACCAGCGACATGCCATGCTCACTCATTATGATCACGAATTGGCATTTATCTGGGGTCATGTTAAATGTATTTATTTATTTATTTATTTATTATTACATGTGTAGCATCACGCAAAACCCCCAAGCATCAAGGCGCAAAGTAAACTGCATGGAGTGGATCACTTCCATTGGCGCACATTTTTACTTTTCCGCCACAAAATGGAAGATTTTAGCGTAAAAGGCAGGTGAAATCACATTGCTTCTACACTTTGGAAGAGTGTAAATACCTCACTCAATTAGCGATTGCTGGCGGAATTGACAATGGCTTCCTCTGGACTCCACCCGCTTTTACCAGGTTTCATTTCCAAGCAGATCCCAGAGGAATCCCTTTCCTTATTTCCAGCATGAGAATCCATGTGGTAAGGCCGCATTTGTCTGGTGGAGTGGGAAATACAGGGGGTCCTGGTGTGACCACTCAGCTCACAGGAAATTCACGTAAATCTGGCCAATTAGAAAAAGCAAAAGTAATAGTGTTTTCCACCACTTTTTCTGAACAAATTGACCTGGAAAATGCTGTGTTGCATCGGAAGCTGAATGCATTCACTCTATTATCCCACCGGAAGATTAAGCCAGGTGCTGAACACAGGTGTTACATATTCCTGTGCACAATCTGCATTTGGAGAATTAACTAACTGAGCTACCTTACAAATGATATCTCCTCTGGGGCTTTACTGTCTTAACCCCTTAACTGCCATGGGTATTTCCCCCCAGTGCCAAGGCCTTTTTGGTGATTGCGGTATGTCGCCATTCAATCCCTTGTAACTTCTTTGTTACATGAGATATCGCAGCCAAAGTTGGCTCCTGTTTTCCCACTTGTAGGCGGTCGTAACACCACCCAGGAATCCTAGTTTGCTGAAAATAACCAAAAAGGAGGACATTTGTTTTTTTTCTCAGAAAATGCCAATAAAATGTTGTACAAAGAAGCCTGTGGTGTGTTCCATGTAAGAGCTAGGAACACATGGTTTGCTGTGCTGGATTTGCCATTTTCCAGGCTTTCTAGAACAGATGAAGTGGAAACCACAATAACATATTTTGATATGCTAATCAGCCGTTCTGTGAGAGGTAGGCGTTTTTGGCGTTTTTTTTGTCCCATAGGATGTGCGTGGACGGAATGGAAGAAAAGGGTAGGAAAGCTGAATGGGAAGCCAGAAAGGCATACATTTCTGAAAAGTAGACAATATTTCAAGTTTAGAAAGGGGTGATTTGCACAGGTCAGGCAACAACTATGTAGTTTGGGGGGAAATCGGGAAAATGACCACAAACTAAATTTCCACACATTGCACTCTGGTCACCCACCGAAACACACAGCCAACAATACATGGCCTACCTTCCCACTTTCCCACAGGTTTCCCGATCAAAACGATACCTCACATGTGTGGGTGCACCTACCTGGGTGCAAAGGGAAACGCCTAAAACACTGGTAACCCCAAGGCTTTTCGCAGAGCAGATTTTCAGGAATTTTGCTCATGTGCACAACCTACAGATTTGGGCCCCGGGTGTCGAAGCCACGAGGGAAAACAGGGAACCTCATGCATTTCCGAAAAGAAGACACCCGTGGGAATCCACAGAGGTCTGACTTGCGCGAATCGCCCCATAATTTATGACCCTCAAAGTTTGAAATTTAGTGGAAAAAACACATTTTCACTTTGTCTCAGATTGTGGGTAATACATTCTGGGGCACCCCCCTTTCCACTAAAAACATCCATGGTGGTTTAATGACCCCCACACCCACCCAAAACAAGTTATCATATTTTTTAAATTTTTCTTTTAGTTTTGCCTCTTTCCTAGGGGAAGATTGTGCTAGCAATCCGCCCCCATGGAGGTCTACACGAGATACCGCCCATCCATTTGGGGTGGGGGGGAGAGGGCTACCCCCCTTTCCAATAAAAACATCCATGGTGGTTCAATGGCCCAGCACACCCACCCAAAACAAGTTATAATTTGTTTTATTTTTGTTTTGCCCCTTTCCTAGGGGCAGATGCGCACATGTGTGTGGCCATCTACCCCCCGGGGGTGGGGTGCACCACATACTGCCCCAGGCATGGGGGGTGGCTCTGCCAATGTTTGCAGTGGCCTCCCCCACCCCAAATGGATGGGGGCATCTCATATGCCCCTTGCTAGGGGCAGAAATCTGCCCCCAGGGAAGGCTACATAAGGTGCCCCCATCTACTTAGGGTGGGGGGAGAGGTCCACCCCCCCATTCAAACACAAAAAGTTCTGGTGGTCTAGTGGGCCCCCCACCCAAAACAAGTTATAATATATATATATATTTTTGTTTTGCCCTTCCCTAGGGGCATATGGCACATGTGTGTGACCATCTGCCCCCAGGGGGTTGGCAAAATGTACTGCCCCAGGCTTGGGGATGGGGTGACTCTGCCAATATTTGCAGTGGCCTCTCCCCTCACCCCAAATGGATGGGGGCATCTCATGTACCCCTTCCTAGGGGAAGAAATCTGCCACCAGGAAGGGCTACATAATGTGCCCCCTCATCCACTTCGATGTCGCCCTTTCAAACACAAAAAATCCTGGTGGTCTAGTGGGCCCCCCGCCCTCTCCCCGCCCCCGCCCAAAACAAGTTATAATGTATATTATTTTGTTTTGCCCTTCCCTAAGGGCAGATGGGCACATGTGTGGGGGCAAAACGAACTGCCTCCGGCTTGGGAAGGGTGGCTCTGCCAATATTTGCAGTGGCCTCTCCACCCCAAATGGATGGAGGGAGGGCATCTCATGTACATAAGGTGCCTCCCATCCACTTAGGGTGGGGGGAGAGGGCCACCCCACTTGCAAAAATCCCTGGTGGCCAGTGGTCCCACCCGCACCCACCCCACCCAAAACTAAATTAAAAAAATATATATATATTTTTTTGTTTGCCCCCCTTCCCTGGGGGCAGATGATCACCCATCTGCCCCCAGGGTATTGCCCCCATGCTTTGGGGGGAAGGGGGAGAGGGCAGTTTAAATAGTAAGCAGCCCCTAACCCCACTTCAAAAACAGATCCCTGCACAACACACCAAACACATACTCTCTGGGGGGATAAATGACATTACATCCCCCCACTTAAAATTGTGGGGGGATTTGTCCCACCTGTCACCCCATGTCCTACGCTCATGTCTCTCCCCACACCCATGTCACCCACCCCTTCCCCAGTGTCTCCAACCACTTCTTCCCCTTTCACATGCTCCTTTTTTCCCATATCACCTCCTTTCCTCTCCCCTCAGGTAATCTGCTCCTTCTTCCCTATGCCAACTGCCTTTCTCATACCCATGTCATTTGCCCTCTTCTCAATGTCATCTGCCCCTTCCCTGTGTCACCAGCCCTTTATTGTCAGTGTCCATTCCTCACCTGACACCTGCCCCTTCACCCCTTGACCTGCCCCATTCTTCCTCTGTCACCTGCCCCCTTCTTCCTGTTACTTGCTCCTTCTTCCTCTCATCTGCCCTTTCTCTCCATGTCACCTGTCTCTTCTGTCCCTTGTCACCCATGTCATCATCCCATCCTGCCTGTTACCTGCCCCTTCTTCTCTATTCTCCTATCACCTGTCCCTTCCCCTCCCGTGTTGCAGCTTCTGCCCTGCCCTTGTTACCTGTACCTTGTCCTCAATGACTCTAACCTCTTCTTCTCCTGCTCCTTTTTCCTATGTTACCTGCCCTCTCCATCCATGTCAACAGCCATTCCATCGCCCATGTCATCAGCCCTCTAATTTCATGTGCCCATTAACCTGTGTCAGCAGTCCATTCTCAACTACACTGCGGCTTCTTCATCCTCTGTCACCTGCCCCTTCTCCCCCATGTCAACGGCCCTTTCTCTCTTGTATATCCTACCTTCCTTGCCCCCTGTGCCATCTGCTCCATCTCACCTCGTGTAACCATCCTTTCACCCCACCAGTCTGCTGGGACTTCTTGAAAACACATGGCAGTCCTGGGGGTGGAGGGGCATTCCCATGCATCTAAGCTACTAACCTCTGTCCTGTCTCTCTCCTTGCAGTGAACAAGGCTTCCTCCTATCACAGTTTAAAGCCGGAGGAGTGGAGCACCCGGGCAGCAGCCACTTCCAGCACCTTGATCGCCTCGAGAAGTCGAGAAGACCAGGAGCCCAAGTACAGACAGGTAAGAGAGCACCTCTATGGCCGAGTGTGATTACTACAGTGTGCCTTTAAGTAAGGGGAGGAAGGTTGCAGCAGAGGCCTGCAGTGGGTGGGGGGTTACACCGGGTAGACTGGTGCATGCACCCAGAGTATGGGGGTCAGAGGGCAATGTGCTTTTGGATGTCATTCCCTGATTCCACCTTTATTCAGGTCTGTCCTTCAGCAGTTTGTGCATGTGTTTTACCCATGTCTCTAAGCCTTTGACCTTTGTCCTGTCTCTGCCACTGCAGTGAACAAGGCTTTTCCTTATCACAGTCCAAAGCACTGTCGGCCTTGATAAGACCCCTTTTGACCAGGGGTCGAAGTACAGCCATGTAAGAGAGTGCCCTTACAGGCGTGCCATGGAGTGTTGGTTGGAAGGTGCAAGAGAGTGTAATGTGCCAAGGTGGCAGCAGAGGCCGGCAATGGGTGGGGGGCATGCACCAGGTATGCTGGTGCATGTATACAGAGGATTGGGGCGTTTAGTTGTAAAGGAGAGAATGAACAGCTTGTAACATTGAAGCTGCACTAGAATAGTGACATTAGAATGTGTAAAGAAATTAGATGCCCCCCAAGTATGTATGTTACTCCCCCACAGACTCTGAAGATAGTACCTCCCCAATAATGTTAAGGGTTAGCCCCCCCCCCCCTTGAAACGTTAGCCTAAATGCACGCCTGGCTTGGGATGGGAAGCAGGAGGGAGTGTGGACGCTCTTGTCTTTCCATGCTAAAGGGAGCATGAGAATGTATATACAGCTTGGGAAGGCTATGTACATAGGGGTGCAGCTGCGCAATGGAAGGGGCATTAAGTTAACACATCGGAAGGATGAAGGGGGTTTGAGAGAATGGAATAAGTGTGAATCCAGTGAGTCCCGGCAGATGTGCTGCTATGTGTCTGGTAGCCAGGAGGTTACACAGAGATCAGTGTTTAGTAAGTGATGCAGCACTAGAATGGCAATGCAGAAGACCTCCATTCATAAGTGGAATTACAGGCTTTCAATGTCGGTAATCCGCTTTTGTAATGCAATAAACTTCTACTGACCTTGTATGGTAGGATGTGTGCATTGAACACAAAAATATACTGGTTTAAACATGTGAGAGACTGATACTAGTAATTTACTGAGATAAGAGTTTGAATTGTTTTCTTCCTCTTGAGTTAGGCAAGCACTTTGAAAAGATGCAGGAACATGAGCAGGTAGCAGTATTTGCCATGACACTAATTAATCAATTTAGCCAAGGGTCATGTGATGTCACTTTCGCTACCCCTCACATTTTGGTGGAATGATGTCCCCATCACAGACACTGTAATGCCACCCAAGATTAACTGGCCAATTCAAACGAATTGCAAAAGGGGCTAAACGAGATACACAACCCCGTGAAGCTAGTGAAACATGCCTTACACATCTCTTTAAAAACCCATTGAGAAATAGCTGTAGAAAAATCAGTAAAATAACAAAATAATCACATTGTACTATTACATACTCTAAGAATATTAATACCATTTGGAAACTATCAATAAATAATGCTCATGGGTCACATTAAAATTAATTAAAAGCATGCAACCCCTCTTTACTTTTAAAGGAGGGCAACATCTAAGGGACCTCTGACACATTCTAGATTTAGAAAAACATAAATGCTTGATTCAAACAATGTGGCACCTACTCTATTAAACCACCACTATCCCTGTGACAAAGGCTCTTCATGTCCCTTTAATAAAGAAAATGTTCACCTTCTTTGAGCATCACCCTACAATCAGGGGTAAGTGGTGCAGACACACACTTCATATCACACTACCTGACTACCTTTAATTCATGCACTGACCTGGAATGGCTCATAGTGGTAATGGATGTGGGTGATCACTGGAATATAACACTGTTGGAATATTATGTATATACAAACAGAAATCATGTTTTTCTACACACTGAGACCCATAGATTTGATAGAATGACAACCTCTGTTGTTTTAGTCTCTACCCCAACTTTCAAATTTTCTATGTGTATTTGGTCCTAGAGACAGATATACATCTAAGAGCATGTCCTCTGCAGGTTTTCATTATTTATTGTAGTACTAGTTCACATTGTGATTCAATTCCCTAAAGGTTGGCACAAAGATGGACTATCCAGCCAGAACCTTGGAATTGTTGGTGTGCTGTGATAATGATTCTCTCTCAACTATGTGAGCTGATATAGCTGGTATTCAGTAGCTTTAGTATGTTAAGCATGTAAGACCATAAGGACTGCAGTTTCAGTACTATACTGTGTGTCATGGTGGGCATGCACAGTACATTTTACCCCATAAAAAGAGACTGGACTAAAGCCCTCCACCTATGCACATTAGTCTCTTTGTCATGCCTTTTTGACACGCCCATGGCTTATACAGAGCATTGTTTCCTTCCTCACCTGCCTCTCTATTCAGTATTCTGTTTTTAGGAAACCAAATCTTGCTTAATTTTTCGTCTCAGAGGGGTGTCTGTATGGACAGTAGGTTATGGACCTGATATAACTGGCCACTGCCATGTCCTCCCTATTCATTCATCACTATCTAGTATATACAGGTGCCCCATCATTTAGAGAGCAGAAGATGCTTTAGGTAGACATATGACTGCATTTGTTTTCATCCAAATCTCAATTTAGTAGATGTTTGCTATTATCTTTTAAACTCCAACCCCTGCATCTCTGTATTGCTCTCTCAGATGCTCTGCAACGATGTTACGTAGATGACTCGGATAGAATATCTTTCACAAAACAAAAAGTACACTATGTTCTTTTTCATGCTTACTGTGGTAGGCACTCACTTTGTGCTTTCTTGCGTCTAATGTTACTGTGTTGCATTTTCCTTGTGACAGACAGACTGATGTCACTCTTGTCATACCAGTTCATGCTTCCTTTCAGAGATCTGTCTCTCTTAATTTTATCACTATGACATTACTTAGTTGATAACGGTAAGGGTGCAGAAGGAGGAGACTGACACACTGGTGGCGTAATAATTGCTATAGATTTTTATTTGTAAAGGAAATTAAGAAAAATCCTAACTGTTCCTATCCCTAAGAGGGGTTTCCATGCTTCAACTAAAACACTAAGGGTTCTGTCAGAATGTCTGTGTAAATAGATAGTCCACAGTCCTGTGTAAAAACCCTATTTATGTCCCTTACACTTAAAACAAAACAATAGATAAAGTAGACCTTCTTGGTCCAGAAGAATGTCTCCCTTCTTCTAGACTGGAGATACAAGTTTACTTATTAGTGGAATGGCTCCCTTCCGTGGGTCAGAATTGTCCTCCAACATGAAAGTAAAAGCACTTTTCTATAGCGGAAACGCTGCTTATCTTTTAATACATTGAATCAGAAAGTCTTATAGCTTTGTTTACCGGGAGAATGACTCCCTGATCTCATGTTATCTGGATGCTATAGTTCAGCACATCCAGGAGGAATGACTCCCTTAAACTGGTCTTGGTTTACAAGGTCAATGACTCCATTCTCCTGGTATCTTGGCTTTAAAGTTCAATACAACCAGGGTGAATGACTCCCTTCACCTGCCCTTTCTTTCACTCTTTCATTTTGAGGTTACCAGATCCAGGCGTCCCAATCTCCACATTGGGGTAGACTTGGTTCACTCTCCTGCCAAGCACTGATACAAGGAAGATGGTTTGTACTGTTCCTTTCTTGCGGGTGTGGGTTCCATACCTGTATTTCTCTACTGCTTTCATTTGGCAGAGCTAGTCTATTCTCCTGCCAGGTACTGACACAAAGATGATGACTCTGACTTCTTCTTTCTTGTGGGTGAGGGTTCCAGACCCGCGTATCTCTACTACTTTGGTTTGGCAGACTTGGTTCGCTCTCCTGCTAGTTACTGCCATGAAGAAGATGATTTGTAGGGATCTTCCTTTATGGGTGCGGGTCCCAGACCCTAGTTTCTCTATTGCTAGGATTGGACATAGTTGGTTCAGTTTCCTGGCAGTCACTGCCACAAAGAAGATGACTTGTATTGATCTTCTTTTATGTGTGTGGATCTGTAGTAATATATAGCGCTTTATAGTATTTGTAGCGCCTTGGAGTGTGTAGCGCTTCACTGAATGTGATGGCAACATTTATGGTTGCCAGCAATAATTTGACACACACATATAGCCATCTTTATGTTGCCAGTATAACAGGTGAATAGGTTGTGGTTGGCATGTAAGGTACAGGATTTATGATGCAGAAAAAAGCTCAATGTGAATCTACAAAGAGTAAAAGTGCACCAAATTTTGTTTTCTCTCTTGAACACCTCATGCATAGGAGACTACATTATTTATAACTGACTGAATGAACAATTACTAATCACTAATGTTAATTAACTTCTTAACATTATAATGTAATCCCTGTGTGCAAAATAAGGTGAAAAGAAAATTCGTTTTTAAAAGTGCACTTGCATATTTTTTTTTCTTCTCTTCTGTGTTCAGTTTGCAGAAAACAAAAAGCCTGCATACCAGGAAATGAAATTAGATGCAGTTGCTCCCTGAGCAAAGATCCTATTGTTTAAATGTGAAAGGTGATGCTGCCTTCCAACTGGATTGGAGCAAAGTTTCTGCAGATAGGTCACATAGGCAAAGTGGGTAGGTGCAGAGTTCTGCTGAGGGGAAGACTGTCCGAGAGAAGTTAGTTTGGTTTGACTGGGCTCTGAGACAGATGTGCCTGGTCCCACTCAGCGCTGGCTGGAGAACCCTCTGTTCTCGCTGCGCATTCCAAACATCCAAGATTAACATGAGCGGTTTGTTGTCTAGGCTGCTCTTCTGAGGCGAGTGAAGGAAGGTTGTGTGTGGGCTAAACATCTTTCGGCTAAGCGGATAGTTAAGTGAGGTCGCTGTGTGCTGTTGTACGAATGAGCGATCTAAAAATATCATTTAGGCAGAGTAGCCAAACGAAATCCCCAGCATTTAATTTGTCATGTTGTAATGTTAGAAAGTGAATTTTGCTCTGTCTCTGTATTTTTTCTCTTCTTTTTTTGTTACAGATAACGATGCACGTACATGGTAAGATGTTTATTCTGAATCGCATATGTTTACAATACAAACAATATACAAAAACAGGTCATGTAGAGAGGTTTTTTTTTTCTTCTTATTGCATTTGGAATAGCATTTGACACACGGGAAAGATTAATTTTTTTAGGTAGTACATTTGTCAATTTGCCCATATAAAATAAGTGTGTGTGTTTCCCTTGCATGTTGTTTGGGGGATTCTAATTTATATATATATATTACATGGCGACGGTAGTGGCCATGTAGTTATGGTTAAGTTGCTGTTTCCATAGGAAGAGCACTCTTTGGGCGGCTTATAACTCCACTCCCCCTGGACGATTCCTCACCAAACTTTGCAAAAAGAGGTATATGGGGTGCTCTGAATTTTTTTGTAAAGTTTGGTGAGAATTCGTCCAGGGGGAGCAGAGTTATAGGGGGGTCCCAAATCGTATTTTTTTCCCTTAGACTGAATGGGGGAAAAACTTTGCACACAGCTACAGGTGAAACCGCTGGATGGATTTTGACGAAATCTGCGGCAGGTACAGGGGCTTGGTCCAGAAAGCCTGCTTTTGTAAATTTTGTCACCATACGTGCAGTATGTTTCTTTATAATTATGAAAAAGTAGGTCTAAAATAATTAGTGATATCTATGTTCGCTCCGCAGTCACACTTCCCTGTTCGGTCGAAGAACAATAAACCGATTGGCTAAGGGGCTGCCGTCATGACCGCGTACACACGAAGTCTCTGCCCATTGGCTGCTGCGAGACGTGTTCTGCGTCAGGTGGTTTGGATGCGCCCAACATCTTGGATCCGTGGAAAGAGGAGCAACAACTACCGTACACATGCTTTTTTCATTAACCTATTTTGCTGTGTCGCAGAGCATTGGGAAAGGTTCAGACAGTAAGAAATGGGTGATCTATGCATTTGTTCTTCGGCCGTCATGATGTAATTTCTATGGACACCTTGTACGTACAGTAAATGTGGGGGGTAATAACAATAGACAACATGGCGTGAACGCATTATTTTTCCCAATGGCTATTATTATATTCATTAGTACACCGCCATGGGTGGCACATGCTATGGTGGTTGTGGCCAGGGGCTACAGTCTTAACATACGGGTGATTAATGCACTTGTTCTGGGGGTCGCTCGTCATGATGTAATGTGTATGGACCTCTTGTACGCACAGTATACTTATACCTACTTAATGATCTATGTTCTATGGCCTCCTTGTACGCACAGAAAAGGAGGAGGCCAATAAGGGCAGTATTTGAGCCCGTGCACTGCATGGGGGAGTTGTTACATTTAAAAGGACACGTGTGGTGTTAGGCAACATTGAATTTGCCAACATGCTGTGAATACATTACTGTTTCCAATGGCTATTATTATATTCATTAGTACGCGGCCATGGTTGGCACATGCTATGGTGGTTGTGGCCAGGGCCTAGAGTCTTGGATGCATGGCCATCAGCCGAAGGCCTTACTTCCAAGACTGTAGGCCCTGGCCACAACCACCAATGCATGTGGCACCCATGCATGCACCCCTTGTGTTGTATTTTGATTGGCAAGTTGTGGGGAGTTTGTGCACTCTTGGGTGCAGGGCTGAAGGCCATGAACCCAATAATACACTTATGCCTACTTAATGACATATGTCCTGTGGCCTTCTTGTACGCACAGAAAATGAGGGGTCCAATAAGGCCAGTATTTCAGCCCGTGCAGTGCACGGGTGAGTGGTTATATTTGTAAGGACACGTGTGTTGTTAGGGAGCATTGAAATTGACAACATGCCATGAATGCATTATTTTTTCTAATGGCTATCATTATAGTCATTAATACGCCACCATGGGGGGTGGCACATGATACAGTGGTTGTGGCCAAAGCCTAGAGTCTTGGATGCATGGCTGTCGACCGAAGGCCGAAGGCCTTACTTACAAGACTGTAGGCCCTGGCCACAACCACCGCCAAATGTGCCACCCATACACACACCCGTAGTGTGCGTTTTGATTGACAAGTTGTGGGGAGTGCGTGCAGTCTTGGGTGCATAGCCTAATGCCATGCAACCAAGAACAAAATGGTAAGTACTAGACTTGGAAGACACTGCACACCCATCCGATGTAAGATCTACAGACATACACCTAGGAGGGAAGCCTCTGGGCAGAGGTACTGAAGGATAACACACCTACAGAATAACCCCCACTACCACACATCAGCGAGGTGGTTGTGGGGAGACCCTGCACTCTTGGGTGTATGGCTAAAGGCAATGCACGCAAGACTGAAGTCATAAGCAGTGGAGTTACAAGTTAATATGGGTGTGGAGAATTGTGGCCGTTGTGTTGATGCCCTGTGTGTTCACTTCATGGCTGTAGACCATGGTCCGAAAAGTAAATTTATGAGCAGCAAATTTACAAGGACCATGTTTTACATATGCAGCGATGGTTGTGGATAGGAACTGTACTCCTTGAATCTTGGTTGTAAGGCATAGGTGGCAGGTTAATCACCGCAGAAGAAAGGGCAGCTTACAGGCACTGCAGCATATTAGTACTATAGATTAGACAAGTAGATTCCCATGTGTAGAAAATGCCTGCCAATATACTTACTCCTTAATTTGTTCAAAATCCATAAACTTTTTTTAAATTGGTTATCGTACTTGGCGGAAGTATCACTTTTTCCATTTCTGTAATGAAAGAAAAGGTGTGTTTGCAGTTTTTCCAAATTTACCACAATGCATAATAGACAGTTGACTTTTTTTTTTAGACCCTATTTTAATGTAGCATTGCGCTCAGTTTCTGTGTTTGCTTTTCTAATCCTTGGGTCTGGGGAAAAAAAATCCTTGTCGGATAAAAAAAAAACTTTATTTCTCATGGAATTAAGTACTTCTTTTTTTCCTTTCAGTGTTTTCTTCATTTTTCTGATCAATGTTATGTTTGTTGCCTTCCTGCCCATTTTTAAGAACAGTTAGATACCTGTAGGCGTATTCTAACTGTGCATTTGTTCCTACAGATTTTTGATACTCATTCATTTGTGTCGTTGTTACATCCTGTTTCCTTCATCTTTCCCATTAATGTGTTGCCTTCCTGGCAATTTTTAATAAAACTTAGATACCTATAGGCGTATTCTACCTGTGCATTTGTTTCCAACGATCTGTGATAATCATTTATTTGTGTCATTCTTCCATCCTGTTGGGTAGTTAGATACCTGTAGGCGTATTCTAACTGTGCATTTGTTCCTACAGATCTGTCATACTCATTCATTTGTGTAGTTGACATATCCTGTTTCCTTTATCTTTCCCATTAATGTTTTCTTTGTTGCCCTCCTGCCAGTTTTTAAAAACAGTTAGGTACGCATAGGCGTATTCTGCTTGTGCATTTGTTTCCAACGATCTGTGATAATCATTTATTTGTGTCATTCTTCCATCCTGTTGGGTAGTTAGATACCTGTGGGCGTATTCTAACTGTTTGTAGTCTTTCACATACTTTGTTGACAATTTTGAAGTACACATTATTTTGTAAATTTTGGCTTCAAGAACATTAAATACGCATTTGTTAGGTTAGCTGGCAACCTTTGCTTTAGATTAATGGTGCGATCATTACATTCAAACCATCCAGAACTCTTTATAATGTATGCAGTGTAGTGACCTGCATTTGTTGGAGCTCCTGCATGGTAGATTATTCCTACTGTTGTAAAGGTTTTCTTTCCAGTCAGTTTGCAGTTGTTTTTGGTGCCATCTGCATTATAACATAGAAGCATAAGTATTATGTAGGCACTATGTGATTGTATCAGTAAGGTAGAGCGATTGCCAGAATTGCAAATACTACATAATCTGCCATGGTTTGCATTTTGTACAAGTTGCTGAAATGGAATGATCTCACAATTTGGTATGGAAACATACACAAATCACTCATTTGGGATTTCTTCCTGTATCACTTTGTTACAGAGAGTGCATGTATGTTTCCACATGTACGAAATTTGGAAGATTTCATTTACAGGTATGCTTTTGTTTTCCAATACTAATAGTATGTACATTAGAAATTCTTGTGGATCTTCTTGTGAGTTCATAGTGAATCTCACTATTCCAGCACAGTCGGCCAATTGTTGCCCTACTCCATGAACACTGTATGTGTTGTCAGGATTGCTTGTTGCATTTCTATGC
The DNA here is from genome assembly GCF_040938575.1 of Ambystoma mexicanum. NCBI lineage: Eukaryota > Metazoa > Chordata > Amphibia > Caudata > Ambystomatidae > Ambystoma > Ambystoma mexicanum. Next base: position 827,507,547 of record NC_090928.1, on the reverse strand, counting down.
AGCACTAACATTTGCAAACACAATTGGTCTGTGCTGTGCAGATAAATATTGTTAATAATTGGTGGCAATTGAAATAGAATATTCATTGCAACATTTGAATAGCAACTTACCCCACTTTCATTTGTAAATTTGAATGGGTCAGCAAGTTCTGTATCTGAGTGCATGTTTTGGTTTTCTGTTGCTTCTTTGCCGACATGCCTGCTTTACATTCCCTATTAGGTTATTCTATGTTTGTGGCAATTGATGAAACCTTAGCTTCTTTTCTTTTTTTGCGGAATTTCCTGTTGCATTCTGTTGCATTTCTGTTTCATTTACTTTCCTTTTACCACGTTTCACTTTATCTGGAACAGGGTTTTGTTTCAGATGAGGGGTGTACAGTGAACGCAATCTATTGTATTGTAGAATGCAAGGAATATCAGCTTTGACTTTACTTGAATCAAAGTTTATTACAAATAGACCGTCAACTGTACGTAAGCGTGATAATGCAACGTAGCTCATGCCTTCCTTAAACACTGTCTTTCCTATATCTATCAATGCTTTATCTAGGGTAAGACCTTGGGATTTATGAATGGTAACTGCATATGCAAGAGTTAGAGACAATTGCTCTCTACGTACATACATGTCTTTGAAGAGAAGAAATCAGGCCATTGAGCGCCCTATCCTTTTCACTTCTGAAACTTTATCAAAGCGAATATTTACAAACTGAATGTTGCTATCACATGGGTATGATTGAAAGCCAACAACTGTGCCCAGTGCTCCATTAACTAGCCCTTGCTCTATGTCAAGGTTACGTTTAAGCATTACTCTACAATTTAATGTTAATTTCAATATTTTTTCCAACCCAGCTGTGTTGGAGATTGAATTTTCTAAACTATTTAGTCTTGTTGTGGCTTGCTCACACATGGGTACTGTCAAACCATGAACGTCTAATTTGTCTGTGGCGCTAATTTCTATTATTGCTTGCATTTCTTTCTTTAACATTGTTTCATTGAATTTGAAACTACTTGCAAGAGTTGGCATTAAGGCCATACAATTGACATTTTTGTGCGCTATTTGTTCCATAACATCAGTTGCACATGCATTATCGCCATAAAGTGCATGTATATGGCGCTTTTTCAATACAACTTGTGCTTCTTGCGATAATACACCAACTCTAATACTTTTTAAGATGTTGGCATAAGTGAGATCTGCAGATTGCTGCATGTTCTCAGTCAATTCTCTGTACTGGAAATGTTGCCAAAGGTTAACATTACCTATACTACCAACAGTTTTCCGGCAGAGTTTGTGGCCTAAGGTTTTAAAAATCGGTTCACCTTTCACTGGTGTCAGTTGTAGAAGATCTCTGAAAAGGATAATGTGTTTTCCTGCAAAGAGTTCTTTGTTATTACTTTTAAGTACTTGCAATCTGAGATGAATTGAAGCCAACGTTAGATTGGAGACCATGCTGACTTCATCTATTAGTAGCATTTTCATTTGTTTCAATACTCTACGTAATTCCATTGCAGCTTCTTCAAAAAGTTTGTAGTAGTCTAATTTATTTTGATATTCTACTGGAAGCAGTAGTTATCGGTTTAAAGCCACACCACCTATGTTCTATGCAGCTAAACCTGTGGGCGCTGTTACAAGAGCTGATAGTTTGTTGTTTGTCAATTGTTGAAGGAACTTGCTGATAATTTTGATTAAGAATGTTTTCCCTGATCCAGCTTCACCATTGACGTGCAGCAGTATAGGTTTGTAATTTTGGCAGGTACATTCTTTATTTTCGTGTTGTACGCCATGCACAATTTGTTTTGTTACGTCTTCAAAAATGGTGCGCTGATCGTTGTTAAGTTTTGCTTGTTGTACAGTTAAGTCTTCCATAGCAACTTCAGCCTCAATTGTTATTAGTGGTTGTCCTAATGGTTCTTGGCTTCCTGTTACAGAAGGTTGACTACCGTCAGAAGAGTCTTTATCTAGTTGGGCCTGAATTTCTTCTTCCTTTTGCTGCTCATTGTGTAACATTGTTTTGTACTGCGTAAAGTTCACATCGGTGATAGTGCTTTCATTTGCTTTGAAAGCATCTTCATAGCACTCATAATTATCTAGTATGTCTTCCTCTTTTCTCCATGGTTTGAAAAGTTGTAACAGAGACATGTAATATAGTTCTTTCAGTTGAGGAGTTTTTAATGACAATTTCACATGATTAATTAAGCTTTGTTTGTTAAGTTTCACTAAGCTCCCTTCACAATTGGTAACTCTATATCTATGTTTGCTTTCATCAGGTTTTACATTATTTTTGTATGCAAAGTTTTGAGCTATGTGGTATAGACACATGCATTCCAGAGTAGTACTCCTGTTCGGATAGTATGTGTCCAGTAAATTGTTTTTTAGAATGTCTTGGCTGTTGGGATCATTTCTGGCAATTGTTTCTATGTCCTCATATGATTTTAGCACTCTTTTTCTAGATTTTGCAGGACCAAGACTGAGCCATACTATGTTGTCTGATTTTCAATACAAAGCAGTGCCCGTTAAACGATCTGCTGCTTCATAGGCCCCACATTCTCTATGAGAGAGCATTTTTATGCCTGGGCTGTACAATTTCTGTGATAATGTTTTGTCTGATGCTAGGTCATCCAGAGGTCTTGAAGCTCTGTTTTTTCTGCTTTTGTTAAGTAGGCTGTAACATATTGTGCAACAGCAGTTGAATTGTCTGCATTGTGCTGCATATCTATGTTTGCATTCCATAATAGGGCAATGATTGCATTGTAATCATTGATATATTTTGATTCTCCTCTTCTTTTTATGTAATACGTGTTTTTAGGTGATTTACCTTTAACACTATGACGAACTGAAAACATAAAGTTGTTTACTGCACTTGTTTCTGTTACTGGTCTAGGGAAACCAAAGCTGCATTTGGTGTAGTATTTATCTTTGTTTTTATATTTACGGCGACAATATTTGCCACATTTGTGTCTTTGAAATTGTAAAATCTGCCCATGCAACTCACTATGTGTCTGTTGTGAAAGGATTTCACATGTGACATATTTTTGGATAAACTGCAAAACTATGCTATCACTGTTGTGTCCAAATTTTGGTGCACCTTTGATCCATAACAGCATGTGAATATGTGGTGCTCCTCTCGCTTGATATTCTTTTCTCCAAAAGAAGTGTTCTCCAAGGGGAGGAACAGTTTTATTGCAAATAAAGTGTAGCATTGCAATGAAACGATGATGGAAATATCTTCAGACATTAACTGGATCTAGAGAGCTAAGTTCTCCAGGTATTAATATATCTATGTTGTTTTTGTTGCCTTTTGCTATGCGTAGGAACTCATGTAAATCTTCCCATGCATATTCTGCACAACTTAGCGTAACAAACCAAGTTGGTGGTCCAAGGTTTCTGATCATGCAACGCACCTCTCCGTGCCATCTAAACCAATATTCCTTTGTACCACGCATGTTTGTTATACTTGATTGTAAAACCGCATCTTTTTCTTGTACTTTTTGTATTAACTGCATAGCTGACATATTTTTAAAGTGCGTTCCAGATTTAAGAATGTGTGCAACTCCATAACATAGTGTTGCTAATTCACTTTCATAGAGTAGATGGAATATGTATTCCACATTTTGTTTAAATCTGGGATTTTGCAAATACATTCGTAATGAGTGGTATTCTGATGCCCCAATCTGAGTGGGTCTATCATCGTATCTCCCACCTTTGCCAGTAGGAAATAGCAGTGGAAAAGCACGTGCTTCTATACCTTTTTCCCAAATACTCATTGGTGACCCTTTGGTTTGTCGCATTTGGTACGTTTCTAGTGCATCATCTATGCTTCCATTGGAATGCTGGATCCAGAAGTTTGAATTGTCCAGTTTCTGATGGCTCGTGAATTATTTCAGTTGTTTGCCTTAAGCTTTCATCAATATTTATTTCCTTGTAATACTCATTGTTGTCTTTTAGATATTGCAATGCTTGTCTAACTTTGTGTAAGTCCACTAATTGTTGCACATTTTTTTGTCCTTTGTTGGTACTCCATTTACCAAGACTATTAAAGAATACTCTATTGAACGTTCCACTTCTAGAGTGTGCACATTTTCCGTTAGATCTAATGGCAAGTAAACTACTTTGCCATTTCAACTCGAATGCCTTTCACCAATTCAGAGGAAGGTAAATTTGCTGTTTTTGGATGAAGGCTTATAATTGCTTGAAATGGGTGAACTGTTTGAATTATTATGCTCTCATATAAATTGAGCTGTTGCAGGATTTTTTGTTATGGAAACAATTCCAAATTATTTGTAATTGCACGTGAAGGAGTGTGGTTGTTGTCTAATTTTGCATTACAGTGACTGCAACATATTAGGCGTTCAGTTATTTCATATTTGCTTTCAGCTAAAATGTACAAAGCTAATGCAAACCATTTAGGGGCCGATTCATGGAACAAACGTGCGCCGAAAATATACGCGCAAGTAGGCGCAAGCAGGCGCAAGCAGGCGCAAGCGGAAAAAAACAGGCGCACGCGTGCGATTCATGGAAGTCCCTGCGCGTGTTCACCGCGGGATGTGCGCCAAACCCGTGCATGGCGCACAAGTCACTGCAACATCGCGAAAGGCGTGCGCGACGGTGCGCAACGCGCACAGTGAAAGCGCACAACCTCAGCGCACACAGCAGAAAGTGGGCGGGACATGGGGCGTAACGCGCGGAATGGGGAACAACACGCGAAAATAAGGGCGTAACTGGGGATGCACTGCACGGAAGCAGAGGTAACGCCCACACGCACACGAACCACACGTATTCATGGAATGGAATAGGGCAAACCCACGCACAGCCAAAGCCGCGCACAAGCTGAAACACGTCCGCCACACGAAGGCAGGCGGTAGAGTCCCAGCGCATCAAAAAAGTGGCGCCGCGGGAAGTAAAATACGCGATTGAGCGGGGTACGTGTATTCCGGGTGTGCGCGGGAAGTTCCACACGCGATTGAGCGGGGTACGTGTATTTCGGGGGTGCGCGGGAAGTGACACACGCGAATGAGCGGGGTACGTGTATTACGGGGGTGCGCGGGAAGTTCCACACGCGATTTGGCCGGGTACGTGGATTCCAGGGGTGCGCGGGAAGTTCCACACGCGATTGAGCGGGGTACGTGTATTTCGGGGGTGCGCGGGAAGTTCCACACGCGATTTGGCCGGGCACGTGGATTCCAGGGGTGCGCGGGAAGTTCCACACGCGATTTGGCCGGGTACGTGGATTCCAGGGGTGCGCGGGAAGTTCCACACGCGATTTGGCCGTGTACGTGGATTCCAGGGGTGCGCGGGAAGTTCCACACGCGATTGAGCGGGGTACGTGTATTTCGGGGGTGCGCGGGAAGTGACACACGCGAATGAGCGGGGTACGTGTATTACGGGGGTGCGCGGGAAGTTCCACACGCGATTTGGCCGGGTACGTGGATTCCAGGGGTGCGCGGGAAGTTCCACACGCGATTTGGCCGTGTACGTGGATTCCAGGGGTGCGCGGGAAGTTCCACACGCGATTGAGCGGGGTACGTGTATTTCGGGGGTGCGTGGGAAGTTCCACACGCGATTTGGCCGGGCACGTGGATTCCAGGGGTGCGCGGGAAGTTCCACACGCGATTTGGCCGGGTACGTGGATTCCAGGGGTGCGCGGGAAGTTCCACACGCGATTTGGCCGTGTACGTGGATTCCAGGGGTGCGCGGTACGTTCCACACGCGATTGAGCGGGGTACGTGTATTTCGGGGGTGCGCGGGAAGTGACACACGCGAATGAGCGGGGTACGTGTATTACGGGGGTGCGCGGGAAGTTCCACACGCGATTTGGCCGGGTACGTGGATTCCAGGGGTGCGCGGGAAGTTCCACACGCGATTTGGCAGTGTACGTGGATTCCAGGGGTGCGCGGGAAGTTCCACACGCGATTGAGCGGGGTACGTGTATTTCGGGGGTGCGCGGGAAGTTCCACACGCGATTTGGCCGGGCACGTGGATTCCAGGGGTGCGCGGGAAGTTCCACACGCGATTTGGCCGGGTACGTGGATTCCAGGGGTGCGCGGGAAGTTCCACACGCGATTTGGCCGTGTACGTGGATTCCAGGGGTGCGCGGGAAGTTCCACACGCGATTGAGCGGGGTACGTGTATTTCGGGGGTGCGCGGGAAGTGACACACGCGAATGAGCGGGGTACGTGTATTACGGGGGTGCACGGGAAGTTCCACACGCGATTTGGCCAGGTACGTGGATTCCAGGGGTGCGCGGGAAGTTCCACACGCGATTTGGCCGTGTACGTGGATTCCAGGGGTGCGCGGGAAGTTCCACACGCGATTGAGCGGGGTACGTGTATTTCGGGGGTGCGTGGGAAGTTCCACACGCGATTTGGCCGGGCACGTGGATTCCAGGGGTGCGCGGGAAGTTCCACACGCGATTTGGCCGGGTACGTGGAATCCAGGGGTGCGCGGGAAGTTCCACACGCGATTTGGCCGTGTATGTGGATTCCAGGGGTGCGCGGGAAGTTCCACATGCGATTGAGCGGGGTACGTGTATTTCGGGGGTGCGCGGGAAGTGACACACGCGAATGAGCGGGGTACGTGTATTACGGGGGTGCGCGGGAAGTTCCACACGCGATTTGGCTGGGTACGTGGATTCCAGGGGTGCGCGGGAAGTTCCACACGCGATTTGGCCGTGTACGTGGATTCCAGGGGTGCGCGGGAAGTTCCACACGCGATTGAGCGGGGTACGTGTATTTCGGGGGTGCGCGGGAAGTGACACACGTGATTTGGCCGGGCACGTGGATTCCAGGGGTGCGCGGGAAGTTCCACACGCGATTTGGCCGGGTACGTGGATTCCAGGGGTGCGCGGGAAGTTCCACACGCGATTTGGCCGTGTACGTGGATTCCAGGGGTGCGCGGGAAGTTCCACACGCGATTGAGCGGGGTACGTGTATTTCGGGGGTGCGCGGGAAGTGACACACGCGAATGAGCGGGGTACGTGTATTACGGGGGTGCGCGGGAAGTTCCACACGCGATTTGGCCGGGTACGTGGATTCCAGGGGTGCGCGGGAAGTCCCACACGCGATTTGGCCGGGTACGTGGATTCCAGGGGTGTGCGGGAAGTTCCACACGCGATTTGGCCGTGTACGTGGATTCCAGGGGTGCGCGGGAAGTTCCACACGCGATTGAGCGGGGTACGTGTATTTCGGGGGTGCGCGGGAAGTGACACACGCGAATGAGCGGGGTACGTGTATTACGGGGGTGCGCGGGAAGTTCCACACGCGATTTGGCCGGGTACGTGGATTCCAGGGGTGCGCGGGAAGTTCCAAACGCGATTTGGCCGGGTACGTGGATTTCAGGGGTGCGCGGGAAGTTCCACACGCGATTTGGCCGTGTACGTGGATTCCAGGGGTGCGCGGGAAGCTCCACACGCGATTTGGCCGGGTACGTGGATTCCAGGGGTGTGCGGGAAGTTCCACACGCGATTGAGCGGGGTACGTGTATTCCGGGGGTGCGCGGGGAGCAGCACACGTGAATTGCACGTGTGGGTCCTCCCAGGTGTACCCTCTACACCCTACACGGCCCCTGCAGGTGGCTCACACCACAGGGGCCTACCCAGCACATGTCCTGCAGGCACCCCATCCACCATGGCCATGCCCACCAGCCAACCCACATATCAACTAGCACTACTGCCCACCAACGCATGTCCCCCTGCACCCCCAGCCACCAGGGGCAGCCTCCAGCAGGCCCCCACCCATGTCTCCCCCCACCCCCACCCCCCAGCAGTGCAGGGGCACCCTCCACCAGGCCCCCACTCATGTCCCCCTGCACCCCCACCCCCTAGCATCCAGGGGCACCCTCCACCAGGCCCCCACTCATGTCTCCCAGCACCCCCACCCCCCAGCATCCAGGGGCACCCTCCACCAGGCCCCCACTCATGTCCCCCTGCACCCCCACCCCCTAGCATCCAGGGGCACCCTCCACCAGGCCCCCACTCATGTCTCCCCCCACCCCCACCCCCCAGCAGTGCAGGGGCACCCTCCAACAGGCCCCCACTCATGTCCCCCTGCACCCCCACCCCCTAGCATCCAGGGGCACCCTCCACCAGGCCCCCACTCATGTCTCCCACCACCCCCACCCCCCAGCATCCAGGGGCACCCTCCACCAGGCCCCCACTCATGTCCCCCTGCACCCCCACCCCCTAGCATCCAGGGGCACCCTCCACCAGGCCCCCACTCATGTCTCCCACCACCCCCAGCATCCAGGAGCACCCTCCACCAGGCCCCCACTCATGTCCCCCTGCACCCCCACCCCCTAGCATCCAGGGGCACCCTCCACCAGGCCCCCACTCATGTCTCCCCCCACCCCCACCCCCCAGCAGTGCAGGGGCAGCCTCAAACAGGCCCCCACTCATGTCCCCCTGCACCCCCACCCCCTAGCATCCAGGGGCACCCTCCACCAGGCCCCCACTCATGTCTCCCACCACCCCCACCCCCCAGCATCCAGGGGCACCCTCCACCAGGCCCCCACTCATGTCCCCCTGCACCCCCACCCCCTAGCATCCAGGGGCACCCTCCACCAGGCCCCCACTCATGTCTCCCACCACCCCCAGCATCCAGGGGCACCCTCCACCAGGCCCCCACTCATGTCCCCCTGCACCCCCACCCCCTAGCATCCAGGGGCACCCTCCACCAGGCCCCCACTCATGTCTCCCCCCACCCCCACCCCCCAGCAGTGCAGGGGCAGCCTCAAACAGGCCCCCACTCATGTCCCCCTGCACCCCCACCCCCTAGCATCCAGGGGCACCCTCCACCAGGCCCCCACTCATGTCTCCCACCACCCCCACCCCCCAGCAGTGCAGGGGCACCCTCCACCAGGCCCCCACTCATGTCCCCCTGCACCCCCACCCCCTAGCATCCAGGGGCACCCTCCACCAGGCCCCCACTCATGTCTCCCCCCACCCCCACCCCCCAGCAGTGCAGGGGCAGCCTCAAACAGGCCCCCACTCATGTCCCCCTGCACCCCCACCCCCTAGCATCCAGGGGCACCCTCCACCAGGCCCCCACTCATGTCTCCCACCACCCCCACCCCCCAGCAGTGCAGGGGCACCCTCCACCAGGCCCCCACTCATGTCCCCCTGCACCCCCACCCCCTAGCATCCAGGGGCACCCTCCACCAGGCCCCCACTCATGTCTCCCCCCACCCCCACCCCCCAGCAGTGCAGGGGCAGCCTCAAACAGGCCCCCACTCATGTCCCCCTGCACCCCCACCCCCTAGCATCCAGGGGCACCCTCCACCAGGCCCCCACTCATGTCTCCCCCCACCCCCACCCCCCAGCAGTGCAGGGGCAGCCTCAAACAGGCCCCCACACATGTCCCCCTGCACCCTCACCCCCCAGCATCCAGGGGCACACTCCACCAGGCCCCCACTCATGTCCCCCTGCACCCCCACCCCCTAGCATCCAGGGGCACCCTCCACCAGGCCCCCACTCATGTCTCCCCCCACCCCCACCCCCCAGCAGTGCAGGGGCACCCTCCACCAGGCCCCCACTCATGTCCCCCTGCACCCCCACCCCCTAGCATCCAGGGGCACCCTCCACCAGGCCCCCACTCATGTCTCCCACCACCCCCACCCCCCAGCATCCAGGGGCAGCCTCAAACAGGCCCCCACACATGTCCCCCTGCACCCCCACCCCCTAGCATCCAGGGGCACCCTCCACCAGGCCCCCACTCATGTCTCCCACCACCCCCACCCCCCAGCAGTGCAGGGGCAGCCTCAAACAGGCCCCCACACATGTCCCCCTGCACCCTCACCCCCCAGCATCCAGGGGCACACTCCACCAGGCCCCCACTCATGTCCCCCTGCACCCCCACCCCCTAGCATCCAGGGGCACCCTCCAGCAGGCCCCCACCCATGTCCAACTCATGTTCCCCACCCAACATGTCATCACAGTCCAGATCCCTGGTCTCTATGGTCAGCCCCCAAATGCAAAACACCCACCCGAGTATTGCATCCACCCACTCATATTCTGCAATTACATCACAGAACACCAATTGCAAGTTCCAAAACAAACACATGTCCCTCACATACACCCAATGGGTGTCAGTGATTCTCAAAACACATAACATGAAATGCATGAAAACAATGAGACACCACACATTGAAGTGCAACAAATAAATAATGTATTAAAGGAAAGATGAATAGAAACAAAAATGAATAAACAGAAATGTGAATGGAAAAAAATGAAAAGAAGCATGTCCGTTCAAAATAAAAAAACAATTAAAGAATATAGAAATCCAAAGTAATGTAGTACAAAGTCAAAGTCCACCAAACAAAATCCAATGTGAAAAAAAAATTATAAGCCATTGATCCATGGATAATGTTAAAAAAGAAAGTATGTACAAGTCCACAACTATGTACAATCCAAGAAGCCAGGGTCCATCATCCCAACAAAATAAACGAAACCTAACTAACTACACTAACTAATAAAAAAAACTATATACAAAAATGTGGCCAATGTCCAAAAGGTCCAAATGAAATAAAAACAAAAATGAAACTTAACACTACCTACATAACTATGTACAAGGGCAGCGGGCTAGTTCCACGGCTCACTTCTGGATGTGCCGGGCCAGGGCATCATCGAACTCCTCCTCAATGTCCCGGAGGCGGTCCTCCTCCATGGCCCCGAGGGTCCGCAGGGCCGTCGACGTGTCCACCTCCAAAGCCCTGCGGATTGCCTCGAGGCACTCAACCCGCCTCAGGGCCCTCTGCATGGAGTTCTCCGCCCTGACCATTGAGAGCCGTGCCTCTTCCGCCCGCTGCCGCTCCGCATCTATGGCGTGGCCCAACCGCTGCCACACGGAAGACACTTTTTGTCCTGGGTCCTCCTGCCCTCCGGCCGATGCCTGCCCCTCCGATGTCGAAGGCCCCAAGCCTTCATGGCTCCCACCATGGTGCTGCTGCTGCTGTGCCTCTGCCCCTGCACTGCCTCCTGCTGCCTGCACATCCTCCGCCGGCTGGGGTGCAGTCATTGACGTGGCCACCCCTGCTGGACGTCCGACTCCCGACTGTGGCAGGGATGCCTCCTCCACCAGCCTGGCCGCACCGTCAGAGGCAGCTCCACAGGGCACCCAGGGTACTGATGGGTGGGAAGATGGCACAGAGGACGACTGGCGCGTAGGGGGTCCAGCTGAGGAGGGGGTAGTGGCAAGCCCCATCAGACGGAGGAATCCGGCCTGGGTGACCTGTCCCAGCAGGCTGACGTGGTCAACGAGCCATTCGAGATGACCTGCAGTCTCTTCATGAAAAGACTGCAGGTCACCTCGCATGGCCCGTTGACGCAACGCCACTCCAGCCAGGACAGGCTCAACCCGGGCCTGGATAGCCACGTCCGCAGGCAGAGGAAGGCCAGTTGACGTCAGCTCATCCCCTGCCTGAAAACTGGTCTGGACATGGGCATCCCTGCTGGTGCAAGATGATGCAGGGACAGGATCAGGGACAGGATTGCACACAGGCACCTCCGCGGCGGCCTGTGCTGCCTACTGTCCCTGGTCCTGCACTGCACCACTAGCACCAGTGGGATCCCCACCCCCAGACCCCGTCTCCGGTGCTTGCACGGCCTCCTCCTCCACCAAACCCCCCACCAACCTGGATGACTCTGTGCCATCTTCCCCCGTTGGGCCCTGTGGGGTCCCAGCTGCCCCTTCTGCTGCCGAGGAGTCCAACTGCAACCTCCGCCTCTTGGACCTCCCCCCGGCAGCTGCGGCCTGGGACGCGGCACCGGACTCCTCACTCCCCGACGAGATGACAACCTGGGAGGGGAGCCGGGCCTTGCGTCTCCGGCTGGCGGTGGGATCCCCGCCGCTGTGCTCCACAGCACCTTCTCCGCCCTCTTCATCAGTTGACGCTGCAGACAGGGAGAAACAAAACACAGGCATCAGGGCACTGTACAATGTACACATACACACATGACAGTTGTACATGAGTGGCATTGGCAAACCTCTGACATGTCATCACAATCCCCAACACACATGTCATTACAACTTGCACACACGAGCCATACCACAGCCATGTTGCAACTGCCAACACCATCCATACACATACAACAGCATCAGCAGCCAAAGGTGAGCCAGACATCACATGCAACACAGGAAGTGCACCACACATGTACACACACCACCACACTTGCATGCATGTGTACACCTCTGCTAAGTGTCGCAGTGTTCAGACGGGCATCCATGTCACATCTGCCCATCAGGCTTCCACATACCGCTGTCACATGCATCCATGTTGCATCACTGTTGCACCCTTGTCAAATACACACACATGCACATGTACACAGCGATGATACAATCAGCTGAAAACAACATACATGCGTGACATCACGGACATGTCTACTCACATACACATTCATACAAACTTGTGTGCCCACACAACTGCATTTGGCATGCAAGCCCACACACACAGGCACCATCCATGTCTCACACATTACAGCCCTCGCATGTGTCAGCCCCACGGCCCTGTACACCCGCACCCATACTCGACCCCATACAAACAGATGTGCAACCTGCACACTACTGAACAATCACCACACGCACTGCTCACAATCAGGATGCATGTACACTCACCGCTCGACTCCAGACGGGTCTGCCTCTCAAGGACCTGGACGTGGAGCGCTGGGGATATGTGTTCCAGGACCCTCATCTGTTCTTCCGACAAGTGGCCCCGGCGCCCCTTGGCATCCGCTGCCTTCAAGAGGCGCCGGGCCTTGGTCAGGGTCCTGGACCTGAAGTCCTCCCAGGGCTTCTTGACATGTTGGAAGTCGCGGACTGCCACCCCCTCCGCGTTGATGGCAGTCACGATGTCAGTCCAGATCCGAGTCCGTCCTTCCTTGTCGGCGCGGCAACTTCCGAAGAGGGCATCATACTGCCCCAGGACTTGCTCCACCAGGACACCAACTTCGGTGGCACTGAAGCTGGTGCCCCTCTGCCTCTCTGGCCGGGGGTTGTCAGTGGTCACAGATGGAGTTTGCCCCGACATGACAACCCCAGAGGCAGGAGTGGGTGGGCAACTGGGTCCTGGGGCTGGGCTGTGGAGCGATGGAATCCCAGTCGGGAGTCTTTGGTTCCAGCAGGGGTGGTCACACCAACAGCACCCCTGGCTGATGTGCAGGCAGCAAATGGCAGGGCACGTGGGCAGCAGGCAGTCAGGCAGCAGCAGATGGCAGGTGGGAGCGTGCTCGGGGCTCTGGGGGGCAGTAGTTCGGCCTTCTGGGCAGGAGCGTGGTCTTCCGTGTGCTTACGCGTGGCCAGCTTGATACGGAGTGATTTGGCACGTGAAAATTCTGCACGTCAGCGTGTAATTCGAGGAAAGGCCCTTAGCGCGTAAGCGCGTCTGCACGCATACGCATTTTCATTGGACCAAAGGCCCTCAGCGCGTGAGCGCGTCTGTGACGTGACGTGCGAGGGAGTATCCCTCATTGCACGTGATGACAGTACACACGTGGATCCCAACCAATCGCGTGTGAAAGTTCACAGGACCCCGAAACACACGTACCCTGGCCAATCGCGTGTGGAACTACCCGCGCACCCCGAAACACACGTAGCCAGGCCAATCGCGTGTGGAACTACCCGCGCACCCCGAAACACACGTACCCAGGCCAATCGCGTGTGGAACTACCCGCGCACCCCGAAACACACGTACCCAGGGCAATCGCGTGTGGAACTTCCCGCGCACCCCGAAACACACGTACCCAGGCCAATCGCGTGTGGAACTACCCGCGCACCCCGAAACACACGTACCCAGGCCAATCGCGTGTACGCTCGCTCCCCTCCGACCACACGCGATGACATCCGAATACGGGAAACCAACGAGTCCGCCCACACGGAGGCGTCCCGCGCCCGCGCACAGCATAAAAGTGCGCGCAAACTACAAACGCGTATATACAGCGACGATGAATGCCCCATTTGTTGCTGCAGTGATTGTGGGACACCGCAGGAGGAGGAGAATAGCCAGGGCACGCATTTTTGCACCACGGACAGGCCTTTTTGGGATGCCTGACGACCAGGTCTACGGCAGGTATAGGTTTCCACCCCATATCATCCTAGACCTGGTCAGGGAGTGGGAAGATGACCTCACATCCCCCACCCTTTGCTCCCAAGCATTGAGCCCCTTGGAGAAGCTGCTCAATGTCTTGCATTTCTTGGCCACTGGGTCGTTTCAGCGGACCACTGCCATAGTGGGGGGGGTCTCACAGGCCACGCAGTCACGCTGCCTACACCAGGTACTGGCAATCATGACAGCGCGCCCCTCAGTCCGCAGGCACATATACATGCCCAGAACACCCGCAGAAAGGCAGGCCGTTGTCCTGGATTTTTTCAGGGTGGCACACTTCCCCAAAGTGCTCGGTGCCATAGATTGCACCCATGTGGCCCTACGTCCACCTAGGGCCACTGAGCACATCTACCGAAACCGCAAGCACTGGCATTCCATCAATGTACAGGTGGTATGCGATGCAAAGGGAATCATCACCTCTGTGTATGCAAACTACCCTGGCTCCACCCATGACAGTTTCATATACAGAATGTCCGCCCTGAGCCGGGCCCTGGAAGCTGGGCAGCATGGCGACACATGGCTCCTAGGTGAGTACAAATGCCCTTGCACATGCATGCAAGTCACACACAGACAAATATACCAACCCTAATAATCTGAACAATTATCACCTCCCCAGGGGACAGTGCCTACCCTCTGAGCAACCACATGATGACGCCAATCCGGAACCCCACCACACCACCCCAGGTAAGATACAACGCTGCCCATATTGCAACCAGGGGCATAGTGGAGCGCACATTCGGAGTGCTCAAGTCACGTTTCCGCTCCCTTGACCGCTCTGGTGGGCAACTACTCTATGCACCAGCAGTTGTGTGCAGGATCATTGTGGCAGCATGTGTCCTGCACAATGTTGCAACACGGCAGGGCGTCCCGGTGGACATGGTGGTGCCCCCACATCCCCAACCACAGGCACAGGCGCTGCCCATGGGAGGGGACAGGGCACGTGGCGAGGTAGCCCGGACCCAGCTTGTGGCCACATTTTTCACCTAAACTCCAACCCCTGCGGAGTGCACACAGGCCTGGCACATACCAGGTGACAATCGATGATGACAAAGTGACAGTCAACTGTCACAACCCTACCACCCTGAGATAGTTGCCATGGAAGTGCCACATCGTCTGCATCCCTAGCTACTTAAACACAAGCTATCCTGTGCAACCAAAATGCACACATGACATGTGACATGACATGAGCCATACACAAGTATTACAAGGCACAATGAGGCAGGGGGGGGGGGGACAAGGGAACACAGAGAACGGTACTACTAGGCCAGGTGTCATTGTGATTGTGCAAGTGCAGGGGTAGGGGGAAGGGAAAAGTGCAAGGGTGGGGGGGAGTCCAGTACAGGGGAAGTAGGCCAAAAAATTATACATAGGTCGCCTGGTGGCAACTGCTAAGGTAAGTGCAGACGAGTGCTGGGAAGGGAGGGCTGTAGGGATAGAGAGACAGTACTGCAGTGCAGGGGTCGCAGACAGAGGAGTGTCCACATCAGAATCACTCACCCCTGACACATGGACTTGATGGTCATCCAACTCAACATGGACGTCAGAGTCGTCATCAAGGCTGGACTCATAGGCAGCCAGAGACAGGATGGACTGCAGCACTTGGGGGTTTTCGTGGCCTACCACCCCACGACCCCCACTAGTGCCGGGTTGATGTGGTCTTACCAACCCTGTGTCTGGCATGACAACACCATCCTCTGCATCCATTGCGTCATCACCTGAAAAATAGAGAGGAAAAGGTCAGTACACATGTCAGAAGCACACAACACACACACACACACCGACAGCAAAGGCATCTGGCAGACATGTGACACACAACATATGACCTTGCATGCATGCTGGGTCTACTTAGAATAGCTTCTGTGATCAGACCTGTTGGAAGGTGGCAGTTTGCATGGAAGTGGGTCTAAGCAGTGCAGAAAATGTGTAAGCCACTCACTACCTACATGTACAAGCACTCCATGGTGTGTGCCAGGAAATGTGAAGGCAGTGCAATTTCAAAATCAGACATCACGTGCATTGTGTATTCAATGTGTACCATGTCTAGAAGGCAAGCACCCCTCCACCCCAGTACCAAAGCAGGGATGCCTTGCATGGTATCAAAAGGCTGACCATACACCTGTGTATTGACAAGCAGTGTTGACTGGCATCAACAGCTTAATGTGATTTCAATTACAACACTGCAAATGATGCTGGGACAGTGGGCAGGACACATGATGGAAGATCCGGAGGCCGGCCACGTGTGAAGAAGACACGACAAGAGTTGGACAGAGTCATTGGCCATTGAACAGGCTGAGGCCTGTGAGCCACACAGATTGTCAGAGCCTAAACATGTGTGCAACGCAGGACTGAGCCACAGTTGACATGGGGAGGCCGATGATATGGCAGGCAATGTATGTAACCAAGGACTCATATTACAGTGATCATCCAGTCAAGGACACATAGGGGCATGTGTGCAATGCACATGGAGCATGAAGGGGCACTCATGTCCCTGCGGGACATCTGACCCATGCACAGTACAAGTGGGATGCCCTGCATCGAGTACTAAGGCTGTACCACACGGCATATGTCTGGCAGTTTCTAAGCTGGATGTTAGCATCTACACAGGACACATGAACATGAAACTACACATTGGCAAGAATGTAGCAGACCAGTGCAAAGGTGGAACTGGGGTGCAGAGTGGCGGAGGGGGGGCAAGGGAGCATGGCCACATGGAGTCCCGCATGCAGGCAGAGGAGACACGCATGACGGTGGCATTGCATTACTTACACATCAGAACCATGTACAGGTCACATGTAGCAGCAATCATGCACAACACATCCCACAAGTGAAACACACACGTCCTCAACAACTACGCATCAACACTCACTGGACTGGGCATCAAAGTCCAGCATCTCTCCCACACCTTCGACCAATTCTGGTGGTATGAACTCCGCAATGAGAGCCTCATGCGGAGTGAGTTCTTCCTCCTCTGGTGCAGGCCCACCGCCAGTCACCAGAGTCAAGTTGTAATTTGAGGCACGCTTGGCCTTAGTGCTGCGCTTGATGTCATTCCAGCGCTTTTTGCACTCCTGCGCCGTGCGCACCTCATGGCCGAATGAACTGACATGTTCCGCCACATGCTTCCAGTGGGTGTCACGTTGGGCAGCCGTAGTCTGACTATTGGCACCCACTAGCATGTCACGGCTGTGTCCCCGCACGTAGTCCACAAGGAAGTCCAGTTCCTGCTTACAGAAAGGCTTCTTCCTCGACGTGCAGGAGGTCGTGGCTGTGTGTGGGGTCCCAGCCTGTGCTGCAGATGCAACCTTCCTCCTCTTGGACTGTGGCGCAGACCCTGGCTGGCTAATGCCGCCCTGACCAGTATGGCCAGTGGGTTGGGTGGATTGAGCCGAGGGAGTGGCAGGTGGAGGGATGACCAAAGGCCTGACTTGTGTCAGTGGCAGCTGGGTGCCCACTAATGGACCCTGAGCAGCAACATCAGCTGTGGCAGGGTCATTGACCGCAACGGTCCTGGTTGGCAGGCTCACAACCGGGGTGCTGTTGGGTGCATCTGCCCCTGCACTTGCCAACACCCGGCTGTTCGGGGCAGCAGATGACATGACTGCCCCAGGGACACGTGTCTTGGTCTGAGCAGCCCGGCCTGCCCCAATGGTTTCCCCCCTGGCCTGTTGGAGATCTACCAAGGGCTCTTCAAGTGCCAACGCAGCCTGCGCTGGCAGACCCTGAGCCTGGGTGGCGGTGTCCACAACTGCACCTGCAGCTACCGCTACCCTTGGGCCCGTGGCAGTCGATGAAACGGACTGCCGGGTCATACGGGTGCCAGTGCCAGATGC
Organism: Ambystoma mexicanum; assembly: GCF_040938575.1. Classification (NCBI taxonomy): domain Eukaryota; kingdom Metazoa; phylum Chordata; class Amphibia; order Caudata; family Ambystomatidae; genus Ambystoma; species Ambystoma mexicanum. The sequence continues at coordinate 827,489,635 of NC_090928.1, read as the reverse complement.
AGGAGCTGCATCCCCCTGAACCACAGGGGGTGGTGGCATGGCTGCACCAACACATGGCACAACATTGTGCTCAAGTGGCGCACCCCTGCCTCTTCCCCCTCTGTGGCTGCCCTGGACACCCTGGAGTCCCCCTACTCCCTGGTCACCACGGCCACGTCCCCGACCACGCCCGCCACGAGGAGGACGCCCAGCTGAGGCGCCCCTCACCTTTGGTAGCCTCCCTACCATGGCACAGATGTAATAGTGCTGGCACAGATGGAGTGGTGCCAATGGGAGGTGTACAGCACAATTGACCTGGGCAATTGGGGTGAAGGGGGTGGGAAGCAAGATGTTAACAGCCCCCCTGCACCTGCAAGGCTGTATGTGACCCCGGTGATGTGTTGACGGGTCACGCAACGCTCAGGCACCCCAAAACTGCAGTAAAACCGTGCACGCAACCCTGCAGCCTACGTGCGTGGATTAAACCTCCCGCAGTACGCGGTGGCACCCAGTAACACGTATAACGCGTACGCGTGGGACACGCAGGCTACGATGACATCGAAAATGGGTGCGATACACAGGGGCACCCGCAGTGGGAAAAGGAGCGTTTGCGACTCACCGTCTGACTAGCGCGATGCAGAAAAACACGCGTAGCCAATACCCCCGCCAAAAGAAGAGATACGTCCTTGAGAGCTGTGAAGTAGATGGCGCGCGAAACGACTGGAAGCAGCAACACACGTCGGTCTCCACGAAAGGCACGTACAGCGAACTGCTGGGCCCGCTCACCTTTAACCCGTGCTGAGGGAAACGCACGCGCGCGTCACGTCACATGCGGACGTGCACTTTTTCACGTTTGATTACGCGCATTACACGCGGACGTGCAGTTTTTCACGCGCGCACGCTTATGCATGGACCCTTTCCTCCTATTACACGCGGACGTGCAGTTTTTCACGCGCGCTTACGCGCATTACACGCAGCGTGCAGATTTTTCACGTGCCTATTCACTCCGTATGAAGCTGGCCACGCGAAAACACACGGAAGACCACGCTCCTGCCCAGAAGGCCAATTCACTGGCCCCCAGTGCCCCAAGCAGCCTCCCACATGCCATCTGCTGCTGCCTGCCTGCCTGCCTGCCTGCTGCCACCGTGCCCTGCCATTTGGTGCCTGCACATCAGCCATCTGCAGGGCTCCAGTTGCTGTGTCCACCCCTGCTGGTACAGAAGAGTCCCGACTCAAATGACATCGCTCCACAGCCCAGCCCCAGGACCCAGTTGGTCACCCACTCCTGCCCTGGGGTTGCCATGTCGAGCACATCCACATCTGACACCAGTGGCAACCCCCGGCCAGAGGGGCAGAGGGGCACCAGCTTCACTGCCACCGAAGTTGGTGTCCTGGTGGAGCATGTCCTGGGGCAGTATGATGCCCTCTTCGGATCGTCCCGCGCCAACAGGGAAGGACAGGAGAGGACGCGGAGGGGGTGGCAACCCGCACCATCCAGAAGGTCAAGAAGCGCTGGGAGGACTTGAGGTCCAGGACCCTCATAAAGGCCCGGCACCTTGTGGAGGGGGGCCGGGGCCGCATGAGTTCCATCCAGTTGAGGGTCCTGGAACGCGCACACCCAGCGCTCCACAGCCAGGTCCTTGAGAGGGAGACCCGTCTGGAGTTGAGCGGTAAGTGGCCAAGCATTGCTGTGTGAGACAGGGCATGTTGCAGTGTGCTGGTTGTCTGATACTTGCCTGCATGTGTGACATAGGCCATGTACGCATGTATGTGTGCAGGGACATCATGGTAATGCATGTGCGACCTGTAATGTGTGAACCGCATGGTTGTTGCATGTGTTTGAATGTGACATGGGGAGCCCTGTGCAGATTGCACACATGACAGCATGGAAGTCTCTGTTCCTGGACATGGGTGGGGGCCTGGTGGAGGGTGCCCCTGGTGGCGGGGGGGTGGGGGTGCTGGGAGACATGGGTGGGGGCCTGGTGGAGGGTGCCCCTGGTGGCTGGGGGGTGGGGGTGCTGGGAGACATGAGTCGGACATGGGTGGGGGCCTGGTGGAGGCTGCCCCTGGTGGCTGGGGGGTGGGGGTGCTGGGAGACATGGGTGGGGGCCTGGTGGAGGGTGCCCCTGGTGGCTGGGGGGTGGGGGTGCTGGGAGACATGAGTCGGACATGGGTGGGGGCCTGGTGGAGGCTGCCCCTGGTGGCTGGGGGGTGGGTGTGCTGGGAGACATGGGTGGGGGTCTGGTGGAGGGTGCCCCTGGTGGCGGGGGGTGGGGGTGCTGGGAGACATGGGTGGGGGCCTGGTGGAGGGTGCCCCTGGTGGCTGGGGGGTGGGGGTGCTGGGAGACATGGGTGGGGGCCTGGTGGAGGCTGCCCCTGCACTGCTGGGGGGTGGGGGTGCTGGGAGACATGGGTGGGGGCCTGGTGGAGGGTGCCCCTGGTGGCTGTGGGGGTGGGGGTGCTGGGAGACATGGGTGGGGGCCTGGTGGAGGGTGCCCCTGGTGGCTGGGGGGTGGGGGTGCTGGGAGACATGGTTGGGGGCCTGGTGGAGGCTGCCCCTGGTGGCTGGTGGGTGGGGGTGCTGGGAGACATGGGTGGGGGCCTGGTGGAGGGTGCCCCTGGTGGCTGGGGGGTGGGGGTGCTGGGAGACATGGGTGGGGGCCTGGTGGAGGGTGCCCCTGGTGGCTGTGGGGGTGGGGGTGCTGGGAGACATGGGTGGGGGCCTGGTGGAGGCTGCCCCTGCACTGCTGGGGGGTGGGGGTGCTGGGAGACATGGGTGGGGGCCTGGTGGAGGGTGCCCCTGGTGGCGGGGGGGTGGGGGTGCTGGGAGACATGGGTGGGGGCCTGGTGGAGGGTGCCCCTGGTGGCTGGTGGGTGGGGGTGCTGGGAGACATGGGTGGGGGCCTGGTGGAGGGTGCCCCTGGTGGCGGGGGGGTGGGGTGCTGGGAGACATGGGTGGGGGCCTGGTGGAGGGTGCCCTTGGTGGCTGGGGGGTGGGGGTGCTGGGAGACATGGGTGGGGGCCTGGTGGAGGCTGCCCCTGCACTGCTGGGGGGTGGGGGTGCTGGGAGACATGGGTGGGGGCCTGGTGGAGGCTGCCCCTGGTGGCTGGTGGGTGGGGGTGCTGGGAGACATGGGTGGGGGCCTGGTGGAGGCTGCCCCTGGTGGCTGGGGGGTGGGGGTGCTGGGAGACATGGGTGGGGGCCTGGTGGAGGGTGCCCCTGGTGGCTGGGGGGTGGGGGTGCTGGGAGACATGGGTAGGGGCCTGGTGGAGGGTGCCCCTGGTGGCTGTGGGGGTGGGGGTGCTGGGAGACATGGGTGGGGGCCTGGTGGAGGGTGCCCCTGGTGGCTGGGGGGTGGGGGTGCTGGGAGACATGGGTGGGGGCCTGGTGGAGGGTGCCCCTGGTGGCTGGGGGGGTGGGGGTGCTGGGAGACATGGGTGGGGGCCTGGTGGAGGGTGCCCCTGGTGGCTGGGGGGTGGGGGTGCTGGGAGACATGGGTGGGGGCCTGGTGGAGGGTGCCCCTGGTGGCTGGGGGGGTGGGGGTGCTGGGAGACATGGGTGGGGGCCTGGTGGAGGCTGCCCCTGGTGGCTGGGGGGTGGGGGTGCTGGGAGACATGGGTGGGGGCCTGGTGGAGGCTGCCCCTGGTGGCTGGGGGGTGGGGGTGCTGGGAGACATGGGTGGGGGCCTGGTGGAGGGTGCCCCTGGTGGGTGGGGGGTGGGGGTGCTGGGAGACATGGGTGGGGGCCTGGTGGAGGGTGCCCCTGGTGGCTGGGGGGTGGGGGTGCTGGGAGACATGAGTCGGACATGGGTGGGGGCCTGGTGGAGGCTGCCCCTGGTGGCTCGGGGGTGGGGGTGCTGGGAGACATGGGTGGGGGCCTGGTGGAGGCTGCCCCTGGTGGCTGGGGGGTGGGGGTGGTGGGAGACATGGGTGGGGGCCTGGTGGAGGGTGCCCCTGGTGGCTGGGGGGTGGGGGTGCTGGGAGACATGGGTGGGGGCCTGCTGGCAGGTGCCCCACAGTGCTGGGGGGTGGGGGTGCAAGGGGACATGTGGCTTGGCTGGGGGGCATGGCCATGGTGGATGGGCTGCCTGTGGGACATGACATGGGGTGCAGGGTAGTCCCCTGTGGTGTGGGATGCCTGCATAGGTCGTGGAGGGGGTAGAGGGGAGACCTGGGAGGACCCACACTGCCAATTCACGTCTTGAACTTCCCGCACACCCACCACCCGCGCACCCCTGAAATCCACGTACCCAGGCCAATCGCGTGTAGACTTTCTCGCGCACCCCTGAAATCCACGTACCCAGGCCAATCGCGTGTAGACTTTCTCGCGCACCCCTGTAATCCACGTACCCAGGCCAATCGCGTGTAGACTTTCTCGCGCACCCCTGAAATCCACGTACCCAGGCCAATCGCGTGTAGTCTTTCTCGCGCACCCCTGAAATCCACGTACCCAGGCCAATCGTGTGTAGACTTTCTCGCGCACCCCTGAAATCCACGTACCCAGGCCAATCGCGTGTAGACTTTCTCGCGCACCCCTGAAATCCACGTACCCAGGCCAATCGCGTGTAGTCTTTCTCGCGCACCCCTGAAATCCACGTACCCAGGCCAATCGCGTGTAGTCTTTCTCGCGCACCCCTGAAATCCACGTACCCAGGCCAATCGTGTGTAGACTTTCTCGCGCACCCCTGAAATCCACGTACCCAGGCCAATCGCGTGTAGACTTTCTCGCGCAACCCTGAAATCCACGTACCCATGGCCAATCGCGTGTAGTCTTTCTCGCGCACCCCTGAAATCCACGTACCCAGGCCAATCGTTTGTAGACTTTCTCGCGCACCCCTGAAATCCACGTACCCAGGCCAATCGCGTGTAGTCTTTCTCGCGCACCCCTGAAATCCACGTACCCAGGCCAATCGTGTGTAGACTTTCTCGCGCACCCCTGAAATCCACGTACCCAGGCCAATCGCGTGTAGACTTTCTCGCGCACCCATGAAATCCACGTACCCAGGCCAATCGCGTGTAGACTTTCTCGCGCACCCCTGTAATCCACGTACCCAGGCCAATCGCGTGTAGTCTTTCTCGCGCACCCCTGAAATCCACGTACCCAGGCCAATCTGTGTAGACTTTCTCGCGCACCCCTGAAATCCACGTACCCAGGCCAATCGCGTGTAGTCTTTCTCGCGCACCCCTGTAATCCACGTACCCAGGCCAATCGCGTGTAGACTTTCTCGCGCACCCCTGAAATCCACGTACCCAGGCCAATCGCGTGTAGACTTTCTCGCGCACCCCTGAAATACACGTACCCAGCCCAGCCGCGTATGGAAACACCCGCACACCCCTGGAATACACGCTCCCAGCTCTGCGTTTGCTGCTGCCCTTTGCGCTGGGTTGGGGATTTTGATGGCTTTTCCCTGCGCGAGAGGCGTTCTTGGAGGCGTAACTGGCGCTGCTGCAGGGTCGCTGCGCAACTGTGCGCCACAACTGGTTTTGGTGGCTGGAATCCATGAATACGCTGTGCGCGGAAATGGATTTTAGCGCACGCGGCTGGCGCAGGGATTCGCACGCGCACACTGTGCGCCAGCCGCGTGCGCCACTTGTGCGCTGAATTCTATGAATCGGCCCCTTAGAGTCTTCATTGTTTCCTATTTTGCATGCTATGTCCACATTTTTTGTGTTCCTTTTGTAAAACGTTCTGCGGCAACATACACAAACATGGTTTGGTACTTCAGCTGATGACCTTTTAAATTTTAGTATTTCTTTTCTGTATGTGTGTAATAGAAGCTTGCTATGTGCAGAATTGTCGCTACTATGCTCGAAAACTGTTGCATTTTCTACGTGGCTCTCACTTCTAAAATACTTTCCGCACTACACAAATATCCATATTTTGCAGCACTTTCATTTTACTTTTGTCTTTACCTTTTACATATTGATTGAGGAACTGACGTGAAGATTTGAAAGCTTTGTTTGGAATGGCACACATTGATGTGCACGGCCATTTGTATACTGGACGGTGTGGTTCTGCTGAATCGAGAAGTAATTCTGAGTTTTCAAAAGATAGTTTTGTAAGCAGTGTTTCTTGTTCCATGAAGGTCGTATAGATTTTCTCATACCCTCGTCAACTGCTGTGGATGCAATTGTGTTTGTTTGATTATGTTTGTATGCTTCTTTATTAGAATATGGCTCTGTGGTTGTTGTGTGACTCCATTCACCACCACAAACATGCAAAAAATTATTTTTGTTTACATTCCGTTTATGGCTGAGTTTCATTTGTAGCTTGGTACTTAGTTTTGTTAGTGCTTTCATCCTATTTAACACTAATATGAACAACTTCCTTTTGAGAAGGATTGCACTGTCCATGAGTGCTTGTAGAATTAACTTTCTACGGTACGTTTAAAGGGGGGAGGATGATTTCGGTCCTCTTCTTAGTAGCTTCTGAAGGACTCTGTGACAAAACATTTTTGCAAAAATACTTTTTTTTACTGTGGGTTCTTCTTACACTTTCAGGATTATTAGGGACATTGTTAGCTGTACTGGCAGCCATTCTTTTGACAACATTTTTGTGTTTTGTGACACTTTTTGATGGAGGAGGTACAGTTTCGTTAGTTGAGACTTCTTTTATTACATTATCCAACTGCATTAGATGGTTTGTATCAAGATTCTCCACTAACTCTACAACAGGTGGGTGCTTACATTGGGCACCTTTATTTTTATTTGCTCTATTTCTGCGTTCCTTTCTACAGAGCTGCTTTTTGGTAGGAATTCTTTGGTGTCTGTTGAGAAAAGAAATTATACTTTGGTCTGTTGTCCAATGTATGTGTGCTGTGTGCATGTGTGCATAAGTGTGATGGGGAAGCTCTTTGGCATGGTGTGTCAACGTACAGTGACCTCTAACTATCAATTGGTAAGGCTACTTTACTGTTTGTATACTACTACAATGTGCTTTAGATGAGAGTACAAAGTGCCCTACTTGTGACGAGAACCATTATTAATAACCGAAATGCCAAAAACTTGCTACCGCAACTTATTTTCACAATCTAACCTTCTAAGGATTTCCTATGTTATTTCAGTACCAAACAGACATGGATTTGTCAGCCATTCCACCTGTTATTCTTTGTTTAATAAATGGATATTTGTAGGTAGAATGGTTTACAAATGAATGCTTGCTTTGGTGCCCAAAATAAACAAATACCCCACGCAGCCTCTTTAATGAGTAGTTACAATATGAAGGTACTACTGTACTTACTTTTTTGTGCAAGATGACCAGGTTTCTTCGGATATGTCGTCTGCAGTGTAAATGCTGTTGATTCTCAGGAGAGTAGTATTCACTGTGAATTCAAAAAACGATATCAGTTACTTTGTGTGTTTGCAGCGGTCATGATACTGCAGACTTTACTTGTACTTCTTTCGTCAGAGGATTCAACTTTCATATTTCAACCCAGTCCATGTGCACATTTCACTTCTGCATTGTTCTTTACAACGTGTAGTATGCATAGGAGAGAGGTTTGTAAGCGATAGGGCAAAGTACTAGATGGGCAAACATTTTGTACTTGTTAATGAAAAGCACAATGTCCAAAAATCGGGAGACCCTCCAAAGGACATGTCAGCACTACAATCGGGAGCGCCTACTATTCTCATACGATCACATTGCAAGTAGCATTACTGTAGGCAGTACAGAGTACGGAACTCAGACATTTTCACATACAAAATTGAGGTCTGCCCTAAATTATACTTCTCAACTCACATGCTTTTGGCAGGTGTCACCCGCCTTGTAAAGGGGAGACTCACCCGCCAAGCCTCCTGCATGGCCATTAATTCCAAAGGGAGTCTCACCCGGCAAAAACAAAATCGGTTGATTCCACCCGCCTTTAAGACAAAAATGGTTGAGAGCTATGCCTAAATAGGCACGCTTGCAACGTATGTACAGGTTATGCAGAAGACAATAAGCAGTCATGCGATTTGTTAATGACAAATTGGCAATCTTGCACTTTAAAAGGAGGAGCGTTGTTATGTGTCCCCTATGGAAATTTAACAACATTATTTTGTCTATTTTAAATCATAAGGCTTCCACATGTACTCTGATTAAAATGTACATACCTGTACTCTATACTGATGCATGTGGACATGCATGGAGCTGTACGTAGAAATTTGCAATCATTGCACAGTAGCTTGTGAAGTAGGTGCTTTGCAATGGTTTTCAATTTCCATTAAGACTCATCGACAGTAATTTTGAAGTGCGCAATGTTGATGACGGAGTTAAAAGTAGCGATGTTCTATGTGATTGGTGGATGATTGTGCGCCCGCTTAGTTGTGTCCAATGAGGGACTCACTTTGGTACTGCTGTAGAAAGGGTGGAAGGACTGGGTAAGAGTTACGTGCTGCACGTAGGCAACGCTTGTCCGCTGGTAGGGCGTGTCACATACAGGTTTCTACAGCTAATCCTGCATGGAAAGATGACTGTAGGCATCAGCCAATCAGCTGTTCACATTACTCTTTTGTGTCGAAAGACGGTGCACACACTGAAAATGGCAGAGGTGGAGAGGGTCAGGGTTTTGCTGCTTGGAGACATTTTTGTGCAAGGCTTACAACACTATGCTGAGAGTAGGCATGTGGCACATCATTTCGATATGCAAGGAGTGGAGGTGGTGTGGAGCGCCGACACTGATGCCAATGCTGTGGCAATTCTGCAAGTTTGCAGAGACATGGCTAGAATGACCACTCCTCATGTGGTCATTTTGCACTACGGTGCTTGTCACTTGGGATACCTGACTTCATGTTCTTTGTTGGCAGTTTTGGCACAGTTGGTTGAAGCACTCATGACTATCTTCCCAACATCGAAAAAAAACAATTCTGCTTTACTCCCGAGAGTACCCGTATTTTTTTCTGCTTTACTCCCGAGAGTACAATGGAACAACACTTCTGTTTCCTGTCCAGATTGCGCTATCCTCTTTGGGAAATGCGATGTTCTTTCAGAACATAAGGTTTGCTTTAGAGAGGGTTCTGTAATGTTTGCAAGAGTAAAGCAAGGACAATAAATACAAAAAAATACATAAAATACCACATGACTGTACGATATGTGGCCAAAAATAAAAAAATGCTCTTTTCAGAGCCTACCTTAAAGGGGAAAAAGGGGAATGGTACTTTAATGTACCGTCGTCACGTTCTGATCCTGTACCTGTCCACGAACATGGCGGTAGTTAGCAGCCAGCACATATCACCACCGGGGATTGAAGGGTGGAGCCGCATGGAGAACGAGCAGAGCTAGAGATTGGTCCATAAAGTTCAGGAGGTGTGTTCTGACCGACGTACTTGAGTAAGACCGTCTTCTCCCTCACAGGACACCACACAGCCATGGCTTTCCAAGCTCGAAAACAGATTATCTGGATTGTGGGAGACTCATGGATACATTGATTGAAGGTGCATACAGAAAGCTGCAGTTTATCTACAAATCTCAGATTTCCACATGCGAAGTGCACTGGCATGGCGTGCGTGGCATGAGATGGCTGGACTTGGTACCTCTTTGTGTTACTTTACAGACAGAGCGTCCTCCAGATATACTGATCATTCACTGTGGAGGAAACAGTTTAGGCCATGTATCTGGAATTTCTTTGCAATTTGCCATGAAGGAAGGACTCGCAAAGCTCATGGACATGTTTCCAAATTGTCAAACACTTTTTTCCCATATTGCCCAAAGACAAATATGGTTGCATTCTTCTGCATTTGGTCCACAAATGGAGAAAGCAAGACGCAATTTGAATAAGGATGTGTGTGCCTTTTTAAGAGATGTTGACATGTCCTATTTACACAATGAAAACATTTTGTTTCCTGTAGTATCATTTTCCACAGAGATGGACTCCACCTCACACATATGCTGGCAATCAGATGTTTCTTCACAATTTACAAAATGCATTGCGCCCTCTTTTGCAATCACACTAACCTGTCTGACAATCTGTTTTCCCCAATCCACTGTTTTTGACCCACACAACACACCACCAAAAGGCTCTTTTCAGAGCTGCCACCTACTCCCAACGTACACTTTATTGCATTTACTCTGCTTGCACGCTCCCTTTTTCCCCTCTACGACTGTCCGCAAACGTTTGCTGAACTCCGCTGGGGTCTACGGCCTTCACAGCATAGTTCTATTGTTAGACTGAGAAAGGTGGCTCTGAAAACAGCCTTTTCTGTCATTTTTGTTGTTTTTACATTCATTGTTTAAGAGCACTCGACACACTAGGAGAAGAAGCGAAAGGAGAGTAAGGAAGGAACACCAGCCACGGGGATAAGAAAGGGCAACTTAACAGACAAATATTAAGGGTGATCTTTATTTAGGTAAGGAGCAGATCTTCTGGTGCTCGGTGACTGCAGCCTCAAAAGCACTTCGAAAAGTCTCCCCCCTGCAGAGCACTGAGTCACAATACGTGCACACTACTGTCATCTTTGAAAGGTAAGGGTCCTCAGCATTGCGAATGTCTTGTGTAGCAGCTGGAGGGAGGCGCTCCCCCACAGGAGTGTCTCTTGTGGTGGGAGGATCAGATTCCGAGGATGCTGTGGAGGAACTCCCGCCGAGTGCTCCTAGTGCAGAGTTCCTCTACTTCATTCTCTTCCTCCTCTTCTTCCTCAATCTCTACATCCTCACCCATATATCTCTCTACAGGCCCTTGGTGAGGTGGTGATGGTGGCGGGTTTGGGGGTGGTGCAGAGGCTAATATCCCAACAGCAGCCATGGAAGCCATACCGATCAGTTTCCTTTTGGTCACTACAGTAATAAAGGCAACACACCTCAATCTGCTATAGCTAGAAAGACAATGAAGATGCGCTCGGGGGTGTGGCCTTTTGTAGGGGTGCTGGGGTGTGCCTTGTGACCATCTTCATCCCTACAAAGCGTTACACACATTTTACACAGCAACTCCTGAGGTGGGATGTGTGAAATTACATTTTTGCAATGCACAATATTTTGCCTTGTGTCTACAAGTTCATTTTTATTGTTGCGGAAGCACACAAACAGCGGAAACTAGTCCCCACACTCAGCCTAGGTGTAGTCACAAGATGACGTCCTCCACACATCCGCCCCTGTAACGAAAGTCTCCTGGACAGCAAATGCAAACAATCAAACATGCGCATGCGCACAAGTGTCCTACAGACAGTGTTCGGGTTCTCAAACTACTTCAAAGTGCGACACAAGTGAGACGGACAGTTAGGAACAGGCGCGATGTTCGCAATACTTACGTTTCTATTGCGCATGTGCACGCATGCTATGTTCACTGTACGGACAGTTCCTGTGTCCTTAGGACAACTTAATTCTGTTTGCCTATGAACTTGCCGGCAACCGTGCCTATTCTACGGACGGCACCATTTTGGCTGCGCCCGATACGGACCGCTATATTGTCCTTCACACACTCCCATTTTCCTCATTTACACCCATTCTGGACATCTTGTGTGTTCTACGAACATGTATTATCATGTTTCCAAGCAGTACGCAGAGGTAGTATATCCTTTGGACACCCCTTTCTGTTTATGTACACACAATTTCAACAGATGGTGCAGTCACACATCGCACCCGTCTTACTTAACATTACACAGCACCCACATTCCATTCCTTGTGGCTAGGTCGAACAGGCGCCCTGTTCGCAATCATTTTACGTCTTTTTAAAAAAAAATCTACACACAAACTTTTTCTCCACAACTACTGTACAAAAACATTTCAAACATACATACACACACATCAATGGAAAGAATTTGCAGGGGAAGCGGACACTGAAACAAATATGGGGGAATTAGGATTCAACACGGGCTGGTTATGAGGAGAAGATTTGTGAGGGGAAGAAGGGATGGATATTTCGTCAAAACATCTATTTTCCTGTTCAAGGTTTGGGGATGGTTCACTAGGGAATGGAGAAGCAGGGCAGGTGCAGGTGGGGCAATGATAACAAACTTTTCCTCTCACACAGTCGTCCACAAACTCCCGTAAACTTTGAAAATTGGCATTCAATATATCAATTTTCTCCTCTATCCTCTTTATCCTGTCTTCTTCTGTCTCTTTTGTTACCCTTTCATCTTTTCTTTCCTGGTCTGTTAAAAAAAAAATACATAAATTCAATGCCTCTAAAATACTGGTCACTATTTTGCATATGCAGAACAATGTGTACCATTATTGTCGCTGTCTTCAGACATTTCCCCATGCGGGAAATAGTCCTCCAGCCACTCCAAAGTACTAGACATTTCTGAGTCAAAACAACAGAAAGAAATTATTATTTATGCACCACATACCAAAAGAAAAACTCACGCATATAAAAAAAATTATCTGCACTCACTCTTTTGAAGAAATCTCCCTTCGTCTTACTGCGTCTGTCCACTGTCGTTCCAGTCTGCCGAGTTTCTGTGAAGTGATTATGCTGGAGGCATGCTTTATTTTTTTATGGTACCATCCACTTCATTCTACATGCGCATTAAATTTGTTGTTTTCGTTTCCCAGCTTCAGGTTTCCATATTTACTTATTACCACTTATAATATCTTTATGTCCTTCTTCTACATTGCACACTCTTGTTGTGAGGCAATAGTACATTTTCTACTACCCCCTGCCTCTTTCGGTAATGTTGATCCTGTCCAACACCGTCCGCAAACAGGCGCTCAGTCCGTACCTTTCCAATATCAATAGGGAGGGGGTTCTGTATGTTCCATCTTAAATGCATGTCAAGTATGTAGATTATACTACATATCTCTCAAAATCACATGATTTCAGTGCATATTCTGCTCATCAACTTGATTGCCACAATGTCATGTTTACCTTCCACCTTCCAAAAATCTACACGATTCCTTACAAAAAAAAACTTTGTTAAGGGGATGTTATGGTTAAGTTACCCTCCCAAAAACCAGTGAAATTCACTACAAAAAAAACTTTGTTGAGGGGACGTTATGGTTAAGTTGCCCTGTACACTTCACTAAAAAAAACTTTCCACCTCCCCTTCATGCTTCAAATGAAAACCGAAAACCCCCTGAAATTCGCCAGTTATGGTAAACTAAGCCCCCAACCCTGCCACCACCCCTGTGCACTGCTACCACTAACACCCAGACCATGAAAGATGTCATCTCAAATGTCAATGCTGACATCAATGACATCACTTGTTTAGCCCCTTACTTTCTCTTCCCTGCCATACATATATATGTACAATCAGTAAAAAAAAAAAATCACTAAAGGAATGTTATACTTCACAGTGCAACCAAACACCACTGCACATTCCCCCATTATAGTAAGCTAAGCAACCATAACTCGCACCATCTACGTGCATTGCTAAGAGTAAGACCCAGGACATCGAAGATGGCATCACAAATATCATTGATGACAAAAGAATCTGTTAAAGACTTAGATGATTTATACATACATATTTTTCAAAGCTCACTTTGTGTCAGGGTATACCTTTTCTCTAAATATGCAACATTATTATAAAATGGCAGGTTTCAGATTGGTATGAATAAAGTTCATTTTTTTTTGTTTTTCTCAGTTAGGTGGGTATGCATGCTCCAAGAGCTTGATTGTCATGTAAAAATGGCATTCAGATGCATATGTTTGACATGCAACTGCATTTATAATATCTGCATTTTTCTTTGATATTTCAGAAGAAATGTAATTCATATGCAACAAGGTGGTACGAATTACAATGAGTAAAGTATTAACAATGTCTGTGTTCATTAAGGAGATATGTTTTCATAAACCTTTGTCCACTCAATATAGGGAGTGAAAATGGAAACTAAAAATACTTTGGAGGTGGATTTGCCATTTGTATTCGATGCTAAAACGTAATTATATTTTATTATAGAAAGTGAGTAATTATAAACTAAATAAAACCATGAACTATTTAAATCAGTCAAGTTGAAAAAGAAACAGAAATAGAATGACCCTTTTCAGCCAAATTCATGGGGCAAGTTGTTGCAGTGGAAGGTAATGAGAAACAATGATAACAACACTTACATGAGGAATATGTCAATCTGTGTCAGATAAGGAAGTGTGAAAAACCAACTCAGTGTCTAAATGTATTTTCAGTGTAACTAGGAAGAAAACGTAAGTAAGGCTGTCATGAAGCTGTGGGGAAAGCGGATGCTGCGAAAGCTGCTTTCTAAGTGGAGCTCAGATCAGGTAGCCACAGACAATGGCTACATTGGGATTCAAGTCACAACAACAGACCTAAATAACAACATATTATACATTGGAAAACCTTCCATATGTGAGTAGGCCATTGAAGCATATATGCAAGTCTTCATCTTGGACATGCCTCTCAGGGCGTTGGATAGAAAGTTATGGAGTTCTGAATAGGTGCTGATCTCAGGTAGTGTCCAGTGAGAGCCGCACAATATTTGTTAATCTTCCCTGATGTCTGTGGTTAATATCCATTGCTGTAAATGCTTTCTGGAGTGGGTGACATTTGACAGCTTTCCTCTCAGAGGAGTTCATTTTCCTCCCAGTCCTAATATGATGGTGGGGACCTGGTATGTTTGCACTGTGGCATAACCAGCTCCTCATCATCAAATATTCATCATTTGCACTGCAGGGTCCAAATTTAACAAGAAAAAAGGCGGCATTGAAGCATGTAGGCAACCTTTTCCCCTCACATGTGCACTCTGCAGTGAAAATGAAGTAAACGCTGCCAGGCATGCTCGCATGCCAGATAGTGTTTAGTTTGAGCTGTGAATACTGTTTTGGAGAGCGCTCACAATTACAATTTCCAGCAGGCTGAAATGTTGGACAGCGTTTAATGTTATGTTATGTTTTTCGGCATTTGTTTAGTGCCTTTCACCATTGGTATGATCTCAACGTGCTGCCGGTTGAAAGCCCTTGGAGACTGTGGTCCAGTTCAGTGGAAACGTAGGGTGGCAAGTAGTGTGTTTGTGCACTCAGTATGTGTGCAGCTAGACCGAATTGTTGTGGTGGGTACCTGAATCCTATGTTAGGAGTAGTGTGGAGGATGTGTGAGGCCAGAAGTATTTGCGCAGCTAGGCCGAATAGTGTTGGGTAGCTGCATTCTAGCAGAGGTAGTGCTTCTATATCATGTCATGTGTGCAGCTAAGCCAATTATTTCAAGGGGGATAGCTCTGTTTCAAAGATTGTTGAGGTGTGCATGGTGATGTATAATTATGTGTGCGACTAGGCCGGAATTAATCACGGGGCATAGTCATATTCTATTATTTTTTGGTGCAGAGGAGAGAGTCAGCATATTGGTGGGTATGTGCAAGTATCCGTTCAGTTGGAAGAGTTCCCCTGTTCCTGATTACGTTCCTGTGCCTGCCGAATTGACTTTGCTCCCTATTATAGAGATTTGTTGCGTTAGTTCTCCAGGAAATTCTCTGTCTAGTGTGGACTCAGTTTTGTTTTGCTAAGCATGGCAGTAACTCTCTTTGGCTTAACATTATAATCAATGTTGAGTTTGGTGTTTACAAAACCTGCTGTACCAGGCCCTTAGTTTCCTTATGATTTGGAGTGCTGCGTGTTTAGGTTTAGGCATGGCATGAGCTTCAAAGGATGGTAGCTATTCTATTGGTAACAGTATAGGTGTTTTACTGGGATGAATGATTGCAGATCTACAGTTAGCCATCCATATGTCTACCTGAGCGTGCAATTGCTCATTGGTTAACGACTTCTCTATAAGCAGTTATATCCAGTACTGTTCTGTTCTGTCAGAATCACAAGTACTTCCTAGATATGTGGTTGGGAACTCATTGAACCTGAAAGGTACGCTTCAAAACCAGGTTGTACTGTTAGCCATCTGCTGCACCTAAACATGTCAGACAGGCAAAGCACTAACTCTGTGTAGTGCCTGATTTGAGTTGATTTGTAGACAACAGCTTCTCATTGTCACTTACAAGAGCTCATCAGAGTCCTCACTTGAATTAAGAGTGTAGAACGTTGCCATTGAATGGAAATCAAGCCCAGTCATAATTCTAGAACATAAGCGCTAATCGGTCCAGTGTTCCGAGTCCCGGGTATCTCTGTACCACGGATGAATGGGTATTCGCATTCAGGTTTATGGTTTGAGTTGCGAGCAAGACCGCATCATTGTCCCTTACAAGAATGGAGCTTGCCAGGGATATCACCTGATCTGAGGGCGTGGTGCATCGGGTATGCACTGACACTGAGCCAGCCCAATCGTAGTGTTAGAACATACGTGCTACTAGGCCCAGTGTTCGGAGTCCCGGGCATTCATTTCCAGACAGAGATTAAAAACATTATCACCTTAGCACATATCATTGGCGAATATGTAAGGAGCCAACACGATCATGACGTTAGAAAAAGGTATTATGGTAAGCGGGTTCTATTTCCCGGTCGTTCAGTTACTAGTGCAACATGGGTTTGATATTCAGTCCAGGACTTTGAAGCTGGATCGTGCTATAACTCCCTAATAATAATAATAATAATAATAATAATTATTATTATTATTATAATAATAATAATTATAATAATAAACATTTTAAGGGACGAACAAAACACTGGTGAAGGACCGTCAAATATTAAGAACCTTGATTCAGCACTGAAAGAAGAAAACTGATGCCTCATATTATTCACTGAAGAACACAATGTGAAAGAAAAAAATCTTAATTTGCAGCTGTTGGACCCATGTCATAACATGATTCATTTGTCAGTGCTTCTTAATGGCTGAAGTGCAAAGCCCTGGTACACATGTAGTTTCAACCCTTGAAATGTAAAAGTCCTTATTCTGCAGTAAAAGTAGAATGTGTCTTTCACTTGAAAAAAGTGAGCCCATGCCTGTCCGTATGTGTTCTGTCCAAGGTAACGACCGCTGCATCGTCAGCCTCTGTTATCTCTCGGAACAAAGCATGAATGTACTCTTTGAAGTTTTCATTAGTAACTTAATTTGGGATTTCTAAGATTAGCATATTTTGCCTTGGACAATTCTTACAGTCTTCCAGGGCTGAACGGAGTTTAAGTATTTGAACACACTGGACCAAAAGAGAATGTTCATTGTGAACACTGCTTATCATTCATGCATGGTTGACAATTACAATAAACTCTGTCCGACATGCCAGCATGCCTGACAGCGTGTATTTGTAATTGTAAATGCTGCCTGACATGTCAGCACGACAGGCAGCATTTGCAATGATTTCCTAAGGCAACTGCCTGCAAAAAGCATGCAGTTTCCATATGATAGCAATGGTATCGCAACAGCATAATCTCATGGTGGCGTGAAACAAAGTTGTTTTTGCAAGCGGAAGGCAAAGTCCCTTTACGCCCCAACTCTCCGCTTCAAAAACAATGAAAACCACCAGAAGCATGAGTGGAGGAGGTGCTAAGGCAGGCGTAACTGTGTTATGCCTGTCTTTAGCGCCAACATTTATGGGACTGCTAGTCTATTTTCACGAATTGCAGCTTTGCATTCCTTGGAGTGCTTAAGAGAGAGTTTTCATAAGCAGTGTCTGATAATACCTCGGGCTGGTTATGTCAGCGATCACATTCTACAAGCTTTTTTGTGCACTATTACTGGCAGCCATTGGGTGACATAGTAATCATGTACCTACATTGCATATGCACCTACAACATAAACATCAAGTACTGTTGTAAAACTAAGCATCTCTCTTCTTTGAGAGTTAACAGCAATGTATTTGTAATTGTATGTATAGTTTTCATCTTCTGATACGAAAGCACACATAGATTGAGAAAGAAATTACAGGTATCTGTCCTCCGTGGAAGTTAAAAATTAGATACAGAAGAATACAAAATCCCAGGGTTAACACATGTAAAGATAGGTACTGACATTCCTGGCAGCCCCCATCTTAAATCATAACTGAATCGGTGTCCTCCTTTCTGGAGTTTATCTCATCTATTTGGAGAAACTCTGGGAGTGCATCTGCATTTGTTAGGTAAGGTTGCGGTGTATATCCTAAAGTGAGTTTTTGGGAGGTGTGGTCATTATTGGGAGCTTTGTGATTTAATAGCCCATTGCCATCAGTGACCTCAATTGCTGTACGATGAAGTGAGGGACATTGGGATATGCTTGAACAAATGATGAAAATGCACACCTAGAACAGCCACAAACATCTGTAGATAAAAACATATTACTATGAATGCTATAGTTTGGCCTTCAGTGTTCTAGCTCAGCTCATATAAAACTGCCCAATTCTATGGTTTGATGTATCTATCTTGACTTACAGACCATTGTTATAGTAGAGCAACATCTGCACAAGTGTCAAACAAAGTGCATTGTCAATGACTCATTCCATTTCAAGCACACAGGGTTTGAGTGATTAAACCTAGGTTGATGTCTCGATGGAAATATTGTACAATGTGACATACTGGTCCTATTAATAAACCTTGGCAAATATACCCAAACCCACTGCAAATCCTTGTGGGCTCATTCACTGGGTTTGCGTGGATCAGTGGAAATTTAACAAGTTTGGACGATATCTGGAAGCCCATACGGTGATTTGGGCATTACGTGAGGATTTTACAGCCAGTGCCCAAGTGACGTTGGATATTGTTGTTCTTGTGTGGATTTTGGCACGCTATTAAGCAGAACATGAGTTTGGGAGTCAATTCTGAGATGCAGCACGTGTCTGTTTCCTTTGTGTTGGGTTCAGCTCCATTAAGGCAAGGGAGGGCCTAATCACACTAGGAGTTGGACAACGAAAGACGTTTTTAAGGCGTTAAGCAGGATTTCTTTTTGCTTTGGGAACTGCGTGTGTTTTTGTGATTTGGAAATGATTTTGTTTTTTGCAGGGGACCCTTTAATTTAGTTGCCTTACTTTGTGAGGCAGGCACTCTATCAGTTTATTTAGGAAGCCATTATTTTGTCTGGTAGGGAATCATTTACTTCAGGCAATCTGCCTCCTCAAGCAGATGATGTTGCAGCAGAAGTTGTGGGTTTGGTTGATGGTGCCGATGAGGCCAGTACCACTGAAGTCAGAAGTAGAGGCAGTACCACTTGATTCAATAGGAGAGCCATTACCTCCCAGGTGAGATGGTGCAAAGCCCAATAAGGGATCTAGGAAAGCCCTGAAGTTCCTCTGAAAATACTGAGAGGGCAAGAAGACAGTTCCGCATTTGATAAAGTTCCCTTGGTACTGGGATTTACTTAATGTGTCCGATGTTTCAGCAGCAAAGGCTAGATTTGTGGAGTACACCTTATGCCCATGGTGAATGACCGTTAGGAGGTTGAAGATCTCTTCTTTCAGTTTACTGGGTACCACAGCACTCCTGTACCACTTGCATGCTGCACTGTGATGTTTACAAAACTTTCCACCCACCCCAAACCCATACCAGTGATGACAATGAGACTGCAGTAGGAACCACCCAGTAGGAAACAGGAAAAGAGGGGCACCATCATTGGAAGTGCAGAATTGTCCTTGCAGTTAACAAGCATGAATGGGTTGTTACCTACCCACAAAAAGGCCAGGCCAATCACAGGTTTCATTCCAGGGAATGTGGTAGGGTAGGCAGGGTAAAGGGCCCAGCAGGCAGTGCCATTGACAGCATTGCCAGTCAGATCAGGACATTGTGCCTACTGTACATGACTTTCCTTAGGATAGAATTGGTGCATGATGGGGTTATGGATAATGCCGGTGCACAGCATATTTTTCAGAAGCACCAGAGGGAGGACATTTGAGAATTTTGATGTGATAGCACATAACAAGGGAACTTTGTAAATAACTTGTTTTCATTTTATTTGATATATATATTTGATTATATTAGGGCTCTATATTTATGTTGTTTTTATTTTACTTAAAGAATTAACCAGTGACAAAACAATAAATTAAAAAAAGCACAACCAAAAAAAACGGAAGCTCAACACTTCACCCAGGCACCAGCCTTGTTCTACAGATCGTCAAACCCAAATGTAATCAACCATCACCAAGAACAACGTAAGATTTCTTAGCCTATGACCATTCAATGAACATCAGTCAACACCTTGACAACGAATCGGCGAACCGCTGACCTAGCAGAAATCAGGCCGAATCCAAAGTAGAAAACAATCTTCCAGAGGAGAAAAGTCTGCTGCTGTCCCGGACCAACCACAGTTTACAATCTTCCAGCCCCCTCTTTTTATGCTGGAAGAAAGAAGGAAAAGCCTGCACTGTTCTCCGAAAAGAAAACCATCTAACGGCCATGGACCACGGAAAGTATCGTTTTCATCAAGGACAAACTCGCTCTCTCCAACCCGCAGGCCCTCTGAGTCGCGACAGCCGACCAAACACACTGAGAGGGGCAGCAAACTGGGTTACGTATTGACAGAAAGAAACACAACTTCCCTTGGCCACTGGGAAACAGTTGACAATGCTCGCTACTGGCCCTGAGGGTCATGTACCCCACATAACGAGCCCCAGAGGTACCCACAAAGGAGAGAAAATACCATTATCAAGAGAAGAAAAGACGACCACCAACTTCACCACAAAAGAGGATACAAAACCTCCTCTTCAGCCCATTCAAAAACCAAACGCAACTCAGCACCAAGTCCTAGAAGGAGCGAAAGACTGTCAACCCACGAAAAATGTGTTGAACTAAAATCCAATCTCAACAAATGCAGCGCAATCAAAAAGGACTCACCCAATAAACCAGTAGTATGAAATCTACGCAACGACAAATTGGAGAAAAAAAGATCTCCAGAAAATTTGTGACTAAAAGACAACCTCCAGGGCATCTGGTCTTGGCTCCCAAAGGCATTGACCAAAACCAACAAAAAAAAAACAATCCGCAGGTCGGCAAACCGAT
This sequence comes from Ambystoma mexicanum, assembly GCF_040938575.1. Classification (NCBI taxonomy): domain Eukaryota; kingdom Metazoa; phylum Chordata; class Amphibia; order Caudata; family Ambystomatidae; genus Ambystoma; species Ambystoma mexicanum. Next base: position 827,468,951 of record NC_090928.1, on the reverse strand, counting down.
GACAAAGACGCTTTGTCAGCCGACCTCAACTCAAGTTCACTAAAACTTTGCTCTTGGAATACCCAAGGCCACCTCCGTCTGACTGCACCGGGCGACGCAGAGCTTGCATCGCACGACGTCATATGCCTACATATTCAGGCCTCGTCACGGCATGCAGAAACGGAATAGGCCTGAGGATAAAAGAAATCCTGCAGACCAACCTATCAATTCTGTCAGTCCTTTTAGACTGTGAATGTTCACCGAAAGCCCAGAACACAGTTATAGCAATTCTAAATACCTACTGGAATCCCGCAGCCACATACTCAAAAACCTATACATCGATGATGGAAAAAGCGATCAATGATATACAGTCCACGTGTCCGGTGTCTTACTGTGAATTTGTGAAGATCTGAATGCAACATGCCAAAGGTTTTGCGTCAAGATGGAAGATTTAACAAACCATCAGCGGCCGCAGAGAGAGGCAAACAATGGTCCAAGCTAATGACCTCTAGACACATGTCAAACCTCGACTCCATCTTCGAGGACCAACCTGGGAGCAGGGACTTTTACGAGCTACAATAGACTACATCTACGTATCCCGCCCCTTCTTGGAAATGAAAACATCTTTCGAGATTCACAAGATGGCAGAAAGCAACCACAACCAGCTAATAACAACCTAGTCGAATCCCTTCAACAAATTTAAACACGAGCCCCTTGGAGTAGAAGTAAACAATCAGGGAAATCGCCTAAAATGTACTGCAGCTGCAGTCAGACCCAAAAAAAAAATCCACCAGCGGGTTGACCAGAAGCAAATCCCAAATTAGACTATGTACCTCTTCTAGTCCCTTTCACCACGAGAAAGAAAAGAAACCCCAACTCCTGCATTTTCCACAACCACACATACGACGTGCAGTTGGCAGCAAAAAGGCAAGAATTGCGTAAAATCAAAACAAAACTGAAGCAAACCCCTTCCAGCCAAGCGGAAGGAAAAATAATAGCTGCCACTAAAACCTACCGGAACTGGGTATAAAAGCATCACTTCCACCTCTACCAGCAAGACTCGGAAAATATCTTGAAAGCAATCTGTGGCAATAGAGCAAAGGAATTTTGGTCACTTTTAAGAACAACAATGCCTTCGATAAAAAACACGATTCTCAACTCCATGGGTGAGCAGAAATGGATTGACCATTTCAAGTCTCTCTTCAAACCTTCCTCGCAGCCGCAAATCAAACCCAGGGACAAAAACATCTCAGAATGGCTATCCTTCGACCGACCAAGAAGACATTTTCAACCACCTAAAAAAACTTTAAAACTCTCGAACTGCTGGCCCGGACTGGATAACCAACATGGACCTTAAAAACAACCCTGCTGAATGGGCAAAACTCCTAAAGAAAATCTTTGTGAGATGCGCACAACTGAAATCCATCATGGACCAAGGCAACTATTGTCCCAATTTACAAGAAAGGGAACGTCAGCGATCCCTCGCACTTTCGCCCATTAACTCTTCTAGACTGTATTGGGAAAGTCTTTGGCGCCCTACTGCTGAAAAGATTTCAAGCCTGGGCCAAAACAGCTCCGTGTAATGACAGCTTCCAAACAGGGTTCAAGAAAAACATAGGCACGACAGCCAATATCTTAATCATCAGTACCCCAAAGAGCAAAGTCTTAGAGGGCAACCCAAGAACAATTGTGACTTTTATAGATCTCTCACAAGTGTTCAATCTAGTGGACAAGTCTCATCTTTGGACAAAACTAGAAGAGTGGAAATGCCCAAAGGAGATTCTCTCGCCTATAAAAATGTTGGGTTGTCGCCCAATGGATCTTCAGAAGTAAATGAGCAATTTTTCACACCCATTCTTTTGTAAAGTTCCATTTGGAACATACACAAATAAACACAAAATAATAATAATAAATAAACAACATAATGACATTGTAAACTTTGTTCAATTTAGTTTGGTGAAATGTTTTGTGTTTTTGAAGAATATACATTGAAATGAGGGTAGACATTTGAAATTCAGGCGTCCTGCTTTAAGATTCAGGGTGACATTCCTATGGAAAGGAATGGAACCTTAATCTCAATATCCCCTTTGAGATAGCTAGTACACCATCCTCTTGTCCAGGGAGTCTGTAAATAGGGACATATATCTTTCTCAATCAATAATAATTCAGAATGCCTCATAGTCTGCACTGTGGCAACAGTGTAGTATGTCTTGCTGGAATCTGGTAAGCACATTTTGCAATTAGTCTCACATTGTGAAGGTCCTCGGCTCAAACTTAAGTGTGCTTCATTGGTGACTAATTTCTATCCGGGCTGATAAAGGTAAAAATAATGCTGTGTGTGCTCACAACTTTTCAAGACAGGATAGACATACAGATTACGTCTTTACCCCAACTACCTAATTTATACAATTGCAGACTGTGCCCCCACAACTGCGAGAAAGGAGAGATGTAATATTGAGCCTCCACCAGGGATGGACTGGGAACTAAAAGAGGCCCTGGAAATAATTACTGGGGACCAAAAGAGGCCCTGGAAATAATGTTCAAAGTGGCCCCATTTGACACATTTTCAGCAAGTCCAATGCTTTTCCTATGAGAAAATTTGGAAATACCACACAAAAGAGGCCCAGGGTGTAGAGGCCCACCGGGAAATCTCCAGAGTTCCTTATAGGCCAGTCCACCCCTGGCCTCCACCCCTACAAGACAGGAGAGATGCAATATTGAGTGTGTGCCCTCACTCCTGTGCGACAGAAGAGACATGAACATTCAAGCTGTTCCTTCACCCCTGTGAGACAGGCGAGAAGTAGGAATTGAGTGCATTTGCTCACCCATACAAGTAAGGAAAGATGTCAAATTTCCCCTGCAAGACAAGAGAAAAATACAATTTTAGGGTGGTGCATGCACCCCACCCCTGTGTGACAGGGAGACATACAAAATCAGGCTATGCCTCTAGATGCACACAATGAGTATGTGCCCTTACCCCTATAAAACAGATTGTGCCCTACCCTTGTGATACAAGAGAAACATACAAATTGAGTGAGTTATGACTCTGTTGAATCATTCAAACAGTGAATGAATCTGTGTGCAATATCATCCTTTGTTGTTGGTGGATAGGCTGGAACAGTGAAGCCTTTTTTTATTTGTGCTTTGAGATCTTTATTTCCGCAAAATACTGGCTATACTGTCTCTTGTGCTATGACATGAACCTATAGGTCAGGCAGCACTCAACATGTCTTGTTACTATGCTTTGCTTGTTGATGCTTCCAATAGAGCATGCTAACATGATAGAACTCAGGAAACTTTCTGCAGAGGCTACCCAAGACCTCAGATATCTACTTTGGAAAGTGAAAGTTGCCATTGTGGACAAAGTTATCATGGAGTTACATCTTATGCTGGCTTTTGTCAATTTCAGAATTTAAGAGGCTTTGAACTGATTTTAAGATACTGTTTGGTGGAAAACATGAACCTGTCCTAGAGATATTTAATGGGACAGACCAACCAGTCCTCCAGACTCTTCTTTAGAAAGATACTCAGAAAGATAATGGCATTAAAGCCAATGTTAATCTTTACAACTACTTCCAGTAAAAATAACATACTGTCAATATGAGATATTCTGCAGACTTCAACCATGGAGAAGTGCTTAAACGTCTTTGAATTGAAGTACCCGAGGATGGTGTTATAAAAGCTCAAAAAAGTAGACTCATTTTAAACATATATCATGAAGTTGTCATGCACGCAAGTTATGTTCCAAAAAGTAGACTCATTTTAAACATATATCATGAAGTTGTCATCAAGCAAGTTATGAGGGTAACATGCTCGTACTGTACCCTGCTTTGTAGCCCTTCATTGATTACGTTGAAATATATGCCTGTAACCATTATCCTAAGATTTAAGCTCCTAGATACTTCTGAGTTTTGTGCGCTATACAAATGTTCAAAATCCTTAAGTGATGCTGGATTAACAGCAGAAAATCATTCAACGTGTTGGATGTCTACTGTTGCCAAATAGGATCAATTTAATTATTTGATGATGTGCTTCTAATTTTGTAGAATTAAAATGTGCTGATGGCTGAGGCAACGCACACTGCCTTTAAAATGAACTAAACACTCAAGGCGCATATATTTAAATTAGAAACATTTATCTCTCAAACAGTCTCTTGAAATCTGCTTCAAGGCTTTGTATAATGTGCGAAGGTATGTTACAGCGTAACTTGAATGTGGAAATGAATGAGTCAGTGGGGAGAGCCCTTGCCTTTTTCACTGTTCCACAGTGTATTGCATTGACAATATTATTATCAAACTTGTTCTGTTAATCTTATTAGTAATGATCATTATATCAACGTTATCTTACAATAATATAATGGTATTTATTGCATGCAGACCCAGCTTCTGAAAGCAATTGATCACTTTGGACTTCGTAGGAGGTAGTACATGGTGAGCGAAGCATATCAAAGGGGATAAGTACAAGGGAGTGGGGATGTAACAATGGAGCGGGAGGTGGCAGTGGGCAATTTGGCAGCAAGGAATCATCATGCATCTAAATGAGTAAAACTGGGAGAGAATGTAGCTGAGTTCACGGTTAGGAGGGGAGTGAGGGTGTTTGTTGTGGGGGAACCATTCCTTGAAGAGAAGGTCTTGAGCATCTTCCTGAAATGTGAGAAAATGAGTCTGGTGTTGGTGTGGAGGAAGATCCAGATCCTGGGGTCATAGAAAGAGAAGTCAAGTCTTTTGGTTCTTTCCTACCTGTATTTGTAGAGTTCAAGTATATCTTCTTTTTTCTTTTGTATCCTAGGCCTCCAGAGATGCTGAGCTTCTTAATAAGGTAGCTTGTGGATTACATTGGGGCAGCCTTGCACATGATGCAGCAGGTTGTGCAGGTGATACATGCTTGCAGCTGGAGCCAGTGTTGTTCGATGAGGGTCGGTTGATGTGGTCCAATTTGCTTAGATGAGTCATTCTGCAGCATGTAGGACAAATCTCAGAAGTTCCAGGGTGCTTATTGCTAGGCCTTATGTGAGTGCATTGCCACCAGACAGGTGGGTCGAGGAGCATGTTTTAGGTAAGCATTAGTGCAGTCCAACTGGTGTGGGACTGCACAAAACTTATCTCTTGGTATCTCTTGGTATTAGGCAACACACATTTTAATATAGGCTTGTACTGAACAAGTTGGTAGGGTGACTGAGCAGCTAGGCTTATCTTAAGAGGGGTACTGTGAGCTGTAGAGCTGTACAATGAAATCAGTAAACACAAGTATCCAAATAAACATTTGAACACTTAAAGTTATAGTACATTAAATATTTAGTTATACACAAAAATATTTAAAGCATTCTTTACAAAGCAGTAATTAGCTGTAACATTAATCCCAATTTAGGATTCAATTCAAAAAGTGAACAATAAAGCAGGTCAGTAATTCTTTTATATGTTACACATGCCCCAGCACCCAGAGTTGGCATCAGTTGAAGTCAGTATAACATTTATATTGGTAACACCTTTGCAGTATATAGTTATTCAAGGAAGGAAAGGTTAGGATTAGATAAGAACAGATTTATAGTTATAAGAACAGTTAGATTCACCCAAAGGGATGCAGGCAGTGAATTAGCTCCTTCCCCATTCCCATTCAGCCCTATGGGGGCTTGAATGGGAATGGGGAATGGTTTTCAGAATGGGGACTTACCGGGTCCTCCAAGGTTGGAATGACCCGGTAAGTCCCCATTACTACTACCCGGACCCGGACACGACTTTAGAGGCAGCCATGTTGCTATTTATTGCTATCTCCAAAGTCGTAATGACCCCCAATGTGTATAGGCACGTTATAAATGCCATATAATATCATATGATGTCACCCACAGATGATCGGGTATTGGACTTCTGCAGCCTTTGGAAGTCAGAGCAAGTCAGAGGTACCACCAAATTAGAGATTGTCTCGATACTACTTGGTCCCACCAGCCTAAGGGAGGAAGTCATCCTTTATGAGTCTTCCCTGTCGATTTGAGAAAAGGGTCAGCACAGCTCCAGGGCTTCACCAGGCACTTCACGGCCCAAGAGGGTGCTGCTGGCATCTTCTCTTGTGTTATGCTTCAGATGTTCTCCTCCAGTGGTCAACTCTGCTTCTAGTCCCCCTCAGTTTCTATGCAAGTTCACATTCATTCAAAGCCCTAGGCTGTCAATCACACAGCTGGTTGGCTGTCCCCCAGGACAGCTATCCTGCTAATGGGAATTGGTTTCACTCAAGCACATCTAGAGACAAAGGACAGGGAAGTTTCGGGACCTTCCCACACTTTCTTTCTTTCTAGAAACACATGAGCCTGGGCAGGCTTCAGGCTGAAGCCAGCCAAAGGCAAAACACACACTGAACTCAAACCTGATGGAAACAACAAAGTAAAAGTTCAGAAGAAACTAACTAACAGGACATGGTGAACAAAAGAAGACAGGGGCCATATTGTGGTGTAGCACTGCAGCTGAGGTATCAGCCTGCATATACATGCCACTATGTAGTAAAAATAAATTACTGCCACCAGCCATTCAGGTGAGTTAGTGTAACACAATGTTACATGAGGAATGGGTTAAATGAGTTACTATTTAAGCCCCCAGCACTCCACATAGGGTGGTGTGGGATGGAACCATAAAGTAAGGGTAAGTAAGAAAGGGGTCATCTTACTATTCTTCACCCAAAAAAATGTAGTTAAACATTAAGATAAGTCTAAGGGACTTCTCAGTGGCACTGCACAAAAGGTTATGTGTGTTACAATGCAAAGGCAGCCTACAGAGTTTACAAGGCTCCATAAAACGGTAAGGAACATAGAAAATCATAGTTATGAAAACACATGAGTGAGTGAGAAAAAGGTCCCACTCATTCAGGAGTAAACATTAAAAACCCATCAGTCCAGCAAAAGAGCTGGGGGTCTCTACTGTTAAATGGAATTGGCAATTAAAAGAGCATTCTCCCTAACACCACGGTTTGGAGAGCAGATCTGAAGTCGTTTGCTTGGATGAATGACTTGTTTTTCCACAGGATTGAACATTTGTACCAATTTATTTGCATCTGCCTTGCTATATGCTCCTTGAAGGAGAGAAATGCAGAACCTAAGGGACCTGGAGAATGTGGTCAGCTGTGGTGTGAAGCCTTCAAGGTTCATAGCCGAGAGCCAGTACTGGATGTTAGAGTGCTTGTGTTGTTGACCAACAGTAGGAAAACATTCTTCGAGGGGTTGAGATTAAGGCAAACACTGGACATGCAGGTCTGGATCAAAGTGATGCAAGGCTTAATCTTGCAAGTGTCTATGATGGAAGATATATGGAGGTGTGTCTCATCGAGTAGGAAGAATGTCAGCACATTTTATAATTTTTGATGACATGCTTGCGCCTATGCCATCAATGTGCAAAAATCTTAAGAATTTTCTTCTGAAGTTGTGCTGATTGATATCCGTCTTTAAAGAGGGCATGTCATATTTGACATTGTCCTATTTGCAGAATTTGGCCAGACTCTACTTATTGGCCGTTGATGAGCCTAAAGTTGCAGTACAGATTGCATGTGTGGTAGAGTACAATTGGCTCTGTATGGTGTGTGCTTCAGACCATAATTTGTTGCCTAGACTGGCAAGAGTTCTTGGAAAGGAAACTCAACAGAACATGGGCATAATGTAGCAAAATAAAGTACAGTTATCTGCAACAAACCACTGGATTTTGGTGAAGAAAATAAATGCTGAAACTGGTCAGTCATTGTGCTTCCAGCAATATAAAAGGGGTTAAATGCTACTCAAAACCAACCTCATTTTTAAAAGAAAATGAGAAACCTGAGATGGTAAGTACATGCTGTATCACAACAAAGCATTTTGGGAGGACACACCACTCTTAGAATGTTGATAAATTAAAATCCAGGAGAAAACTGCAGATTTCTAATAATTAGCTGCAGAATCTCAATGCACATATTTTGTTTTTCTGACACAGCAAACAAGGTGCACATGAATATGTCCTGCAGGTGTTAGGAAAGGGAATGTGCCTGTGGATGTTTCCATAGGAGTGTCTTATAATTGGACTCATGATTGCTAAGGCTACAATGATCAAACAAACCTTCAGAAATGTTCAATTACCTTTCCGTACCAGATAAAGAAACTCTACTGTCTTCAGATCTAGTCACAAATGCTCACCTTCAGATGATCTGTACCAATTTTTCCACGTACATACAATCTACTGTTAGAAATTTGGAGTGTAAGGAACATTTAATTAATGTGTTGAAAACATACCAGTCAATGACCAAATATCAATAGGCAAATATGGAGCTGTGCCATGGGCAGATATATATTTCACCCCAAAATGTCTTAAAGCCATTACCATATTATTTCATCAAGATGGTTCAATTAACAATGGGAACTATAACAGGGTAATTCATAGAATTCAGCGCACAAGTAGCGCACGCGGCTGGCGCACAGCGTGCGCGTGCGATAGTCTGCGCCAGCCGCGTGCGCCAAAACCGAATCCGGCGCACAGCGTATTCATGGATTTTAGGCACCCAAACCAGCCGTGGCGCAGAGTATCGCAGCGACCCTGCAGCAGCGCCAGTAACGCCCCCAAGAACGCCCTCGCGCAAGGAAAAGCCATCAAAATCGCTAAATCATCGCAAAGGGCTGCGCTAACCCTGGACCAGTTTACAGGGCTGCCAAACAAGGAACGCAAAGCGGGTAACGTGCATATCAGGGGTACGCGTGAAGTTATACACGCGATTAGCCAGGGTACGTGTATTACAGGGGTATGCGGGAAGTTTAACATGCGATTAGCCAGGGTACGTGTATTACAGGGGTACGCGGGAAGTTCAACACGCGATTAGCCAGGGAACGTGTATTACAGGGGTACGCGTGAAGTAGAACACGCGATAGGCCAGGGAACGTGTATCACAGGGGTACGCGGGAATCATCACACGCGAACAGCCAGGGTGCGTGTATTACAGGGGTAGCGGGAAGTTCAACACGCGATTGGCCAGGGTACGTGTATTACAGGGGTACGCGTGAAGTAGAACACGCGATAGGCCAGGGAACGTGTATTACAGGGGTACGCGGGAATTATCACACGCGAACAGCCAGGGTGCGTGTATAACAGGGGTAGCGGGAAGTTCAACACGCGATTGGCCAGGGAACGTGTATTACAGGGGTACGCGTGAAGTAGAACACGCGATAGGCCAGGGAACGTGTATCACAGGGGTACGCGGGAATTATCACACGCGAACAGCCAGGGTGCGTGTATTACAGGGGTAGCGGGAAGTTCAACACGCGATTGGCCAGGGAACGTGTATTACAGGGGTACGCGTGAAGTAGAACACGCGATTGGCCAGGGTACGTGTATCACAGGGGTGCGTGGGAATTATCACACGCGAATAGGCTGGGTGGGCCCTCACAGGTGTACCCTGTACACCCTCCACGGCCCCTGCAGGCAGCCCACAAAACAGGGGACTACCCTGCACACCTGATCATGTCCCCCTGCACCCCCATCCACCAGGGGCACCCTCCACCAGGCCCCCACCCATGTCTCCCACCACCCCCACCCCCCAGCAGTGCAGGGGCACCTGCCATCAGGCCCCCACCCATGTCTCCCACCACCCCCACCCCCCATCCACCAGGGGCACCCTCCACCAGGCCCCCACCCATGTCTCCCACCACCCCCACCCACCAGCACTGTGGGGCACGTGGCCAGCAGGCAGTCAGGCAGCAGCAGATGGCAGGTGGGAGCGTGCTCAGGGCTCTGGGGGACTGTAATTCGGCCTCCTGGCCAGGAGCGTGGTCTTTCGTGTTTGGACGCGTGGACAGCCTGATAGGGAGTGATTTAGCACGTGAAAACCCCACACTCAGCGAATCGCGCGAAAACCCGTCACCAGCATATGTGCGTCTATAGTTACCTGCACGTGCAGTGTCAAAGCGTGTGATTGGTGAAAATGGATCTACACGCAGGAGTGACAAAGCGTGTGATTGGTGAAAATTGATCTACACTCAGGAGTGACAAAGCGTGTGATTGGTGAAAAGTGAGCTACACGCAGGAGTGTCAAAGCGTGTGATTGGTGAAAAAGGATCCACACGCAGAAGTGACAAAGCGTGTGATTGGTGAACATGGGCCAAGCACGTACACGCCGTAAGTGACGCTGTACGTGTGGGCCTGTATATAAGGTAGTGTTGAACACCATTTCCTTGTACGTGCTTTTCGTGGAGAGCGAGTGGGTGAATTCTGTACTTCTTGTCGTTTCACACGCGATTTACTTCACGGCGTTTCCAGTTCGTACTCCCTGTTACCTCTGACAGCTTTTTCTCTTTTTCCTCTTGTACTGGTTTACCTGGGCCTGTTCCCTCAAACAGTGTCCCCTTCTACTGTTGTCCTGTCTCCTCAGACAGCGTACACATCTTCTTTTGGCGGGGGTGTTGCCAACCAAACGCGCTCATTTTTCACGCTCTTTTACCTGGCAGACGGTGAGTCACGCACGTATCTAACTTCTGTGCTTGCCCCGTGTGTAGCCTACCCCTTCAGAGGTCATTCTAGGCTGCGTGTGACACGCATACGTTCATTGTGTTACTGGATGCCACAGCGTAGTGCAGGGTTTTCCATCAGCACACGTGGTCTAGGAGGGGTATTGTGCACGTTCCTTAACTTTTCTGGGGTGCCTGTGCGTTGCGTGACCCGTCATCTTTCCCCAGGGGTGTCATATAGCCTTGCCACTGCACTAGGGTACGAATACCATCTGGTACCCAACCCCTTTGACACCCAATTGCCCAGGACAATTGTGCACACCGACTCCCATACGCACAATAACATCAGTGCCATGGTTGGGAGGCGTGCAAGCCGTAAGGGTGGCAAAGGTGGCCGAGCCACACGTGGTGGCCGTGGAGGATCCACTAGGGGACGTGGTTGTGACTTGCAGGGTGCCCCTGTCCCCCCCAGTCTGGAGGACCAGTCAGGGACACCCATGCTCCCCCCCCCCAGTTGAGGGTCATGTGGCTGATACCAACCCTGATCAGCCCTTGTTGGACCAGCCCATTGTGGCAGCAGACCTGTCCGAGGGTGATCCCATCGCTGACATCCAGGTCAGCAGGTCCACTGCACGTGCACCGGTGCACATTGGTGTCATCAGGGCACGCGCATCTATGCCAGATAGGTCATCTGCTGGCCCCCGTATCCAGGGTGTGGCTCCATCCACCCCACCTCTCATACACCCTGCCAAGACTGTGTCGGTCCTAGTTCATGCACCTCAGATCAGGCCTGACCCCATCCCACTACCCCCAATGCCTGCACCTACTCCCATGCTGAGTGTGCAATCCCACACACCCAGTACTGAGTCCACCACGGCTCCTGCCCCTAGTGTCCACAGCGGCGTAGGACACTCTGGATCCCCACCCCCTTCCAAGCGCAAGAGGAAGAGTGCACGTCCGGCACAGGCTGATTCCCCAGGCACGGCTGCACAGTCCGGCCCATCAAGGAAGCCAAGCTTCACAGACGCCGAACTGAATGCACTTGTTCAGTATGTGTCAGATCATGATAGGGAAATGGTCATCGTTGCAGGGTCCAAGACCACACATGCCAGACGCCAGGCACACTGGCAGACCATTGCTGACAGAATAAGTGCCCTTGGAGTAGTGAGGCGCACAGCTAGTGATTGCCAGAAGCGCTGGAATGACCTTAAGCGCAGGGCAAAGGATAAGCTGGCCTCAAGTCATGCCGCAACCTTGGTGACTGGAGGTGGGTCCCCAGCACAGGAAATAGAACTCACACCACACGAGTCCGTAGCTGGATCCTACGTCACCGAGGGACAACTCCAAGGTGTGGGAGATCTCCCTGATTACGAGGCATCATCCGGTGAGTGCACATGCATGTGTGTATTATCCATGTGCATGGTGTGTGTGTGAAGCATCCATGTTGGGTGCCTGTCAAGGGGGTGTGTGGCAGAGTAGATAGTGGCACCCATGTGCCTCATCCAGTATGTTCAGTGCAACACCATCTGCCCACAGCACTATCCCAACTGGCAACAGTGCACATATGGCCCTACACCATGGAAGTTGCCCTTGAATTGTCATTTTGTCACTACATTGTTGCTCATACTCCCCTGTCTATTCATCTGATGTCTTACATACCATTCCTATACTTTCCCCCAGCCAATCAAGTTTCATCTTCACATGCCTGACATGCAATGATACCACATGCTAATGCGTCCTCTGTATATAAATGCCAACCAACATGCTGTCATACTGTGGATGTTGCCTTGACATCCACCTCCTACCTGTGTGCTTTGGTACCGTCTGGTTTCGAGCCCCATTCCCTCACACTCCATGCTGCTCTTCATGGTCTATCTTCCCTGACTTCTACAGTTCAGACCATCGTGCCCTACTCACGACACCTGCTTGCTAACAGTCAAATGAGGGCACCCTGCCCTCCAATGCGACCCACCCTATTGCTGACAAGTGCATCTGAGCCTACTCAAAGCCAACTCTCACTGACATCTGCTCATACATGCCTTTGCCTGTCCCATAGACCCTTCACATGGTCCCTGTCCTCTCTCCTTGCTCCTCTTCCACCATCAATGGTGGGACCCGTTGGGGTGTACTCCTGGCCTCCTTCCAATCCTCAGAGGCCACAATTGATGTGCATGGTAATGGGAGCATCTCAGTCCAAGGCCCTTAGGCCAACCTCATTCTCCTTGAGAAATGCTAGCCACATCTCATCAACTTCCTTACCTCTCCTGCTGTCCCCCTCCTCTCTCCTCATCAATCCTGCACTGCCTCCCTGCACCCTCCCATGATCCTTCTCCGCCTCCCACTCCAACTCCTACACATGCTGCACCTCTGATCTCTAGCACTCCCCGTAAGTCCTCCAAGGCTGTCAACCTCCTCCACAATTACACTCCTTTCACTGCGGCTGCATCAGGCATTCCTCCGATATCTGTCACTTACATGAGGTCATGCACCTTGACATCCTTGGTCTCATGGAAACATGTCTGACGGCCAGCTCTGTCTGCATCCTTCACACACTCCTACCTGATGTTCAGGAGACCCTCTCCTTTGCCCGCCACTACTGTGCAGGGGGGGTGTGCCCTTGGCTTCCCTGAGGGTATTCCTGCCACTGTCACTCCTACTTAGACCTACTCCACTCTGGAATGGCTTGTGTGACGTCTCTCTCTACCACACCTTGACATTCACAAACTGTGCGTACTGTGTCTGGGAAAACTGGTCAAATGTACTACTTCCTTTCTGAGTGTCCTCACCTCTCCTCCTCACTCATGTCCCCAGACACAGGAATCCTCTTCCTTGTTGCTGTACGCATCCACCTGCATGCTTGTTGACCCCCCCACGTGACCTTTCTGTGACCTCAGCAACTCCCTCTCACCCTCTAGACTCCCGTCTGTCCCTACTCATTCTGCAGGGCACACTCTTGATGCTCTGATCTCATCTGACTTTCCCCTCTCCGTCCATCTCTGCACTCCTCTCTCCTGGAGTGATCACATTCTCCTCTCCTCCCAGCTCACCCTCACCACACCAGAGGCAAAGCCACCCTCACCACTGTCACACACCTTCTTGGTATTCCAACCCATGAAGTGTGTGTCAGTCGAGGCTCATGCTGCCAAAATCTCCCCCCCATCCAGCTCCCCCTTAGGCTCACTCCCATCCTGACAGGGCCCACTCCATGCTCCACTCTATGTCAGGTACACTGGATGTCTTTGCCACGGTCATGACCACCTGTCTGAAGCCCCATGCCAATGCAGAGTCCTGGCATGACTCGGATCATGTGAACCCAGACCACAGGTGCCGGGTGGCAGAGAGGGAATGTCCTGCATCATGCTCATCCTCTGGCAAACTGGCCTGCCACATGCTCCAAAGGCAATAGCGCCTCACCCTTTTCACCAAGATGAGATCCCCAATCCAAGGGCACATATCTGCGGCATGTGACAACCTTGCCGAGCCAGATGCAGTGTGTACCTCCCCTGTCCCCTCCGAGCCCACAGCACTGCATGATTGTCTCTGTACCCCTATAGGCCACCCCCCCAGCACTTGTCTGCGCCTAACACCATCTGCCCTTGACGTTAAGTCCTACTTACCTTGTACAGCACTTCCAGCCGCCACTTCCCCTTGCACATCATTGTGCCACCCACCCCTGCACTTGCGTGACATGAATGACACCAGCACCAGTAGGATTGTTGACTGGCATCCCCTACTGCCCCACCACCCCTCAGTGCTCCGCTGTACCTTCATACATTTCTGGACCGGTGCTTCACGAATGCTATATGATTCCTTTACAGGTGATGGGGAGGTGGAATCTCATTGTTTACTGCATTTTGTTGATGTAGACAAGGCACTGTGCATCGTGGCCAATTTGGACTAGCAGATCCATGTACAACATGTCAACTTATTGATGTGATGATGCAATGTCAGGACCAGAGTGGTAGAAATCCAAAAAAGTTGCCCTCCTCTCCCTCTTCACTTGGTGGCTATGTCACATGCCATGTGTGTGATGGCATGTGCCTTTGACATGGCAATCACCGGCCAATGTGTGATGGCAGTGCTAGGCAGCATGGTGAGCAGGCGTTGCTCTCCAATCTGTACATTGTATGCCCTGAGCCTCCCCTACAGACCCAGTGATGGTGAATGCATAGGAGGTCTCCCAGTCATGTGGGACATGTGTCGTAGAACTACTGCCTCTGTTGTTCATCAGCCCTTGTTGCATGCCATGGTGCTAATGCCTGTTTCCATTTTTCTCTTTCATGTCTTTGCAGGGGACGAAGCACTTGTTGATGCTGGGGATGTGGTGGTTGAGCCATCCCAGGAGGGCAACCCGGGCCGACCTTCCACAAGTGAGGGACGTGGTGTGTTTGTGGGTGAAAACCCACAAGTGCTGCAGGTCGTGCTGTCGAGGGTTGTCTCTGGGGGTTCCTCCCCCGAGCAGTATTCAGGTGTAGACTCGGAGGATGACACCTATGTGCAGTCGCAGGTGAGTGTTCTTGGGAGAGAATCTCCTCTGTCCGACCCACCTGCAGCCGGGCCATTGCCCTCAATGGGGATGTCAGTGTCGGCAGCTCAGCCTCCGGTGGTTACGGATGCAGGGCCACACCACACAATCTCTGATCCTGTTCCTGGGGCTGCAGATCAGAGAGGGAATGCAGTCCTGCAGCCTGAGGCCTTGCCGGCACAGCAAGGCGCAGTCCGCCTTGCCCCAGGCAGGTGTGGTGCCCGTCAACGTGGTGGCCGTATGCCACCTGGCAATACCGCTTGGGAGCAATCCATCTACGGTATGGCCAACCAACAGGCAGCATCATCCGAGATGATTGCACAGGCCATGGATAGGGTGGCCACTTCCATTGTCCCCCCAGAAAGGCTGATGGAGCGACTGGAGCAGGCTACAGAGTCCATCAGCCAGGCACACAGGGAGGATATGTTGGCGTCCAACAAGGACAGGCGGGCGGCACTGGCGACTCTGCGGGAATCACTTTCCATGGAGTCCCAGCGCCACAGGGAAGGCCTGAGGGAAGAATTCCGTCACCTCAGGTCGACCCTGTTAGAGCTTGAGGCTTCATCCCATAGAAGGACAGAGGAGCAGCTGGAGCGTCTGACACGGACGCTCTCGGCCGAGATGCAGGCAACTCGTGCGGAGGTCAGGTCATCCCGGGAGTTACTGCATGGGGACCTCCGCATGATTATAACCCAGAACCAGAACTACCAGACCCGCCTGCTTGCAGCCATGGAGGAGCAAACTCGTGCTTTGCGTGGGCTGCCTCCCATTGTCACACCATCTTCTGAGGCAGCTCCCCCACCTCCTGAGTCAGCTGCAGGGTCTGGCCAGAGCGATAGCGACTCATCTCCCACAACAGAGTAGCCGTGTGGGCCACGAGCCTATGGGGTGTTTTAGTTTCCCATGATCCACACAGGTGGATTGTGGCGTGCATCCTGTCCTCGGACCTCATAGGTGGCCCCCCCCCCCCCGCCGGCCCTTTCATGGCCATTTTTTCTCAATTTTCTTTTTTCTTTTCCAAGAGTGTTGCCTTGTGTGGGTACCTGGGCATACACTGTATTGTGGCTGGGCACATGCAGGCTTGTCCTGAGTTTGGTTTAGATGCTTGGGTAGCAGACATCCACACCCCTCCTGCTTCCCTTTCCATGTTCTTGCAAAGGGTGTGCCCAAGTGACAGCAAATTACACGGTGACATTGGACTCCCATGAGCTGTTGGCCAGTCCATAGTCAATACTGTGTAGACATTCATAGTGTACATTGTTGTTGCACCTAACTATGCATGATGGTTTGATATGTGCCTCTACTTACATATGTTGCTCATGTTTTGCAGGTATTTCACACAGTTCTTCACACGGGCATACTCTCTGGAGTCAGACTACATGTCGGTAGATGTGCACTGACACTTTTGCGTGGCGCCATCACTGTACATCTGGACGGTGAGGACATACCAGCAGAATCAGGTAATGAGACTACCATTGATTACATGCATTGTGTCTTGTTTGGGTGGGCTTCAGGGTGGGTTGGTGTGTAATTTGATTGAAATTACTCTTACACAGGTGTGTAGCAGTGGCTCCAGCGCGGTTAGCTGTTCAAGTGCGGCTATGTTCCATTTGGGGCACTGCTATTTGTGACACCGGTGTCATGTTGTGATGGCCAGTTTGTTTGCTCTCACATACCATGACATGGTGTCCTCAGTGGCGGGACTGTGAAGGGGATGGGTGACATGGCAATGTTGTCATGTAGTGAATTGCCTGTGGCAATGCATATTTGATTGATGGAGTTGTGTCTTCTCGTTGTGATGCATTGCTGGTGTATGTGTAGGTAGGGGTGCACACATTGTGACACTTCCATGTTAACAATCTCAGGCTGATGTGTATCTGACAGTTTATTGTCGAGTAATTTAGTGACATTGTCAGGTAGTGTCATCATTGATTGTCAGATGGTATGTGCCAGAGCAGTGTGCACTAGCCAGCACTGTGATTCCTAGGTGAAGAAGTTGGCCACCAGTTGCGTACGGGCTGCCACCCCCCGTGCCCTTTCCCCTCCCATGCGCAGCGGGCGTGCATGTGGTTGTGGATGTGGGGGCACCACCATGTCCACGGGCAGGCCCCGGCGTGTTGCAACGTTGTGCAGGACACATGCTGCCACTATGATCCTGCACACTATTCGGGGAGCATATAACAGCTGCCCGCCAGAACGGTCAAGGGAGCGAAAGCGTGACTTCAGCACTCCGAATGTGCGCTCCACTATGCCCCGTGTTGCAATGTGGGCTGTGTTGTACCTTACCTCGGGTGGCGTGGTGGGGTTCCGGATTGGGGTCATCATGTGTGGGCTGATAGGGTAGGCACTGTCCCCTGCGGAGGTGGTGATGGGTATCATTAGTGGTGTTGTGTCATGACCCAGTATCTGACATGCATGCATGTGCAGTGGCATTCATGCTCACCAAGCAGCCATGTATCTCCATGCTGGCCAGCCTCCAGGTCCCGGCATAGTGTAGACATTCTGTAGATGAAGCTGTCGTGGGTGGACCCGGGATAGTTGGCATATACTGATGTGATTATTCCCTTGGCATTGCATACAACTTGCACGTTGATGGAATGCCAGTGCTTGCGGTTTCTATAGATGTGCTCTATTGCCCTGGGTGGACGTAGAGCCACATGTGTGCAGTCAATTGCACCAAGCACTTTGGGGAATTGGGCCACACCATAGAATTCCTGGATGCACGTCCGCCTTTCTGCATGAGTCCTGGGGAGATATATGTGCCTGCGGACTGATGGCCGTGCAGTGATGATGTTCAAGACCTGGTGTAGGCAGCGTGACTGCGTGGCCTGTGACACACCACCCACTATGGCACTTGTCCGCTGAAAGGATCCAGTGGCCAAGAAGTGCAGTACATTCAGGACCTTCTGCAGGGGGCTGAGTGCTTGGGAGCACAGGGTGGGTGATGTGAGGTCATCCTCCCACTCACTGACCAGGTCCAGTATGATGTGTGCTGGAAACCTGTACCTCCCATACACCTGGTCATCAGGCATCCCGAATAGGCTGGTTCTGGGTGTGAATATTCTGGCCCTGACTCTCCTCCTCCTCCTCCTTTGGTAGCCCACTGCCACTGCTGCTAGGAACGGTATGTTCATCCTGGCATCTGGCTTGTTTATTGATAAGTGCGCAAATTAATGCCTTGTGCGTGTTCTAGGCGAGCGTGTGACCCTCGCACCCCTGGAATCTAGTTCCCACTCCAATAGCGTGTGGAAATTCCCACGCAGCAGGCATACAGGTGCGCAGACGTACTTGCGTGTGTAAGTGCCCGCGCACCCCTGTAATACACGTACATAGGCCAATCGCGTGTACGCGCACTTTTGGCCAATTACACGCGATGTAATACACGTACATTGGCCAATCGCGTGTACGCGCACTTTTGGCCAATTACACGCGATGTAATACACGTACATTGGCCAATCGCGTGTACGCGCACTTTTGGCCAATTACACGCGATGACACTCTGACGTGCAGTATTTCCACGTGTGCTCCGTCATCACGTGCTGAGTGGGGAACGCCCGTGCGGATCACGTCAGACGCGCTTACGCGGTGAGGGACTCTGGTCCAATAGAATCGCGTATGCGTGCTGATGCACTTACGCGCTAAGGCCCTTTCCTCGGATTTCACGCTGACGTGCAGGAATTTCACGTGCCAAATCACTCCGTATCAAGCTGGCCACCCGAAAACACACGGAACACCACGCTCCTGCCCAGAAGGCCGAGTTACTGCCCCCCCAGTGCCCTGAGCAGCCTCCCACGTGCTATCTGCTGCTGCCTGCCTGCCTGCCTGCCTGCTGCCACCGTGCCCTGCCATTTGGTGCCTGCACATCAGCCATCTGCAGGGGTCCAGTTGCTGTGTCCACCCCTGCTGGAACTGAAGACTCCCAACTGGGATTACATCGCTCCACAGCCCAGCCCCAGGACCCAGTTGCCCACCCACACCTGCCTCTGGGGTTGCCATGTCGGGCACTTCGACATCTGGCACCAGTGGCAACCCCAGGCCAGAGGGGCAGAGGGGCACCAGCTTCACTGCCACCGAAGTTGGTGTCCTGGTGGAGCATGTCCTGGGGCAGTATGATGCCCTCTTTGGATCGTCCCACGCCAGCAAGGAAGGACGGGAGAGGATCTGGGCCGACTGTGTGGTTGCCATCAACGCGGAGGGGGTGGCAACCCGCAACGTCCAGAAGATCAAGAAGCGCTGGGAGGACTTGAGGTCCAGGACCCTTGTGAAGGCCCGGCGCCTCGTGGAGGGGGGCCGGGGCCGCATGAGTTCCATCCAGAAGAGGGTCCTGGAACGCGTACGCCCAGCGCTCCACGCCCAGGTCCTTGAGAGGGAGGCCCGTCTGGAGTTGAGCGGTAAGTGTGCAAGCATTACTGTGTGAGACAGGGCATGTTGCGGTGTGCTGGTTCTATGATACTTGCCTGTATGTGTGCCATGGGCCATGTATGCATGTATGTGTGCAGGGACATCATGGTAATGCATGTGCGACCAGTGATGTGTGACCCACATGGTTGTTGCATGTGTTGAAATGTGGCATGGGGAGCCCTATGCAGATTTAGGACATGAGAGCATGCCAGTCTCTGTACCTGGACATGGATGGGGGTGAAGGATGGGTGCTGATGCCAGGTACATATATGGTAGCCATGTCTGTGTGCCTGACCTGCGTGTCTGTGACCTGTGCATGCCATGGATGCATGACACATGTGTGTGACAATGCACAGATTCTGTGACGCACCCAACTAACCCTTGTTTCGCCTGTGTTCGTTGTGTTTGGGGCCAGATGGATGTGACTGAGGTGAAGTGTGTGCATGTGATATGCATGAGCCATGATGCATGTGAGTCACATATCATTGAATGTTTCAAGAGTCAATTGGACATGCATGGAAATGTGCATGGCATGCACCATGCCTGTTACTGTGTGTGTTTTGCCTGGACTGACCCATGTGTTGTGGAGGGACATGATGGAAGTGTACTTTGACAGGGGTGCTCATCTGCTATTGCTTCCTGTCTAGGGGACCATTTTACAGTAGCCTGATGCTTGTGTCCTTTGTCTCCCTCTACGCAGCGGCTAGTGAAGAAGAGGGCGGAGCAAGGCGGCGGGGATGCCCCCACGGCTGCAGCGGAAGGGGTGGGTGAGCCCCCACAGGGGCCTGCTACGGCGGGAGACGGTGAGGAGCCATCCAGGTTGGTGGTTTGCACAGAGGAGGAGGAGGCCGACACTGGTGCACACATGGGGCCTGGTGGGAGCATCCCTGCTGGTGCAAGTGGTGCAGTCCAGGGCCAGGGGCAGGAGGCAGCACAGGTCACCGTGGAGGTGCCTGTGCATGTCGCTGTCCCTGACCCTGTGAGTGCACCACCATGCACCAGCAGGGATGCCCCGTCCCAGGCCCGTCCGCAGGTAGTGGGGATGTCCATGTCAACTGACTCCCCTCCACCTGCGGCCGTGGGAACCCCTGGCCGCGTGGAGCAGGTCCTGATTGGGGTCGCGATGCGCACGGCTGTGATTCGTGATGACGTGCGTGCTTCCCGGGAGGAGCACGCACGTCATCACGAAGTGCACCGTGCCGACGTGGCCCAATTGGGATCGGCCATGTTCGGGGGGTTCCTGCATGTGTTGGCCAATCTGACGGCCCTCTCCTCCTCTGTGCAGGCTATCCAACGGTCGTTCTCCTTGCCGTCTTCCGGCCCAGATGCCATCATGGCCCCCTGTGGACCTGCCCCGACCAATGCAGCCAGCTCGGTGGGGATCCCATCCCTGCCACAGTTGGGAGTCGGAGGTCCAGCAGGGGTGGACGACACAGCAAGTGGACCCCAGCAGATGGAAGATGTGCCGGCATCATCGGGCAGGGCACGTGCACGACGGCGTCGGTGGTTACCATCAGCCTGGATGCCGTCGTGCTGGCAGAGGCAGTGGCGTCGGAGGCAGCAGCGGGCTCGACGTGGGAGGCATCATGGCTCAGGGCCATCAAGATCAGAGGGGCAGGCATCGGCCGGAGGGCAGGGCAACCCTGGCATGGCGGTGTGTTCCGTGTGGGAGGAGTTTGGCCAGCGGATAGGTGCGGAGCGGCAGCGGGCGGAAGAGGAGCGGCTCGCCATGGCCAGGGCGGAGATCTCCATGCATCGGGCATTGAGGCGGGCTGAGTGCCTCGAGGAGGCTCGCAGGGATTTTGGTGAGCACATGGGGTTGTCCCTGCGAGACCTCGGGGCCAGGACAGAGTCCCGCCTCCAGGACATTGACATGGAGTTCGAGGATGCCCTGGCCAGCATCACCAAGTGAGCCGCAGGACTAGCCCGCTGCCTTTGTATATAGTTTTTTAGTTAGTTAGTGCTAGGTTTCCTTTATTTATTTTTATTATTTTGGACCGCTCGGACAATGGCCACTTTTTTGTACATATTTATTTTATTAGTTAGTATTAGGTTTCATTTGTGCTGTTGGGCTCATGGACCCTGGAACATTCCTGTATATATTGATCTATTTTGGGAGATACATTTTTTAAATTTTTTATTGTTTACACCATGACGTAATGGTTTTTCTTTGATTTCCTACTACATGGTTTTGCTTTGGACAAATTATATTGATTTTTTCATCCTTTGTTTTTTGGTTTATCATTTTTGTTCTCGGACATGGACCTTTTATTTACTTTGCCACATAGTTGTAAGTTTTATTGGTTTACTTGATTTGTGTTTTTAATACATTTTTATATTATCTTACACTTGTGTTATTTTCTCTTTGGTTTCTTACATGTCATGATATGGGTTTTGACATTCACTTGCACCCATTGTGTATGTGTGTGTGACAGACATGTGTTCTTTTGCATACTTGCCTTTGGGGTTGTGTCATGTGATTGCATTCACTATGTGGGTGCATGCAATCCTTGCCTGGGTGTTTGTGCTGGGTATGCTGGCCATTACTGCCATGATTGTGTATCGTCAGGACCTGGGGCCAGGGGGAAATGGGTGGGGGCCTGCTGGCAGGTTCCCCACAGTGCTGGGGGTGGTGGGAGACATGGGTGGGGGCCTGGTGGAGGGTGTCCCTGGTGGATGGGGGGTGGGGGTGGTGGGAGACATGGGTTGGACATGGGTGGGGGCCTGCTGGCAGGTTCCCCACAGTGCTGGGGGTGGTGGGAGACATGGGTGGGGGCCTGGTGGAGGGTGTCCCTGGTGGATGGGGGGTGGGGGTGGTGGGAGACATGGGTTGGACATGGGTGGGGGCCTGCTGGCAGGTTCCCCACAGTGCTGGGGGTGGGGGTGGTGGGAGACATGGGTTGGACATGGGTGGGGGCCTGCTGGCAGGTTCCCCACAGTGCTGGGGGTGGGGGTGGTGGGAGACATGGGTTGGACATGGGTGGGGGCCTGCTGGCAGGTTCCCCACAGTGCTGGGGATGGGGGGGGTGGGAGACATGGGTTGGACATGGGTGGGGGCCTGCTGGCAGGTTCCCCACAGTGCTGGGGGTGGGGGTGGTGGGAGACATGGGTTGGACATGGGTGGGGGCCTGCTGGCAGGTTCCCCACAGTGCTGGGGGTGGTGGGAGACATGGGTGGGGGCCTGGTGGAGGGTGTCCCTGGTGGATGGGGGGTGGGGGTGGTGGGAGACATGAGCAGGTGTGCAGGGTAGTTCCCTGTGGTGTGTGCTGCCTGCAGGGGCCGTGGAGGGTGTACAGGTAATGCCTGGGAGCACACAGCCATATCGCGTGTGGGACTTCCCGCGCACCCCTGAAATCCACGTACCCGGCCATATCGCGTGTGGAACTTCCCGCGCACCCCTGAAATCCACGTACACGGCCATATCGCGTGTGGAACTTCCCGCGCACCCCTGAAATCCACGTACCCGGCCATATCGCGTGTGGAACTTCCCGCGCACCCCTGCAATCCACGTACCCGGCCATATCGCGTGTGGAACTTCCCGCGCACCCCTGAAATCAACGTACCCGGCCATATCGCGTGTGGGACTTCCCGCGCACCCCTGCAATCCACGTACCCGGCCATATCGCGTGTGGAACTTCCCGCGCACCCCTGAAATCCACGTACACGGCCATATCGCGTGTGGAACTTCCCGCGCACTCCTGAAATCCACGTACACGGCCATATCGCGTGTGGAACTTCCCGCGCACCCCTGCAATCCACGTACCCGGCCATATCGCGTGTGGAAATTCCTGCGCACCCCTGAAATCAACGTACCCGGCCATATCGCGTGTGGGACTTCCCGCGCACCCCTGCAATCCACGTACCCGGCCATATCGCGTGTGGAACTTCCCGCGCACCCCTGAAATCCACGTACACGGCCATATCGCGTGTGGAACTTCCCGCGCACCCCTGAAATCCACGTACCCGGCCATATCGCGTGTGGAACTTCCCGCGCACCCCTGCAATCCACGTACCCGGCCATATCGCGTGTGGAACTTCCCGCGCACCCCTGAAATCAACGTACCCGGCCATATCGCGTGTGGGACTTCCCGCGCACCCCTGCAATCCACGTACCCGGCCATATCGCGTGTGGAACTTCCCGCGCACCCCTGAAATCCACGTACACGGCCATATCGCGTGTGGAACTTCCCGCGCACCCCTGAAATCCACGTACCCGGCCATATCGCGTGTGGAACTTCCCGCGCACCCCTGCAATCCACGTACCCGGCCATATCGCGTGTGGAAATTCCCGCGCACCCCTGAAATCCACGTACCCGGCCATATCGCGTGTGGAACTTCCCGCGCACCCCTGTAATCCACGTACCCGGCCATATCGCGTGTGGAACTTCCCGCGCACCCCTGAAATCCACGTACCCGGCCATATCGCGTGTGGAACTTCCCGCGCACCCCTGCAATCCACGTACCCGGCCATATCGCGTGTGGAACTTCCCGCGCACCCCTGTAATCCACGTACCCGGCCATATCGCGTGTGCAACTTCCCGCGCACCCCGGTATGCACGCACACGTTTATTTTTTCTCTCAGCGCGTGTCTGTGTTTGTGGGTACCCCTTTGTACGTCATTTGTCCTGGAGGGCCACAGTATTGGACATTGATCATGTCTGTATATAGGTGCTATTTGTTGGCGCACCTTTTAGCGCACATTTCTTGCAGGCGCAGAGACGCTACCGCCTGCTTTCTTGTGGCGGTCGTGTTTGTGCCTGTTTGTGCCTGTGCGCTGCTTTGAGCGTGCGCTTTTTTGCCCTATTCTATTCCATGAATACGTGTTGTATGCGAGCGTGTGGGCGTTCCGCGCACTTGCCTCCTATACTTTCCCGTGCCGCCCACATTCTTCCCCATTCCGAGTGTTGTGCCCCATTTTATTCCCCATTCCGAGTGTCCCGCCCTGTGTTCCGCCTACTTTAGAACTGTGCGCTGCGCTCGGAGTGATAGCGCAGTGGCCGTGGCGCACGACGTTGGTTGACCTGTGCGCCGGCCTGCGCCGCGCGCTTTTTCGGCGCACGTCCTCTGCTTTTCTTGCGCACGGACTTCCATGAATCGACGTGCGCTGGTTTCCCTGCGCTTTTCGCTAATTTTCGGCGCAGCGCACGTATTGGCCCCTCTGCGCCGGGATTTTCGGCGCACATTTATTCCATGAATCGGCCTGTAAGTGTTTCTGGCTATTCTTCAGAACACAGTGATTTTTGCTGCCACCTGCAGACTACACCATCATCGACATGGCATCCTTGGCTGCTGAACTGCCACTTGGTGCTGCACCTGCTTCAGCACCACCACCACCCCCTCCACCACCACCACCTCCCCAAGGGCCTGAAGAGGGGAACAGGAGTGAGGATGCGGAGGAGGAAGAAGAGGATGATGAGAATGAGGTAGAGGAAATCCCTACTACCCGCACTAGGCGTGAGTCTTGGGTGTGGCGGTTATTTACCATTCATGGGAATGGTCCTAAGGCTCGTGCGAACCATGTTACCTGCAATGAGTGCAAAATGATACTCAGTCGCGGGAAGCTCGGTAACTACAGCTTTGGGACCACTACTATGAAGCGACACCTGAGGTCATTTCACTCTGGGGCTATTCGCAGGGTTGTACCTTGCGAAGAACGTAGCAGGTTGATTTCCTCTACTTCATCCTCTGTTTCTGATCCTGTCACCACAAGGACCACCTCTGTGGGACAGCGTCTTTCTGAAGCTGCCTCACAGGCCATACAGAATGCTGATGACCCTTACCTTTCGAGGTTCACAGTTGTATATATGTACTGTGACACAGTACTCTGCAGGGGGGAGCGACTTCGGAGTGCTTATGAGACTATCGTCTCAGAGCACGAGAAGACCTGCTCACTACCCAAATAAAACCCACTCTACATCTTCCTCTCTCAGCTCGCCCTTTCTTATCCCTGTGGTTGGTGTCCCCCCTTTGCCCTCCTTTACCCTCCTCTCCTACTGTGTCGTGTCTGAAAAACCAAAAAAAAATACAAAATTACAAAAATCAAAAAGAAATAAGGCTCTTTTCAGAGCCGCCTTTCCCAGTTAAAAAATAGAAGTGAAAATAAATGAAGCAGGGCTCTTTGTATTTTTTAGAAGTCTGCGAACAGTTTGCGAACATTAAAAAAATTGGGTTACTACTCCATCACAAACATTGTAATTTTCTCTGGAAAGAAGTGGTGGCTCTGAAAAGAGCCTTTGGGTGGTGTTTGTAAATAAAAAATTGTAAATGCTTAACATCTACTTCAAAATCGTTGTTGTAATTCCAAAAAAGGTCGCAATGCATTTTGTACATTTCTCAGAAAAATCTGATTGCCAGCATAAGTAAGATGGACTCCATCTCTGCGAAAAATGTATGTACTACAAAACATAATATTTTCATTGTGAAAAGAAGACATGCCAAAATCTCTTAAAAAGCCAGAAAACAGCCTTATTAACATTGCGCCTTGCTTTTTCCATTTGTGGACATAATGAAGAAGAACGAAGCCACATTTGTCTCTGCGCAATCCGTGAAAATATCACTTGCGAATTAGGAAACATGTCCATAACCTTCCTCAGTCCTTCTTTCATAGCAAATTGCAAAAAAATTCCAGTCACATGCCCTAAACTGTTCCCTCCACAATGAATTACAATTATGTCTGGATGTTGCTCTGTCTCCAAAGTAGCACAGAGAGGTAGCAAATCCAACCCCTTCATTCCACGTACTCCATGCCAGTGTACTTCCACATGTGGGAATCCAAGATCTACAGCTACTCCACAGCTTTCTGCATGCACCTTCAACCAATGTATCCACGAATCTCCTAAAATCCAAACAATCTGTTTTCTGAAACACACAGCCATAGCTATCTTTTGTTCTCTCAGCAAAAAGAGTATCTGAGAAAATCTCTCCTGGCACAACACACCCACCAAACTTTCCTGACCAATCCCTTTCAGTGCTTATTCTCATTTGCATGACTTCTGAAACCAAAAATCCCCAGATGTAACTACCGATGTCCACGAACTACCGCCATGTCCGCGGACATATCGTAACATGAACAGCCCTTCTACCATTTCCACTACACTCTCTCTGCCATTCCCTCATTGGATGTACCTCAAAAATCACATGACCATGCACCAATCACATTCAAGACCTCTACATCTAACTGCATCATCATAGATCAGCACTGCAAATGTACTCTGAATCTCTCTGAGTACAAGTGTCATATCATTGGCAAGCAGCATCTACCAGAAATACTGTACAAGTCTTCAAGATTTCTACTTGCAGCTCCATGCATATCCATATGCATGAACACAAACTTCAGGTATGCATATTTTCTGTATAGTAGATGAACACATTTTCAAACAGACTTTTACCTTGTAAAATCTGTAAAATGAATTTACTGTACTTTTTTCAATTTCCTAAAATCAACTATCACTTACAAACCTTTATACTATTTACTTTCTTTATACACACACACTCAAATCATGTTAAACTAACATTTTTTTAAATGAAATATATAGACTACATATATTCAAACAAAATTGCATGCAAACACAATCTATGTTTAAACCTTTATAAAAATACTTATACAATTTCATATTTTTTGTTTTTATTTATTTATTTACTTAATTACTTTAAATTAGACATGACATTGAGGCTCTATTACCTAGAACATTTTACTTACAGAAATAGTGGTATTCACTAATATATTATACATTTCACAAGACATAGTAAAGATATTTTTTTTTGCTACAGTTAGTCATTCAATACAATTTGTTCATTAAGAACATATCATATGTACTGAACTGATGCAATGTATCTTATGTAAATTAATTAGTTTAATGGTTTTACAGAAGGCACTGAGGATTTCAATTAAAAAAATCAATATCTAAATTAAAAACACTGCTATATACAAACAAAGTTACTAATTTGAAGCTTTTACAATTGCAGTGAAGACCAGTTTCCTGAAAAGAAGCAGCCAAATTCGAAGAAGAAAGAAAAACTAAGAAGTTACCTGTTAATTTTAAAAAAAAGTAAGTCAAATTTCACCATAATATTTGTATTATTAATGAAATATACTATAACATTAATACGAGCTATTTTGGTTTCTAAAAATAGAGATTTTGTACCATTTTGTCCAAAAATGTCCATGTCTTAAACAGCGATTTACAGCCAGAATGGCCCACAAATTTCTATTTTTGGACACACAAATTAGCCAACTGAACCACTACAATTTTCATATTATAGAACAAACAACTGTTTTAATTGTATACATTAGATTTACTATTTGTACTTTTCCACACCACTAGCTTACTTTTTTTTTGTCATCTGAACCCCAGTTTAGTAACACATAAATTCAAGAATACCTATCCCTACTAGTTTTAGTTCCCAATGCACAATCACACACCATTACATACATCTTTATCATCTTACTCAAACACTCATGCACACAGCACACATACATTCCAGAACACCCCAACCCATATCTTCTTTATTTTTTTCAACAGACCCTAAAGAATGCCTACCAAAAGTCAAGTCCATAGAAAGCAACGCAAAAGTAGAGCAAATGAAAATAAAGGTGTCCAACATAAGCATCATCTCTAGCAGAATTTGTAAAAAAAAAGTTGAAACAAAACAGCTAATACAATCATTTAGTGAAACACAAGAAGTTTCAAGTACAACAACTTCGCTTCCTCTATCGAAATGTAAAACAAACCAAAAAACAATTAACAGAAAATCAGCTATCAGTACAGATAAAACTACTTCTTCAAATTCTAATATAGTGCAAAGTAAGCATACCAAGAAAAGTATTTTAGCCAAAATATACCGTCACAAAGTCCTTCAAAATCTTATAAAAACAGGAGAGAAATCAGGTTCAAAGCTTAAAACCTATCGTAGGAAATTAATCTTAGAAGCATTGATGGACAGTGCAATTCTTCTCAAAAGACATTTATTTTTTTTACTGTTAAACAAAATGAAACCACTAACAAAACTAATAACTAAATTACAAAAAAGACTTCTCAATAAGCGAAATGTCAACAGAAAGAACTTCTTAAGTATCTGCAGAGGTGAATGGAATCACACTACGAGCACAGAACCATATTTTAATGAAGAAGCGTACAAACAAAAGCAAACAAATACAATTGCCATAAATAGCAGTGAAAAAGTGAATAATACCATAATGGAACAAGAAGTACTCCTTACAAAAATATGCCCTGAAAACTTAGAATTACCCCTCCATTCAACTGAATCAGAAAGTCTAGTGTACAAATGGCCATGCACGTCAATGTGTAACATTCCCAAACAATGTTTCAAATATTTACGCCAATTCCTCAATAAATATGTAAAAAGCAAAGACAAAATCAAAATTAAATTACTGCAAAATATAGATACCTGTCCAGTGCGCAAGTACACAGGACTACAAGGACATTCATTTGCCTGCATTACAGGACCTACTTGTAAAACCACTTTCCATGATATCAAAAGGATATCAACACATCATTCAACTATAAGAAATCTAGTCTATAAACTGTACTATGCTAAAAGTCCTGCTTTAGCACTAGCAAAGTTAAATAACATCCTTCTACATGGTACAGCAAAAGACCTACTTGAAGAAATTCACTATATCCAGAAAAAATAATTTGGAAGTGAAAGCCATTTACAGAATGAAATAGCTTTAAACCAATTAAGCAACAATTCTACACATGGCAACCTTTTGCTAAACACATACAAAAAAGAAATACTAAAATTTAAAAGTACATCAGCTGAAGTACCAAACCATGTATGTGTATGTTGCCGTAGAATTTTTTATAAAAGTAACACAAAAACTGTGGACCTATCATACAAAATAGAAGACAATGAAGATTCTAAATGATTTGAATTAGCTCTCTACCTTGTAGCAGAAAACAAATATGAAATAACTGAGCCCTTAATACTTTGCAGTTATTGCACTACAAAACCTCACAACAACCAAACTCCTTCACGTTCTATCACAAATAATATGGAATTATACCCAGTACCAAAACCTCTACAACAACTTAATTTATATAAGAGCATCATAATTCAAACAGTACACCCATTTCAAGCAATAATATGCCTTCAACCAAAAACAGCAAAATTACCTCCCTCTGAATTGGTAAAAGGCATTTGTGGAAAAGTAGTTTATTTACCATTAAATCTAAAAGAAAATGTGCATACTCTAGGAGTGCAACGTCCAATGCAGCAATCTTTAATTATATTGGTAAATGGAGTACTTACAAAGGACAAAAAAATATGGCAACAGCTGGTAGATTTATATAAAGTTAGACAAGCCTTCCAATATCGTAAAGAGAATAATGAATATTACAAAGAAATTAATATTGAAGAAAACTTGAAAGATACAACTGAAATAATTCAAGAAACACAAGAAGCTGGTCAATTTGAGCTACTAGATATTGCTACAATATCAAATACTTTAGACCATTATACAATTCATCCTTTGCACTGTAATGCCACCGTACAAGATGTACTGGAAACTTAGCAAATGCGTCAAACAAAAGGATCGCCAATCAGTATATGGGAAAAAAGTATAGAAGCACGTGCTTTTCCTCTACTCTTTCCTACTGGCAAAGGAGGAAGGTATGATGATAGACCTATTCAAATATCAGCTTCAGAATACCGCTCATTACGGATGTATTCTGAAGATCCCAGATTTAGACAAAATGTGGAATACATATTCCACCTACTCTTTGAAAGTGAACTAGCAACTTTATGTTACGGAGTTGCACACATATTAAAATCAGGATCACACTTTCAAAATATGACAGCTACACAATTATTAGAGAAAGTGCAACAAAAGGATGAGGTTTTACAATCAAATATTACAAATCTATTAGCAAATATGCGTGGTACTAAAGAGTACTGGTTTCGACGTCATGGAGATGTACATTGTATGATCAGAAACCTTGGCCCACCCACTTGGTTTGTTACATTAAGTTGTGCAGAATATGCATGGGAAGATTTACATGATTTCCTACGCACATCAAATAAAAACAAAACAAACATAGATATTCTAACACTTGGAGAACTTTGTTCTTTGGATCCTGTTAATGTTTCAAGATATTTTCACCATCGCTTCATTGCTATGCTACATTTATTTGTAATAAAACTGTTCCTCCCCTTGGAGAAGTGCAACACTTCTTTTGGAGAAAAGAATACCAAGCCAGAGGAGCACCACATATCCACATGCTTTTATGGATTAAAGATGCTCCTAAATTTGGTCAAGACAGTGATGCCACTGTTTTACAGTTTATTGAAAAATATGTCACTTGTGAAATTCCATCAGAAGCCACAAATAGTGATCTTCGTGCACATATTTTACAATTTCAAAGACACAAATGTGGAAAATATTGTCGTCGCAAATACAAAAACAAAGGCAAATACTACACCAAATGCCGATTTGGTTTCCCTAGACCAGTTACAAATACAGGTCAAGTAAACAACCTCATGTCTTCAGTTAGACATAGTGTTAAAGGTAAGTCACCTAAAAATACATATTACATAAAAAGAAAAGAAGAAGAACAATATATCAATGATTATAATGCAATCATTGCCCACTTATGGAATGCAAACATAGATGTGCAGTACATTGCAGACAATTCTACTGCAGTTGCACGATATGTCACAGCATACTTAACTAAAGCAGAAAAGACAGAGCTCCAAGACCTCTGGAATGGCCTGTCATCAGATAAAACAGTATCTCAGAAATTATACAGCTTGGGCATAAAAATACTCACCCATAGAGAATGTGAATCTTATGAAGCAGCTGATCGTTTAACTGGTACTTCATTGTATGGTAAATCTGAAAATATAGTATGGCTAAGTCTTGGTCCAGCTAAATCTAGAAAAAGAGTTCTAAAATCATATGAAGATATAGAAACAATAGCCAAACATGATCTCAACAGCCAAGACATTTAAAAAAAAAATGTATTGGACACATACTACCCAAACAGAAGTAATACTTTGGAAAACATGTGTCTATACCAAATTGCCCAAAACTACACATACAAAAATAATATGAAACCTGATGAAAAAAAAGGTAAATATAGAGTGACAGACTGTGAAGGCAGCTTAGTTAAACTCACTAAACCAAATTTAATTAATCATATCAAATTGTCATTGAAGACTCCTCAACATATTGAAGTATATTACATGTCCCTGCTACAACTCTTCAAACCATGGAGAAAAGAAGAACAATTACTAGATAACTATGACTCATATGAGGATGCTTTTAAAGCAAATGAAAGCACTATAACTTATGTAAACTTTACACAGTACAAAACAATGTTGCACAATGAACAGCAACATGAAGAAGAACTCCAAGCCCAGCTAGATAAGGATACTCCTGACAGTAGTCAACCTTCTGTAACAGGAAGCCAAGAACCACTGGGAGAACCACTAATAACAAATGAGGCAGAATTATCTATGATAGAAGTAGAAAACACCATGGGTCTGTATGAAGATAAGGAAGACTTAACTATACTACAATTAAAACTAAACAATGAGCAAAGTAGCATTTTTCAAGAAGTAACAAAACAAATTTCACATGGTGTAAAACATGAAAATAAAGAATGTTCCTGCGATAATTATAAACCTATACTACTGTACGTCAGTGGTGAAGCTGGTTCTGGCAAAACATTCCTAATCAAAATCATTAGCAAGTTCCTTCAACAATTGAAAAACAACAAACTGTCAGCTGTTGTCACTGCCCCCACAGGTTTAGCTGCCTACAACATAGGTGGTGTTACATTACACCGATTACT
This sequence comes from Ambystoma mexicanum, assembly GCF_040938575.1. NCBI lineage: Eukaryota > Metazoa > Chordata > Amphibia > Caudata > Ambystomatidae > Ambystoma > Ambystoma mexicanum. Next base: position 827,436,790 of record NC_090928.1, on the reverse strand, counting down.
ACTAATACCAGTAGAACACCAGAACAAATTAGACTATTACAAACTTTCTGCAGAAGCTGCAATGGAATTATGCAGAGTATTGAATCAAATGAAAATGCTACTAATAGATGAAGTGATCATGGTCTCCAACCTGATGTTAGCTTTGATTCACCTCAGATTACAAGAAGTACTCAAAACAGACTATGAAGAGCTCTTTGCAGGAAAACACATTATTGTTTTTGGATATCTGCTTCAATTAACACCAGTAAAAGGTGAACCTATTTTTAAAACATTAGGGCACAAACTCTGCCGTAAAACTGTTGGCAGCATTGGAAATGTCAACCTTTGGCGACATTTCCAAAACAGAGAATTAACAGAAAACATGCGCCAATCTGCAGATCTAACTTATGCCAACATTTTAAAAAGTTTGAGAGTTGGTATACTTTCTAAAGAAGCAGAAGCAACATTGAAAACCCGGCACATTAATGCACTTTATGGCGATAATGCATGTGCTACAGATGTTATGGAACAATTAGCCCACAAAAATGTCAATTGTATGGCCTTAATGCCAACTCTTGCAAGCTGTCTCAAATTCAATGAAACAATGTTAAGTAAAGAAATGCAACCAATAATGGAAATTAGCGCCACAGACAAACTAGATGTACATGGTATGACACTACCCATGTGTGACCAAGCCACAACAAGACTAAATAATTTAGAAAAATCAATCTCAAACACAGCAGGCTTAGAAAAGATGTTAAAATTATCCTTAAATTGCAGAGTAATGCTTAAAAGTAACCTTGGCGTGGACCAAGGACTAGTTAATGGAGCACTGGGTACAGTTGTTGGCTTTCAAACATACCCACGTGACAACAAAATTCAGTTTGTCAATATACTCTTTGACAAACTTTCAGAAGTAAAATGGATAGGATGCTCAACAAGTAGATTCCTTCTCTTCAAAGCTATGTATGTACGCAGAGAACAATTTTCTCTAACTATTGCATACGCCGTAACGATTCATAAATCACAAGGTCTTACCCTAAACAAAGCAATGATAGATATTGGTAACACAGTCTTTAAAGAAGGCATGAGCTACGTAGCACTATCACGCTTACGTACACTTGACAGTCTATTTCTAATCAACTTTGATGCAAGTAAAGTAAACGCTGATATTCCTTGCATTTTAGAATATAATAGACTTCGCTCACTATACACTCCCCATCTAAACACATATTCTGTTCCACAAAAACTAAAACGTTGTAATCGAAAACTAAATCAAATAGAAATGCAACAGGACGTCACTGCAAATCCTCCAAAGAGAGTAAAAGAAACTAACACTTCATCAAGTACCACAAACAAAAAAGAAACAATTAGAGAAAGTAAACCAGGGACTTCTTTAAAGAAGGAAGACAAACTCCAAAAAAAGCAGTTAGATACAGAACTACCTGGACCATTTAAATTCTCAAATATAGTTGGTGTAAGTTGCTATGCAAATGTAGCAATGAATATTCTATTTCAATTACCACCAATTGTTGACAACATTTACTTACACTTTAGAGACCCATTGTGTATGCAAATGTTAGTACTTCATAGAAACGCAAAAAACAATCCTGACAACACATATAGTGTTTATGGAATAAGGCAACAATTGGACTACTGTGCTGGAATGGTGAAATTCACTATAAACTCACAGGAAGATCCACAAGAATTTTTAATGTACTTACTACAAGTACTGGAAAACAAAAACATACCTATAAAGGAAATCTTCCAGATTTCATACATGTGGAAACATACATGCACTCTGTGCAACAATGTGACACAAGAAGAAATTCCCAATGAACGCTTCATATATATATCAATACCAAATTGTGAATCCATTCCATTTCAGCAACTTGTACAAAATGCAAACCATGGTAGATTATGCTCTACCTGCAATTCAGATAATTGCTCCACGTTATTAATACAAACATATAGTAAATACGTAATACTAATGCTTCTACGTTACAATGCAGATGGTGCCAAAAACAACTGCAAGCTGACTGGATTCACACATAGTCAAATATCACTTGGTAAGAAAACCTTCACAACAATAGGTATAATCTACCACGCAGGAGCCACAACCAATTCAGGGCACTACACGGCATATATAAAAAAGAAATGTGGATGGTTTGAATGTAATGATAGTACCATTACTCTAAAGCAGAGATTACCAGCAAATCTTACAAACGCTTATTTGATGTTCTTAAAACCAAAATTTGATAAATAAACTGTATTTAAACCTTTAAGTAAATTTATGTTAAAAAATATAAACTGTTAGAATACTCCAAAAGCTATGTAACTGCTCCAAGATTCTACAACAACTAATCAGATAAATGAATACCACTAAATTAGACCAAAAAATACACAGTTAGAATACGCCAATTGGTATCTAACTGCCCCAAAATTATAAATTTGTAAATTTGTGTTAAAATAATATAAACTGTTAGAATACTCCACAGCAGTAGTAGCAAAAAGTGTTCATAACCTAACTGATTACCTTTATGCAGAGAAATGATTGTTCTGTTTCAAACCTGCTACTTACCCTATGTATGTATATATATCACATGATGTGCCTGGACTCTAAAGAAAGTAGTGTGAATACAAGATATACAAATAGGAACATATACAGGGAAAGTACTGTAATAAAAAACAACAGAACTATCAGAAAGTGCTGACAACTCTACTGATTATTTTAATGCACAGAAAGGATTGCTGTCTTTCAAGCTTGTGTCTTCCCCTATGTATATGTTTCATATGATATGACTGGACCCTAAGGGAATTATTGTAAGAACACACTTGAAGGATAAGTCTACAAATATACTACCTTTTCCACTTTTAATTCCTGACTGTTACTGAAGAAAACCATGTGGCCTAGATATGTCAGTAAAGGAAAAAAGGGGGAGCCAGACATTTGTGATGTCATCTTTGATGTCCTGGGTGTTAGTTTTAGCAGTGCACGGTGGTGGTGCGAGTTATGGTTGCTTAGCTTACCATAACTGGCGAATTTCAAGGGTTTTTTGAAATTTAAAAAAATTGGGGTGCTACCCTATTGTTACCATTGCATTTTTCTCTGGGAGGAAGTGGTGGCTCTGAAAAGAGCCTTTGGGAGGTGTTTGTATGTCAAAAATTATAACACCTACTTCAAAATGGATGCTGTATTTCTAAAAAAGGTCGCAATGCATTTTGTACTGTCGGGGGGAAATTCTGCCGGGGTCGGCCGGGCCGTCCGTAGACCTCCGGGCAGGGAGGCCCCAACTCCTCCCGTATATCCCAAAAGAGATAGAGTATGAGACACATGCAAGAAGCAAGGTGACTCTGCTGTTTATTAGACAAAACGGCAGGGATGGGTCAAGGATCGTACGCGTCCGTCCTGACACACACACAATCGTGGGGCTCGCAGGCCCTTTTTACCTTAGTATGACGCGCTACTTGCGTCACCTTAGAAAGTTTAGCAAAAAACCTATTTCCACTCTGGATTGGTTACTCGAGTGGTAGGGTTAGTATAGCATACATATAGAGAACGGTGTTAGTGGTTGAGGGTTAGTCAGGTGGTATACTTGGGCTGTCCTTTCAATTTGATACATTAAAATTGTTACATGAAGACCTCTGAGGATTGGTCAATGTTAATGGCGTCAGTGATAAGAGCCCCATGTTCTGATTGGTCCGCTCGCGAGCCTCCCAGTCTGAGACTATCGCTGTTCCCAGCTCGCGGTGCACCTGTCATTTGCAACAATGTTTTTCTATGGGTAGGTGTAAACAATGTGAGGATTTATTCATATGTTGGGAGGTCGACTACTCCCACTGCTGCAATTGTCCAATGAGTCTTTTCATTGTATCTGCCTGTGTCTTGAAACGTGGGATTCAGGCGTCTCCTTCCTCCTGGGCTTGGCATCCTGTCAGGTTTGGCTTTGTCACGTGAGGTGGGACCGTGTTTGAGGCAAAATTCAGCACAATTAATATTGTTTTTCCCACTGTGTGCCTGGTTTATCTTGCAGGTGCGACCTTGGCGTCGGCTTGCGGTGTGCGAGATTGCAACATCGTGCCCTTGGCCGTGTGCTTTCGCCGGGCTCATTCTGCAGGGTCAGCAACCGAGCTCTTGCTCATTCAATGTTCATGGAAGCTTTTGCTTGCGGCCTACTTGGGCCTGGTGCATAGGTCGAACAGTTTGATGCAGAGCGCTTTAGGTTACGGTATCATATTGCTCTATCCTCAGTATCGTGTCTCCGTTATATTCTTCATTATGGTACATGGTTCTTAGAAGAAGCGTGAGCAAGCCTTTTTAGATAAGTTCATTATGTGTCTTGCGTTTCTGCATTTTGAGAGCCTATGTGGAAAATAATAAAGATGCACGTCCGTGGGTATGTCTGTCGCCTACGTCATAGCACTGAGTATGTTCTTCGTGTGGATTGGTGTGGGAGTGTCCAGTGTGCATGTTTGCACAGGTGTGCTGACCGTTGGCTAGGTCGTCATGGCATCTCTAACGACGTGTGGGTTTAGTCGAGTTGATCCATGCCGCAGGTGTCGGCATGGACAGGGTGGGCTGCTGGGCAGGTAGGTGGGCACATCCGTATGTTCCTGTACCAGGGTATTTGGTCGTCTGGTAGATAGGCAAACTCCTCTCGTGGCGGGTGTCTAGGCCGTGATCCTCTAGGCCAAATGCGAGAAGGGAAGGGTGGGAGCCTGTTCTTCCATTCTCCCACTTCAGTCCCCCCTCTGGTCGACTTGTCGACCACAAACATATCCTTTTCTTTATCTCCTCTTACTCTCCATATTTTAGTTATTCCTCCCAAATGTCCGTAGTGGTTAACATGGTCTTCAAATGACCAATACATATATGCACAGGTTCCTCCAGGAGTGCAGTATACCCATTTCCCTATGTAGCTCCTTGGGTTTCTTGGGTTTTTGAGCTTCACAGATGGTGGGTCCAGGTGGTTGGTGATGATCTGGTTGCGCAACTTCTCTCTCTCTTTTATGATTGTGCCTGTGTGTTTGCCGTCATCTGTTGGCATCAAGAGGTGCATACCAACCATTTCGATCATCTCGTCTGTGGTGCGTGCCTTCCGGGCCTTCCAAAATCTTATTATGATCAGTGTAGCTCCAGCCAAAATAGTACATTCAACTATAATCTTCAGTCCATCTGACAGCCAAGATGGCATCCATGACCATAATATTGAAAACCAGCTCTCATCCTTTTTCACACCTTTACTTTCATCCATCATTTTTGAGTGCATCTGGGCCAATTGTAAAACTGCTTCTGTCAGTGTACCATTGTCAGCATCGTTGGCAGGGTTGAAAGTGCAGCATGATTGTCCTATCTTAGCGCAAACTCCTCCTTCCATTGCTGTGAGGAGGTCCAGTACATATCTGTTCTGAAGTGCTACCATCCTCACAGCTTGCAGTTCCTCTTTTGTTGCGTTGAATCCATTTAACGTAGAATTAATAGTCATCATTAGTTCCCATCGAGTTATCTGGAGCCATTTTGCGTTTGCGTAAGCCTGTAGTCCTGGATGTATTATCGAGGAGAAGAACATTGCTGCTCTGCTGAATAGTCTGTGGTCTGGTGGAATTGAAGTGAGTGCTGTTTCTGACCTTCCCCATAGGTAATTTCCTGTCAGAGGTTCTCCTTGTCTTTTCTTTCTATTCAGGACAGTATTATTGCCGTCGGTTTTGCTCTCTGGCCCCTTCTGAGGTTGTACAGATCTCTTCTTCCTTTTGTTCCCTTCATCCATTTTGGGGAAGTTCGCCATATTGACATGTTTCTGGGGTACCACTAGTTATGGTACATTAACGTGCACCATTGTGTATATACCATTCCACAGAGGGGGCAGTGTGTGGTATGCCTTTTTTCCACAGGCCCAGTAATGGTCCATTACTACTGCTGTTCCTGCTCCCCCCTCAGGTAACTCCATCACGCTTTCACAGTTGGTGTTGTATCCTACGTCCACCACCCCTTTATGTTGGTAGCATACCTTAGGCGCAGTTAGCGGCAGTATTGTTATTGGGTCTTCATCCTTCTCCATCCACGTGAGCATGGGTACGTACTTGACCCAAGTCATCCAACATCTATGGTTGTGTCCATCAATAGTTGAAATATTTTCTCTTGTTACCATGTTGCTGCCAACCACTCCTATGTCCCATTTGTTGTTCATGTACACCTTCCCTGTTATTATCACCAGTGGTCTTTCCCAACATCCGTTTTTACCAGGGACTTCAGTGGCGTACCAATCACATGGTAGGTACTGTAGTGTTACTTTCTTTGTTTCTCCTTTTTCAGGACCACTTGTTATGTATCTGAATCCTTCAGCATGTAAACTGCTCTTGTGGTAACTCAAATAAGTCTTGAGGAAGTTGTTTTCATATGGATATGTATCTCGTGTTTTCCACACCAGTTGCACCACTGTCCCTTGAAATCTTCCTTTCGTCTGGAACAGTGCCAGGTATATTATACATCGTGCTATTTTTTCATCTATCTCTGTGGCAACAAATGTTCGAGAAGCGCTCATGGCGTATGGGATTAATGAGCAAACGTAGCAGCTGTCTTCTGTTGTCTGCTTACCTATGTGGGTCATGTGTTGGTACCATATGTTGTTTGAGATGTGTGCTGAATCTTGTATGTAGTTGTCAATAACTTTATTATCTGAATATGTGCTGCGTTTAACTCTATTTTCCTTGTGTGGGATTTTACTAGTACCACCTGACGTAACACCTGTTGCAGCTGGGGGTGGGGGTGTATTAGGTTTGGGTACAGCAATAATATCGATAGCATAGCTGTACTGCCATACAGAGGCAGCCAAGAACCCGGTGATCATTAAAATCCCTATCAATTTTATTACAGATGCTAATTTCTCCGGCATTTTGCTCTTACCTTGCTGCAGTCCGGCAGCTTATTCTTGCGACGTTACAGTTGCCCGCCTCAAAATTCTTAATATGCTTGTTATTAGTGTTAGTTGTCGTTTTTTAAGCTCTCCCTATCAAGTAGTCATTCAGTGCCCAGGCGAAGAGCTGTTCCCACGCCAATCTAAGCGATCTATCTCTTAGAGCAGGCAAGTATGGTTGGAGGTGGGGCATTGAATGTTCTATGGCCAAGAGGAATGCTGTGTAGTAGACACGTACCCTCCTTCTTTTCAGGTACGTTGGCCTTTTTATTTCATATACAAATTGGTGTGACAATTCTTCCAGGTAATTATCGTCTGAGGGTACCATCTACTCCTGGGCAGTGAATTGGTTAGTTATCTACTTTCTTAGTAGTACAATAATACGCTGTACCTGCATGTGCGAGAGAAAAGAAAGAGAACATTCAGGTGTTTACATATGTATATGTGCAAGACAATGTCCTTCAGTTCAGTTATTACTACAGCGGGTAGGGGGTCAATGGGCAGAGGGTTTGGGGCTCAACTGGCGGAAGTCTCGTTACTCTTTAATCGTGTAACCATGGGGTGGGCCGTATGGGGATCACCCCATTCTTTTCTAGTAGTTATCTCTGGGGAATCTGAGGGGTGGCAGGGTATGGGGACACTTAGGCCGTTAGTTGTGGTAGAAGTCTCTTCCTCCGTTGGTGACGCTGTTGTTGTTCTTCCAGTGGCCCTGTCGGTGGCGCTGGGGCGGGTCTGGAGTTTGTAGATCTTTACGTCATGTAGGTGGTTCCAGGCACGTTTGTCCTGTAGCTTTACTGCTCTCGTTGATACCTCCTCTACCAGATGGGGGCCAGTGAAGCGTGGGCTGTTCCACTTTCTGTTGAAATTGCGAAGTAGTACGTGGTCACCTTTAGCAACTTTGCACTGTCTTTCCTTTTCCAATTCGTTATCCGCGTCTTCTTGTTGATCGCTGTTAGACCCGCCCCGCGTGCGCTCGAGCTGTTGAGACACAAACACTACACTAGTAATCAAAGAAGACACATATTGGTACATTTCATCACCAAGGACATTTGCAGTACTCTCGTGGTCGGTAAATGCTCTTGATGTTGGCGTTAGGGGAAGGCGCATTTGACGTCCGGTAACCACCTCGTGAGGGGTGAGGTGGTGGTCGGAACCTGGTCTATTCCTTAGCTCAAATAGGGCTAGTGGAAGGCAATACAACCAACTCTTCTTTGTTGTTTGCTGTATTTTTGCAATTGCCTCCTTTAATAGGCCATTCAGGCGTTCACATAAACCGTTGGCCTGTGGGTGGTATGCACATGCAAATTTATGCTTGATATTCAGTAAGGATGTGATGTGCTGGAACATTTCGTTTGCGAAATGTGGGCCATTATCTGACCGCAGTACCTCGCACACTCCCCACCTGGGGAAGACCTCCCTCACTAGGAATTTAGCTGCTCTGAATGCATCTGGGTGTGAACAGGGCCCTGCTTCAATCCACCTCGAGAATGGGCATACTACTACAATCATATACCTATTTCCTTGACATACGTTGATCATATCAACATAGTCAATATGGAGATGTCGGAAGGGTCCCTCTGGCCGGGGTATTGTACCTCTTATCACCTTCAGAGTGTGACCGGCCGTAAACTGTTGACATGTGAGACAATTGCTGATAAAATTTGACACATGAGAATTTAACTCGGGGCAGAACCAGTCTTCCCTAATTCGTGCTGCAATTACTTCCTTGCCTGTGTGGGCTGGGTGGTGTAGTTGGCTCAGGGCGGTGTTCAATAGTGCCAGTGGTATTACAATCTTTCCAGTGTCACCCTGGCGCCATAGTGCGTCAGTTGGTGACATTGTGCATCCTCTTTTTACCCATATTTCTTTTTCTGCCATTGGTGCAGCCGCTTGTAGCTCCATTATCTGTGTGGCTGGGAGATGGGTGTACCCTTCTCTTATCAACATCTCCTTAGCCATTCCCCTCCCTCTCCCTCTCTTTGACTCTGGGGGGTTCCATATCTCACCTAAATATGCAGCATACTTCGCATGTGCGTCTGCTGCTGCATTCCTTTTTGAAATGTGGTCTTCACCATTGGTGTGTGCGGTGCATTTGACCAAAGCTAATTCTTGGGGGTGATTTATTGCTTCAATTAGTTCAGCCAATAGGAGGGCATGTTGTACTGGAGTGCCATCAGCTCTCCTAAACCCTCTTCTTCTCCATTTCGACAGCCCTGAGTGGACAATGGACGTAACATATGCGCTGTCGGAATATATGGTCACTCGTTTGTCAAAGCTTTCCTTCAATGCCAAGATTAGTGCAATTAATTCTGCTGCTTGAGCGGAATAATGCTGTGGTAGTTGTACACATTTCATTACCACACACACCGGTACCTCCATCATTTTTACCACTGCTGCCCCAGTCCTCCTTATACCATCCCTTTGGTCGATAGTTGATGACCCATCAATGAACAGGAGCTCACCTCACTCTAGTGCGTTTTCTTCAATCTTTCTAGTACATGAGTACATTTCAGTTATTTGCGTACAATCGTGGGCATAATCTCCTTCCTCAATTACTTCTGCTAGGAACCTTGCAGGGTTGATCGTGCTACATCTAACAATTGATAGTTCAGCTCTGGATAAGATGATCTCATAACCTGATGCCCTTTGCGTGGGTAGGGTGGACTTAGGTTTATTCAATATTGCAAATAGTGCATGTTCCACAAACAGTGTAGTTGGGCACCCCATGGTGATTGCTGATGCTTTCTCTACCGCAAAAGCAGCTGCGGCGAGACCTTGTTCGCAAGGGAAATGACCTAACATCACAGGATCTAAGTGGCCGCTGTAAAATGCTACTGGTTTGTAGCCCATGCTTGTTTTTTGAGCCAACACTGCTTTCATTACTGCTGAGTCGCAATGTGAAAATATAAAGAATTGTCGCTCATAGTCTGGGGTTGCCAGCACCGGAGCAGTTGATATCGCATCTTTCAGTTCATCAAAAGCCTCTTTCATTTCCATTGTCCACCCCAACTTTTTCTCCCCTTTATTAGCTTCCTTTAACGCCTCAAGCAGGGGTCCTATGTATGAGCTGTAATCAAATACCCATGCTCTACAGTAGTTGCACAGACCCAGGAACTGCTGCAGTTCCCTCACTGTTTGTGGCACTGGCGTTTTTGAAATGGCCTGTGCTCTTTGTGGTGCAATCTTTCTTCCATGTTGGGATATGAGCTGACCAATGTAAAGTACCTGTTCTTGACAGTACTGTAACTTTTCCATGTCTACCTTGTAACCTTTTTCAGCCAATATTGTCAGCATCTTTAATGAGTCCTCTCTGCATGTTCTTTCGTTTGTACTGCAAATTATTATGTCGTCGACATACTGCAACACTATGCTCTCCACTTCAATGTTACCCAAATCCATCTGTATTACTCTGTTGAAGATTGAGGGTGATTCGCAGTACTCTTGTGGCAATCTGGTGTGTTTCCACTTTGTGTTTCTGTAAGTGAAGCTTGTCAGATCTTGTGAGTCTGGGTGCAATGGTATTGAGAAAAAAGCATTTTTAAGGTCGATCACTGTAAATCGTGATGCTTCTGCTGGAATGCCACACAATATTGTGGCCGGGTTTGCGGCTATGGGGTATTCTGCTTCTACTATGTTGTGCAAGGGCCTGAGATCCTGTATGAAGCGCCAAGACCCCCCTCTAGCCTTGCGCACTGGGTATACAGCCGTGTTACATGGTGATTCTGAGGGGACCAATATGCCATTATCTATAAGGGCCGTTATGGTTTCATATATGCCCTCATCTGCCTCTTTTGATAGTGGGTACTGTTTCACTCTGGGGAGTATTGCACCTTTTTTCAACTTTATCCTTACTCCCCCTATACTTTGTATGCACCCCACGTCATAGGGGCTATTAGTCCATAATGATGTGGGTACTTTTGTCATATCCTCCTCAAAGAAGGGAACTGGGGTGGATGTGGGTGCCTCAAGTGCCATTGCAATTTTCTGTGCCACTTGTTTGTACGCCACTCTTAGCCATATTTCCACACTCATCATAAACACCATTTCACCTTCCTCCTTTTCTTCTGAGAACAGCTCCTCATCTGACACCTGGGTGAGTCTACATCCTTCTGCTAGTGCTATCACTGCCCTCCATGCTCTTCCTTCTCTGTCTTGGGCATGTACAGCAATGTAATCAGCTGTTGCTATAATGCTCTCAATGTCCACTGGAACCACCTTTCCTTCTGGTTCATTGACTGGTGTTTCTGGTCTGAACAAATAGGCTGCTGGCCTCCTCCAGATCTTTCCCTCTATCCCTGGCATCCATGCAAATGCCATGTCTGTCCCGTACTGGAAGAGTTCGCCATCTACTGGCTCAGCCCTAATCGCTGTCTGTCCGCAGTATGCTTGCATAATCTGTCGTGCTGTGAGCATGTTAATTCCTGGAGTAGAGCAAATTATGCCGTCCTCCGTAAAGGAGATCGTCATATTCAACCTGTTCATGATGTCTCTCCCCAGTATATTTATTGGTGAGGCACTATAATATAAAAGTGGGACTGACATGTCATAATCTCCTATAGATAAGGGAATGTTATCAGTAAAAGGAACCAACCCTCTAGCCCCAGAGAATCCTTGGGTGTTCATGGCTTCGCCCGAAATCTTAAATTTACCTTCCCTTATGCAAGACCGGGTCGCCCCGGTGTCAACAAGGAATGATAATTTTTTGTCACCTATCGTTACCTCTATGCGTGATTCCTCCGCACTATTAGGTGTTACCGACAGGATGGGACACACCAAGGCCGTCTGTGGGCTGTCCTATTGAGGGTACAGCGATTGACCATTTCATGTGTAAGGGTTGTGTCCCAGGACCGTCACCCTACCCAGTTGTGTTTGTTGTGCTTGGGGTTGTTGTTGTGTTATCGCTACCTGTTGTTGTGGCAGTGAATATGTCTGTGGCTGTTGTGTTATTAGTTGTTGCTGTTCATTTCCCTGTTGCAACGTCTGCTGTTGCTGTATGCCCTGCTGTTCCTGTGTGGGCCTTGGTTGTCCCTGTTCGCTCCATGATGGTGTTTCTGGTCTTACTCTACACGTGCGTGACATGTGCCCTACTAATCCACAACTCCAACACACCGGTGGTTCCCTACTCTGCCAAGGAAAGCTTCCTGTGTTGTCCTGGTATACTGGTTGCCCGGTGGGGTAGGAATTTCTAAGTCCTCCCACCTGCTGTTGTGTGTTATATCCATATCCTCTCCCTCTCATAATTCCTCCTCTTCCCCTGTTGTAATTATAATACCCAGCTCCTGGCATTGAGTATCCTCCTCCCATGTTGGTCGTGTATGGTTGGAGTGGCGGCACCTGTTGTGTTATAGTCTGTGAGGGTGGTATTTGGGAGGGATCTTGTGCAGCCACTACTTGTGTGGGGCTTTGGGTCATTGTTGTAGGTGTAGTTATTAGTGCCCCTTCCATTGTGTATTTAGTAAGTTTTTTCTGTACTAGTTTCGCCTCTTCCGTTTTCCTGTCCTCTTCCTTTTGTTTCATTTTTCCTTGCCATGTCCTGCAATGATGCACTATTGTCAGTTGTATTTCTGGCCATGCTTTTGCTTCCATTCCCACTACTTTCTTCAGTTGTTTCTGAACTCCTTCTGGGAGCCCTTGTACTAGCATATGATAAAATATTGCTGGTGTTTTGTCCCATTGTTCTCTAGTTTCCATGCGCCACTTCTCTTGGATTTCCTGGATATAATCAACAGGATCTTCGTTCTCACGCATCTTGCATGAGGTAATTGCTCCTATGTCTGATGTGTCTGGGTACTGTACCCTCAGTGCCTGCCATAGTGCATGTCTGCAGTTTGCGAATGGTGCCCCATCGTGTGATGTGTTTGCTATTGTTACCCCAGGGAATCCCGCTCTCTTCCAAATGTCATCCGCTGCATCTCCTAATATCGATATTAGAAGGCCCTTTACATCTCCCACTGCCAGTTTCTGTCCTGCGGTGTGTTTTTCCATTTCATATATCCATTTACCCGCACCTCCACTTAATGATGGGAGCCTGCACTTTATATTTTCTTTGTCTGTATGCTTCCAAGGGACGTACTGTGGTCTAACCCCTCCTCTCTCCAGAAGTGGCATTAAGTTGTGTCTCGTTTTACCCCTTGGGTTCCATAAAATCGAGTCCTCACACCCCTCCTCTTCTTCCCTCTCTCCTACATCGTCAATTTCGTCCGTATTTCCCCTGCTCGTAACTCTTTCTTCTCCATCTTTTCCCCTTCTTCCATCATTTCCTGTATTTAATGTGGGCGTGTGTATTTGTCCTTCCTGCCTGCGTCTAGGGAGGTCTCCAAGCCGACCTGAATAGGGTGTCAGTTCGTTCGTGAAGGGCGCAAGTTTGATTGTACGTAATGAGCGTGAGGTGGTTGAGCATGTAGGGTGGGATGGGAGAGGGTGTGATGGTGACGGTGTGGCTTCATGTGTCTGTCTTTCCGCTATTCCTTGCTCTTCCTCCTCACTTCTCTCCAGTTCATCCTTTCTCCTACAGATCCATGGTGAGTCTGTATTGGTCCGGGTGGTGTATAGTTTATCTAGGCTTTCCCTTCAACTGTTTCTTCCTTCCTTCTCCATTCCTTCTTCTTCCTCACTACAAAAGTCATTCATAAACGGCAGCCCCACTCTGTCTTCTTCCCCTTGATTGTTACTGTTTTTAAGTCTATTAGGTCCAGTTCTCCCTTTTCTCCTTTACCAACCGCTCCCCTTTGCGCTGATGTTGTTGCTACTTCTGTGTCTCTATATACATACCCCCTTACTTCACTCTCCCTTCTCCTATCTTCTCTTTCCCCTTCATTTCTCTCCTCCATCTCTCTACCAATTTCCTCCCTTCTCCTTTTTAATTCCTCCATTACTTCACTACTCACCTTTTCCAATATCCTTTCATCCTCTTTCTTCCTTTCCCATCTCACCCTCTCCCTTTCTAATATACTCTCTATCACCCTCCCTTCTTCGTATTTCTTAGTCGTTTCTGATAGTAATCTCTTCTTCCACATTGTCATTTCTTTTTCTTTCTCTTCTTCTTCCCTTTTCCTCTCTCGTAGCACTGCTCTTGATGCCCTTTCTGCTGCTGCTTTTACCCTTTCAGCTTCTCTCCTTTGCTCCTCAGTTCGTTCCCTTATTTTTTCCAATTCGTTCTTACCTTCTTTCCTTTCCCTCGCTCCCTCTCTTTCCTCCCTCTCGAGCTGTTTGATCAGTTCATTCTGCTCATCCCTTAACTCTGCTAGTCGTTCCTCCAAAATCTCTTCCTTTTGTCGTAACAGCTCTTCCCCTCTCATTCCACTCTCCCTGTTATTATCCTCGTCTATTTTCCTTACTACCTCCTTCTCTTATCCTGTTAATGAACCTCGTAATTTTAATAGTATCTGCGCAGCTACCCACTCATCATGTCCTATTTCCACAGTTTGTTCTTCTCCAGTCCTCCCCTCCCCTGCTGGCATCTTCCTATGAGCCACATATGGTGGTGGGCTGTATGCCGGGTTCGAGTACCCCTCAGCCGCCCTTAACTGTCCTCTTTCTATTTCTCCTAATTCTCTTAAAGGGTACAACCCCCCTCCCTCTGTTTTCACTACCTTTGCTAGGGGTATATCGTTGCTCTGTTCCTTTTTTATTTCATTTTCTTTTGAGTTATTATTCTTTTCTCCTCCCTCTTGTCCGTTTCCCGTGTTCTTTGGGTCTTCACTCCCCTTTTTCCCATTCTCTCCTTCCTCCTTAATCTCTTTTTCTTCCTGTATTTCCCCCACAGTGAACATTCCATTTGGTCCTGGTCGGGACCCTTGGAACATCCTCCATAAATTAAACACCTCCACGTGGTGTGTCAACTTCTTCCCTTTGTATGTATTATGCAGATGGTTTAATAGTGAATGTTGGGTATATGGATCGAAGCTACCATTAGGCGGCCATGGTGTTATCATTTTGTTGTCCGTCCCCTGTGTCCATTCTATGCTATACTTGATCAGTTTCTCCCTATGGGGTGACAGTGTTGTACATATGTGTTGTAGTGGGGTTGTGAGGGTGTTCCCCCACCCTCCCGATCCTGTCCCGTATGACATAGTAGCGCTTCACTTGTTATCCTTCCCCTATTTGGTAGCTATTATCTTACTAACACTTACAATACACAGCCTTATACCTTTACCTGGCCCCGTAAGTTTGGGGACTTGCGATAGTCTGCTAAGGAAAATTAATAAAATATAGTATTTACATTTGTATATTTTCTTCTTTCTTTCTTCCTTTACA
This sequence comes from Ambystoma mexicanum, assembly GCF_040938575.1. Classification (NCBI taxonomy): domain Eukaryota; kingdom Metazoa; phylum Chordata; class Amphibia; order Caudata; family Ambystomatidae; genus Ambystoma; species Ambystoma mexicanum. The sequence goes on along the minus strand of NC_090928.1, from coordinate 827,421,641 downwards.
CAACACCCTTACGGCCCCCTGCGGCCGAGGCGCACGTAGCCCCCTGCGGCTGCGTACCCCTTGTGACGTTCTTATACAGTCGTCCTATTTTCATTTGCTCCTCCTCCTTCTTCTACACTTGCCGTGGCCGGCGTTCTCTGTGCGCAGCCACGTCCCCCGTTTCGCCTTTCTCCGATCAACTCATTACCGTTTATCTCCGTTTCCACTCCCTTACCACAGTTCTCTTCCCCACCACTCTCAGAAAGAAAGATGCCTTGTGCTCGGGATATCCTATGAAAGCCCTACTGGTGACGTCACCGATCTCTTCGAACTACTGGTAAATTCTTCATATATTCTTTAAGTCCAAAATACACTTGCAATCTACCCCCGTTAATCCTCACAGCTGTCTTCCTGTCACTCCTGGAACAAGGTAATCAATAATATAATCGGACTGCGCACGCTGCGTCGCCTCGCGTGTGATACGCCCCTCGACAGGAGGGCTTAACCAGCCAATTATCTTCCGTATTGGGCAACTAACTAGCTACCGCCTACAGGGAAACGTCATCTACCTATCAAGTTTCTTGCTCGAACAATAGGGATCCTCATCTACTCATTGATCAATAAATGCCAAATCGTAGGAAACCACACACACACACCCTTACACGTAGTTGCGACCTAGGCCAATCAGTGTCTACGAGCGGCCGCACGTGATGTTTTCGTGTTCCACCTCCCTCTCTCGCGTAACGTAGCCGACTGCTCTCGCACTCGTTCGGCTACCCTTCATTTCATTGCCTACACTAAATTGTCAAACCTTCGCCGCACACCTGTGCAACACCTCCCACCTCCCGTATTTAAGTCCTCCCCCCTCCCTCACAATTTCACATTGCTTGTTGTGCGTGGTATGCTCACCAAGTTCTCTTGATGCGGGGCCGCTCGACTGCGTGCACCCCTCCAAGCGGCTCGCCACCTCCCCTCGTCTGGACCACGTCTGGACACTCGCCAACCGCGGGCGGGATACTTCTCAACCGGCTCCCGAAGGCCAATATCCGGATTGCGCTGTCCGGTCTTCTCGCAGTTCCGCGATGGTCCTGTAGTCCTCAGAAGGGGGCAACGGCAGAGGGGGCCGCGCCGCCGGGCCTCCTCGCAACGGGAGTACCTGGAAAAATAAAAATAAAAAAGCAGATCTTAAACAGATCTCAGCAGTGCCTCCAACTTGTCGGGGGGAAATTCTGCCGGGGTCGGCCGGGCCGTCCGTAGACCTCCGGGCAGGGAGGCCCCAACTCCTCCCGTATATCCCAAAAGAGATAGAGTATGAGACACACGCAAGAAGCAAGGTGACTCTGCTGTTTATTAGACAAAACGGCAGGAATGGGTCAAGGATCGTACGCGTCCGTCCTGACACACACACAATCGTGGGGCTCGCAGGCCCTTTTTACCTTAGTATGACGCGCTACTTGCGTCACCTTAGAAAGTTTAGCAAAAAACCTATTTCCACTCTGGATTGGTTACTCGAGTGGTAGGGTTAGTATAGCATACATCTAGAGAACAGTGTTAGTGGTTGAGGGTTAGTCAGGTGGTATACTTGGGCTGTCCTTTCAATTTGATACATGAAAATTGTTACATGAAGACCTCTGAGGATTGGTCAATGTTAATGGCGTCAGTGATAAGAGCCCCATGTTCTGATTGGTCCGCTCGCGAGCCTCCCAGTCTGAGACTATCGCTGTTCCCAGCTCGCGGTGCACCTGTCATTTGCAACAATGTTTTACTATGGGTAGGTGTAAACAATGTGAGGATTTATTCATATGTTGGGAGGTCGACTACTCCCACTGCTGCAGATGTCCAATGAGTCTTTTAATTGTATCTGCCTGTGTCTTGAAACGTGGGATGCAGGCGTCTCCTTCCTCCTGGGCTTGGCATCCTGTCAGGTTTGGCTTTGTCACGTGAGGTGGGACCGTGTTTGAGGCAAAATTCAGCACAATTAATATTGTTTTTCCCACTGTGTGCCTGGTTTATCTTGCAGGTGCGACCTTGGCGTCGGCTTGCGGCGTGCGAGATTGCAACATCGTGCCCTTGGCGGTGTGCTTTCGCCGGGCTCATTCTGCAGGGTCAGCAACCGAGCTCTTGCTCATTCAATGTTCATGGAAGCTTTTGCTTGCGGCCTACTTGGGCCTGGTGCATAGGTGGAACCGTTTGATGCAGAGCGCTTTAGGTTACGGTATCATATTGCTCTATCCTCAGTATCGTGTCTCCGTTATATTCTTCATTATGGTACATGGTTCTTAGAAGAAGCGTGAGCAAGCCTTTTTAGATAAGTTCATTATGCGTCTTGCGTTTCTGCATTTTGAGAGCCTATGTGGAAAATAATAAAGATGCATGTCCGTGGGTATGTCTGTCGCCTACGTCATAGCACTGAGTATGTTCTTCGTGTGGATTGGTGTGGGAGTGTCCGGTGTGCATGTTTGCACAGGTGTGCTGACCATTGGCTAGGTCGTCATGGCATCTCTAACGACGTGTAGGTTTAGTCGAGTTGATCCATGCCGCAGGTGTCGGCATGGACAGGGCGGGCTGCTGGGCAGGTAGGTGGGCACATCCGTATGTTCCTGTACCAGGGTATTTGGTCGTCTGGTAGATAGGCAAACTCCTCTCGTGGCGGGTGTCTAGGCCGTGATCCTCTAGGCCAAGCGCGAGAGGGGAAGGGCGGGAGCCTGTTCTTCCATTCTCCCACTTCAGTACATTTCTCAGACAAATCTGATTGCCAGCATAAGTAAGATGGACTCCATCTCTGCGAAAAATGTATGTACTACGAAACATAATATTTTCATTGTGAAAAGAGGACATGCCAAAATCTCTTAGAAATGCACAAACAGCCTTATTAACATTGCACCTTGCTTTTTCCATTTGTGGACCAAATGAAGAAGAACGAAGCCGCATTTGTCTCTGCTCAATCCATGAAAATATTACTTGAGAATTAGGAAACATTTCCATGACTTTCCCAAGTCCTTCTTTCATAGCAAATTGCAAATAAATTCCAGACACATGTCCTAAATTGTTCCCTCCACAATGAATTACAATTATGTCTGGATGTTGCTTTGTTTCCAAAGTAGCACATAGAGGTAGCAAGTCCAACCACTTCATTAAACGTACTCCATGCCAGTGTACTTCCACATGTGGAAATCCAATATCTACAGCTACTCCACAGCTTTCTGCATACACCTTCAACCAATGTATCCACGAATCTCCCAAAATCCAAACAATCTGTTTTCTGAAAGACACAGCCATAGCTATTTGTTGTTCTCTCAGCAAAAAGAGTATCTGAGAAACTCTCTCCTGGCACAACACACCCACTAAACTTTCCTGACCAATCCCTTTCACTGCTCATTCTCATTTGCATGACTTCTGAACCCAAAAATCCCCGGATGTAACTCCTGATGTCCGCAAACCACCGCCATGTCTGCGGACATATCGTAACATGAACAGCCCTTCTACCATTTCCACTTCACTCTCTGTGCCATTCCCTCATTGGATGTAGCTAAGAAATCACATGACCATGCACCAATCACATTCAAGACCTCTACATCTAACTGCATCATCATAGATCAGCACTGCAAATGTACTGTGAATCTCTCTGAGTACAAGTGTCATATCATTGACAAGCACCATCTACAAGGAATACTGTACAAGTCTCCAATATTTCTACTTGCAGCTCCATGCATATCCATATGCATGAACACAAACTACAGGTATTCATATTTTCTGTATAGTACTTTAAGCTTGTGTAATCTGTAAAATGAATCTACTGTCTTTTTTCCAATTTCCTAAAATCAACTATCACTTTTACACCTTTATACTATTTACTTTCTTTATACACACACTATCAAATCATGTTAAACTAACATTTTTTAAATGAAATTTATAGACTACATATATGCAAACAAAATTGCATGCATGCACACTCTATGTTCAAATCTCAAAAAATAATACTTATACAATTGCATTTATTTATTTATTTGATTACTTTAATTTAAGCATGACATTAAGGCACTATTACCTAGAACAGCTTAGTTACAGAAATGGTGGTATTCAGTGGTACATTATGAATTTCACAAGACATACTAAAGATATTTTGTTTGTTACAGTTACTCATTGCAATACAATTTGTTAATTAAGAACATATCATATGTATTGAACTGGTGCAACATATTTTATGTGAATAAGATAGTTTTAAGACACTGAGGATTTCAATTAAAAAAATCAATATTTAAATTAAAAACAATGCTATATACAAACAAAATTATTAATTTGTTTCTTTTACAATTGCAGTGAAGACCATTCTCCTGAAAAGAAGCAGCCGAATTTCAAGAACTAAGAAGAACCAAGAATTAAACTGCCCATTTTAGAAAAAAAGTAGAATATCACCGTAATATTTGTATTATTACTCAAACCTACTGTAAAGTTAATTCATGCTATTTCTGTGCCTAAAAAAAAGAGATTGTGCACCATTCTGTCCAAAAATCCCCATGTCTTAAACAGCGATTTACAGCCAGAATGGCGCACAAATTCCTACTTTTGGGCACACAAATTACCCAACTTAGTCACTAGAATTTTCATATTATAGAACTAACAACTGTTTTTATTGTCTACATTAGATGTACTTTTCCGCACCACTAGCTTATTTCTTTCTGTCATCTGAGCCTGAGTTTAGTAACATATTAATTGAAGAATACACATCCCTACTAGTTGTAGTTCCCAAAGCACAATCAGACACCATTACATACATCATCTTACTCAAACACTCATGCACACAGCACACATACATTGCAGAACACCCCAACCCATACCTTCTTTATTTTTTTCAACAGATCCTAAAGAATGCCTACCAAAAGTCAAGTCCGTAGAAAGCAACGCAGAAGTAGAACAAATGAAAATAAAAGTGTCCAACATAAGCATCCATCTCTAGCAGAATTTGTAAAAAAAGTTGAAACAAAACAGCTAATACAGTCATTTCGTGAAACACAAGAAGTTTCAAGTACAAAAACTTTGCCTCCTCTATCAAAATGTAAAACAAACCAAAAAACAATGAACAGAAAATCACCTATCACTACAGATAAAACTACTTCTTTAAATTTTAATATAGTGCAAAGTAAGCATACCAAGTGAAGTATTTTAGCCAAAATGTTCTGTCACAAAGTGCTTCAAAATCTTATAAAAACAGGAGAGAAATAAGGTTCAATGCTTAAAACCTATCGTAGGAAATTAATTTTAGAAGCATTGATTCTTTTCAAAAGAAAGTTATTTATTTTAGTGTTAAACAAAATGAAACCACTAACAAAACTAATAACTAAGGGGGTAATTCATAGAATTCAGCGCACAAGTGGCGCACGCGGCAGACGCACAGTGTGCGCGTGCGAATCCCTGCACCAGCCGCGTGCGCCAAAACCCATTTCCGAGCACAGCGTATTCATGGATTCCAGCTACCAAAACCAGCCGTGGCGCACAGTGGTGCAGCGACCCTGCAGCAGTGCCAGTTACGCCCCCAAGAACGCCTCTCGCGCAGGGAAAAGTCACCAAAATCCCCAATCCAGCGCAAAGGGCTGCGCTAACCCTGTACCAGCACGGCAAGCGGGCTACGTGTATCACTGGGGTGCGCGGGAAGTACCTCACGTCATTTCAGCTGGGTACGTGCATTTCAGGGGTGCGCGGGAAGTTTCACACGCGATTCCATCAGGGTACGTGTATTTCAGGGGTGCGCGGGAAGTTCCACACTCGATTTCAGCAGGGTACGTGTATTTCAGGGGTGCGCGGGAAGTTCCACACGCGATTTCAGCAGGGTACGTGTATTACAGGGGTGCGCTTGAAGTTCCACATGCGATTCCATCAGGGTACGTGTACATCAGGGGTGCGCGGGAATTTTCACACGTGAATTCAGCAGGGTACGTGTATATCAGGGGTGCGCGGGAAGTTCCACACGCGAATGTCCTGGCTACGTGTATTTCGGGGTGCGTGGGAAGTTTCACACGCGATATCAGCAGGGTACGTGTATTCCTGGGGTGCGCGGGATGTTCCACACGCGATTTCAGCAGGGTACTTGTATTTCAGGGGTGCGCGGGAAGTTCCACACGCGATTTCAGCAGGGTACGTGTATTACAGGGGTGCGCTTGAACTTCCACACGCGATTCCATCAGGGTACGTGTACATCAGGGGTGCGCGGGAATTTTCACACGCAAAGTCAGCAGGGTACATGTATATCAGGGGTGGGCGGGAAGTTACACACGCAAATCCCCTGGCTATGTGTATCTTGGGGTGCGTGGGAAGTTTCACACGCAAAGTCAGCAGGGTACATGTATACCAGGGGTGCGCGGGAAGTTCCACACGTGATTTCAGCAGGGTACGTGTATTAGAGGGGTGCGCTTGAAGTTCCACACGCGATTCCATCAGGGTACATGTACATCAGGGGTGCGTGGGAATTTTCACACGTGAATTCAGTAGGGTACGTGTATATCAGGGGTGCGCGGGAAGTTCCACACGCGAATGTCCTGGCTACGAGTATTTCGGGGTGCGCAGGAAGTTTCACACGCGATATCAGCAGGGTACGTGTATTCCAGGGGTGCGCGGGAAGTTCCACACGCAAATGTCCTGGCTACGTGTATTTCGGGGTGCGCGGGAAGTTCCACACGCGAATCTCCTGGCTACGTGTATTTCGGGGTGTGCGGGAAGTTACACACGTGAATCTCCTGGCTTCGTGTATCTTGGGGTGCGTGGGAAGTTTCACACGCAAAGTCAGCAGGGTACATGTATATCAGGGGTGCGCGGGAAGTTACACACGCAAATCACCTGGCTACGTGTATCTTGGGGTGCGTGGGAATTTTCAAACGCGATATCAGCAGGGTACGTGCATATCAGGGGTTCACGGAAAGTATCACACGCAATTCCATCATGGTACGTGTATTACAGGGGTGCGCGGGGAGCACCACACATGAATTGCACGTGTGGGTCCTCCCAGGTGTTCCCTCTACACCCTCCACGGCCCCTGCAGGAGGCTCACACCACAGGGGCCTACCTTGCACATGTCCTGCAGGCACCCCATCCACCAAGGCCATGCCCCCCAGCCAACCCACATGTCAACTTGCACTACTGCCCACCAACGCATGTCCCCCTGCACCCCCAGCCACCAGGGGCACCCTCCACCAGGCCCCCACCCATGTCTCTCACCACCCCCACCCCCCAGCAGTGCAGGGGCACCCTCCACCAGGCCCCCACCCATGTCTCCCACCACCCCCACCCCCCAGCAGTGCAGGGGCATCCTCCACCAAGCCCCCACCCATGTCCAATTCATGTCCCCATCACCCCCACCCCCCAGCACTGCAGGGGCACCCTCCACCAGGCCCCCACCCATGTCTCCCACCCCCCCACCCACCAGGGGGCACCCTCCACCAGGCCCTCACCCATGTCTCCCACCACCTCCACCCCCCAGCAGTGCAGGGGCACCCTCCACCAGGCCCCCATCCATGTCTCCCACCACCCCCCAGCAATGCAGGGGCACCCTCCACCAGGCTCCCACCCATGTCTCCCACCACCCCCACCCCCCAGCAGTGCAGGGGCACCCTCCACCAGGCCCCCACCCATGTCTCCCACCCCCCCACCCCCCAGCAGTGCAGGGGCACCCTCCACCAGGCCCCCACCCATGTCCAACTCATGTCCCCACCACCCCCACCCCCCAGCACTGTGGAGCACCTGCCAGCAGGCCCCCACCCATGTCCAACTCATGTTCCGCACCACCCCCACCACCCAGCAGTGCAGGGGCACCCTCCACCAGGCCCCCACCCATGTCTCCCACCACCCCCACCCCCCATCAGTGCAGGGGCACGCTCCACCAGGCCCCCACCCATGTCCAACTCATGTCCCCACCACCCCACCCCCCAGCACTGTGGGGCCCCTGCCAGCAGGCCCCCACCCATGTCCAACTCATGTCCCCACCACCCCTACCCCTCAGCAGTGCAGGGGCACCCTCCACCAGGCCCCCACCCATGTCTCCCACCACCCCCACCCCCCAGCAGTGCAGGGGCACCCTCCACCAGGCCCCCACCCATGTCTCTCACCACCCCCACCCCCAGCAGTGCAGGGGCACCCTCCACCAGGCCCCCACCCATGTCTCCCAAAACCCCCACCCCCCAGCAGTGCAGGGGCACCCTCCACCAGGCCCCCACCCATGTCTCCCAGCACCCCCACCCCCCAGGAGTGCAGGGGCACGCTCCACCAGGCCCCCACCCATGTCCAACTCATGTTCCCCACCACCCCCACCCCCCAGCAGTGCAGGGGCACCCTCCACCAGGCCCCCACCCATGTCTCCCACCACCCCCACCCCCCAGCAGTGCAGGGGCACCCTCCACCAGGCCCCCACCCATGTCTCCCACCACTCCCCATCAGTGCAGGGGCACCCTCCACCAGGCCCCCACCCATGTCTCCCACCACCCCCACCCCCCAGCAGTGCAGGGGCACCCTCCAGCAGGCCCCCACCCATGTCCAACTCATGTCCCCACCACCCCCACCCCCCAGCAGTGCAGGGGCACCCTCCACCAGGCCCCCACCCATGTCTGCCTTCCCCCCACCCCCCAGCAGTGCAGGGGCACCCTCCACCAGGCCCCCACCCATGTCTCCCACCACCCCCACCCCCCAGCAGTGCAGGGGCACCCTCCACCAGGCCCCCACCCATGTCTCCCACCACCCCACCCCCCAGCAGTGCAGGGGCACCCTCCACCAGGCCCCCACACATGTCCAACTCATGTCCCCACCACCCGCACCCCCCAGCAGTGCAGGGGCACCCTCCACCAGGCCCCCACCCATGTCTCCCACCACCCCCACCCCCCAGCACTGTGGGGCACCTGCCAGCAGGCCCCCACCCAGGTCCAACTCATATTCCCCACCACCCCCACCCCCCAGCACAGTGGGGCACCTGCCAGCAGGCCCCCACCCATGTCAAACTCATGTTCCCCACCACCCCCAACCCCCAGCACTGTGGGGCACCTTCCAGCAGGCCCCCACCCATGTACAACTCATGTTCCCCACCACCCCACCCCCCAGCAGTGCAGGGGCACCCTCCACCAGGCCCCCACCCATGTCTCCCACCCCCCAGCAGTGCAGGGGCACCCTCCACCAGGCCACCACCCATGTCTCCCACCCCCCACACCCCCCAGCAGTGCAGGCGCACCCTCCACCAGGCCCCCACCCATGTCCAACTCATGTCCCCACTACCCCCACCCGCCAGCAGTGCAGGGGCACCTTCCACTAGGCCCCCACCCATGTCTCCCACCACCCCCCAGCAGTGCAGGGGTACCCTCCACCAGGCCTCCACCCATGTCTCCCACCCCCCCCACCCCCAGCAGTGCAGGGGCACCCTCCACCAGGCCCCCACCCATGTCCAACTCATGTCCCCACCACCCCCACCCCCCAGCACTGTGGGGCCCCTGCCAGCAGGCCCCCACCCATGTCCAGCTCATGTTCCCCACCACCCCCACCCCCAGCAGTGCAGGGGCACCCTCACCAGGCCCCCACCCATGTCTCCCACCAACCCCACCCCCAGCAGTGCAGGGGCACCCTCCACCAGGCCCCCACCCATGTCCAACTCATGTCCCCACCACCCCCACCCCCCAGCACTGTGGGGCACCTGCAGCAGGCCCCCACCCATGTCCAACTCATGTCCCCACCACCCCCACCCCCCAGCAGTGCAGGGGCACCCTCCACCAGGCCCCCACCCATGTCTCCCACCACCCCCACCCCCCAGCAGTGCAGGGGCACCCTCCACCAGGCCCCCACCCATGTCTCCCACCACCCCCACCCCCCAGCAGTGCAGGGGCACCCTCCACCAGGCCCCCACCCATGTCCAACTCATGTCCCCACCACCCCCACCCCCCAGCACTGTGGGGCGCCTGCCAGCAGGCCCCCACCCATGTCCAACTCATGTCCCCACCACCCCTACCCCCCAGCAGTGCAGGGGCACCCTCCACCAGGCCCCCACCCATGTCTCCCACCACCCCCACCCCCCAGCAGTGCAGGGGCACCCTCCACCAGGCCCCCACCCATTTCTCTCACCACCCCCACCCCCAGAAGTGCAGGGGCACCCTCCACCAGGCCACCACCCATGTCTCCCATCCCCCCACCCCCCAACAGTGCAGGTGCACCCTCCACCAGGCCCCCACCCATGTCCAACTCATGTCCCCACCACCCCCACCCTCCAGCAGTGCAGGGGCACCCTCCACCAGGCCCCCACCCATGTCCAACTCATGTCCCCACCACCCCCACCCCCCAGCACTGTGGGGCACCTGCCAGCAGGCCCCCACCCATGGCCAACTCATGTTCCCCACCACCCCCACCCCCCAGCTGTGCAGGGGCACCCTCCACCAGACCCCCACCCATGTCTCCCACCACCCCCACCCCCAAGCAGTGCAGGGGCACCCTCCACCAGGCCCCCACCCATGTCTCCCACCACCCCCACCCCCCAGCAGTGCAGGGGCACCCTCCACCAGGCCCCCACCCATGTCTCCTACCACCCCCACCCCGCAGCAGTGCAGGGGCACCCTCCACCAGGCCCCCACCCATGTCCAACTCATGTCCCCACCACCCACACCCCCCAACACTGTGGGGCACCTGCCAGCAGGCCCCCACCCATGTCCAGCTCATGTTCCCCACCACCCCCACCCCCAGCAGTGCAGGGGCACCCTCACCAGGCCCCCACCCATGTCTCCCACCAACCCCACCCCCAGCAGTGCAGGGGCACCCTCCACCAGGCCCCCACCCATGTCCAACTCATGTCCCCACCACCCCCACCCCCAGCACTGTGGGGCACCTGCAGCAGGCCCCCACCCATGTCCAACTCCTGTCCCCACCACCCCCACCCCCCAGCAGTGCAGGGGCACCCTCCACCAGGCCCCCACCCATGTCTCCCACCACCCCCACCCCCAGCAGTGCAGGGGCACCCTCCACCAGGCCCCCACCCATGTCTCCCACCACCCCCACCCCCCAGCAGTGCAGGGGCACCCTCCACCAGGCCCCCACCCATGTCCAACTCATGTCCCCACCACCCCCACCCCCCAGCACTGTGGGGCGCCTGCCAGCAGGCCCCCACCCATGTCCAACTCATGTCCCCACCACCCCTACCCCCCAGCAGTGCAGGGGCACCCTCCACCAGGCCCCCACCCATGTCTCCCACCACCCCCACCCCCCAGCAGTGCAGGGGCACCCTCCACCAGGCCCCCACCCATGTCTCCCACCACCCCCACCCCCCAGCAGTGCAGGGGCATCCTCCACCAAGCCCCCACCCATGTCCAATTCATGTCCCCACCACCCCCACCCCCAAGCACTGCAGGGGCACCCTCCACCAGGCCCCCACCCATGTCTCTCACCCCCCCACCCATCAGGGGGCACCCTCCACCAGGCCCTCACCCATGTCTCCCACCACCCCCACCCCCCAGCAGTGCAGGGGCACCCTCCACCAGGCCCCCATCCATGTCTCCCACCACCCCCCAGCAATGCAGGGGCACCCTCCACCAGGCTCCCACCCATGTCTCCCACCACCCACACCCCCCAGCAGTGCAGGGGCACCCTCCACCAGGCCCCCACCCATGTCTCCCCCCCACCCCCAGCAGTGCAGGGGCACCCTCCACCAGGCCCCCACCCATGTCCAACTCATGTCCCCACCACCCCCACCCCCCAGCACTGCGGAGCACCTGCCAGCAGGCCCCCACCCATGTCCAACTCATGTTCCGCACCACCCCCACCACCCAGCAGTGCAGGGGCACCCTCCACCGGTCCCCCAACCATGTCTCCCACCACCCCCACCCCCCAGCAGTGCAGGGGCACCCTCCACCAGGCCCCCACCCATGTCCAACTCATGTCCCCACCACCCCCACCCCCCAGCACTGTGGGGCCCCTGCCAGCAGGCCCCCACCCATGTCCAACTCATGTCCCCACCACCCCTACCCCTCAGCAGTGCAGGGGCACCCTCCACCAGGCCCCCACCCATGTCTCCCACCACCCCCACCCCCCAGCAGTGCAGGGGCACCCTCCACCAGGCCCCCACCCATGTCTCTCACCACCCCAACCCCAGCAGTGCTGGGGCACCCTCCACCAGGCCCCCACCCATGTCTCCCAAAACCCCCACCCCCCAGCAGTGCAGGGGCACCCTCCACCAGGCCCCCACCCATGTCTCCCAGCACCCCCACCCCCCAGGAGTGCAGGGGCACGCTCCACCAGGCCCCCACCCATGTCCAACTCATGTCCCCACCACCCCCACCCCCCAGCACTGTGGGGCACCTGCCAGCAGACCCCCACCCATGTCCAACTCATGTTCCCCACCACCCCCACCCCCCAGCAGTGCAGGGGCACCCTCCACCAGGCCCCCATCCATGTCCAACTCATGTCCCCACCACCCCCACCCCCAGCACTGTGGGGCACATGTCAGCAGGCCCCCACCCATGTCCAACTCATGCCCCCACCAACCCCACTCCCCAGCAGTGCAGGGGCACCCTCCACAAGGCCCCCACCCATGTCTCCCACCACCCCCACCCCCCAGCAGTGCAGGGGCACCCTCCAGCAGGCCCCCACCCATGTCTCCCACCACTCCCCAGCAGTGCAGGGGCACCCTCCACCAGGCCCCCACCCATGTCTCCCACCACCCCCACCCCCCAGCAGTGCAGTGGCACCCTCCAGCAGGCCCCCACCCATGTCCAACGCATGTCCCCACCACCCCCACCCCCAGCAGTGCAGGGGCACCCTCCACCAGGCCCCCACCCATGTCTGCCTTCCCCCCACCCCCCAGCAGTGCAGGGGCACCCTCCACCAGGCCCCCACCCATGTCTCCCACCACCCCCACCCCCCAGCAGTGCAGGGGCACCCTCCACCAGGCCCCCACCCATGTCTCCCACCACCCCACCCCCCAGCAGTGCAGGGGCACCCTCCACCAGGCCCCCACACATGTCCAACTCATGTCCCCACCACCCGCACCCCCCAGCAGTGCAGGGGCACCCTCCACCAGGCCCCCACCCATGTCTCCCACCACCCCCACCCCCCAGCACTGTGGGGCACCTGCCAGCAGGCCCCCACCCAGGTCCAACTCATATTCCCCACCACCCCCACCCCCCAGCACAGTGGGGCACCTGCCAGCAGGCCCCCAGCCATGTCCAACTCATGTTCCCCACCACCCCCAACCCCCAGCACTGTGGGGCACCTGCCAGCAGGCCCCCACCCATGTACAACTCATGTTCCCCACCACCCCGACCCCCCAGCAGTGCAGGGGCACCCTCCACCAGGCCCCCACCCATGTCTCCCACCCCCCAGCAGTGCAGGGGCACCCTCCACCAGGCCACCACCCATGTCTCCCACCCCCCCACACCCCCCAGCAGTGCAGGCGCACCCTCCACCAGGCCCCCACCCATGTCCAACTCATGTCCCCACTACCCCCACCCCCCAGCAGTGCAGGGGCACCTTCCACCAGGCCCCCACCCATGTCTCCCACCACCCCCCAGCAGTGCAGGGGTACCCTCCACCAGGCCTCCACCCATGTCTCCCACCCCCCCACCCCCCAGCAGTGCAGGGGCACCCTCCACCAGGCCCCCACCCATGTCCAACTCATGTCCCCACCACCCCCACCCCCCAGCACTGTGGGGCACCTGCCAGCAGGCCCCCACCCATGTCCAGCTCATGTTCCCCACCACCCCCACCCCCAGCAGTGCAGAGCACCCTCACCAGGCCCCCACCCATGTCTCCCACCAACCCCACCCCCAGCAGTGCAGGGGCACCCTCCACCAGGCCCCCACCCATGTCCAACTCATGTCCCCACCACCCCCACCCCCCAGCACTGTGGGGCACCTGCAGCAGGCCCCCACCCATGTCCAACTCATGTCCCCACCACCCCCACCCCCCAGCAGTGCAGGGGCACCCTCCACCAGGCCCCTACCCATGTCTCCCACCACCCCCACCCCCCAGCAGTGCAGGGGCACCCTCCACCAGGCCCCCACCCATGTCTCCCACCACCCCCACCCCCCAGCAGTGCAGGGGCACCCTCCACCAGGCCCCCACCCATGTCCAACTCATGTCCCCACCACCCCCACCCCCCAGCACTGTGGGGCGCCTGCCAGCAGGCCCCCACCCATGTCCAACTCATGTCCCCACCACCCCTACCCCCCAGCAGTGCAGGGGCACCCTCCACCAGGCCCCCACCCATGTCTCCCACCACCCCCACCCCCCAGCAGTGCAGGGGCACCCTCCACCAGGCCCCCACCCATGTCTCTCACCACCCCCACCCCCAGAAGTGCAGGGGCACCCTCCACCAGACCACCACCCATGTCCAACTCATGTCCCCACCACCCCCACCCCCCAGCAGTGCAGGGGCACCCTCCACCAGGCCCCCACCCATGTCCAACTCATGTCCCCACCACCCCCACCCCCCAGTACTGTGGGGCACCTGCCAGCAGGCCCCCACCCATGTCCAACTCATGTTCCCCACCACCCCCACCCCCCAGCTGTGCAGGGGCACCCTCCACCAGGCCCCCACCCATGTCTCCCACCACCTCCAAGCAGTGCAGGGGCACCCTCCACCAGGCCCCCACCCATGTCTCCCACCACCCCCACCCCCCAGCAGTGCAGGGGCACCCTCCACCAGGCCCCCACCAATGTCTCCCACCACCACCACCCGCAGCAGTGCAGGGGAACCCTCCACCAGGCCCCCACCCATGTCCAACTCATGTCCCCACCACCCCCACCCCTCAGCACTGTGGGGCACCTGCCAGCAGGCCCCCACCCATGTCCAGCTCATGTTCCCCACCACCCCCACCCCCACCCCAGCAGTGCAGGGGCACCCTCACCAGGCCCCCACCCATGTCTCCCACCAACCCCAACCCCAGCAGTGCAGGGGCACCCTCCACCAGGCCCCCACCCATGTCCAACTCATGTCCCCACCACCCCCCACCCCACAGCACTGTGGGGCACCTGCAGCAGGCACCCACCCATGTCCAACTCATGTCCCCACCACCCCCACCCCCCAGCAGTGCAGGGGCACCCTCCACCAGGCCCCCACCCATGTCTCCACCACCCCCACCTTCCGCAGTGCAGGGGCACCTCCACCAGGCCCCCACCCATGTCTCCCACCACCCCCACCCCCCAGCAGTGCAGGGGCACCCCTCCACCAGGCCCCCACCCATGTCCAACTCATGTCCCCACCACCCCCACCCCCCAGCACTGTGGGGCGCCTGCCAGCAGGCCCCCACCCATGTCCAACTCATGTCCCCACCACCCCTACCCCCCAGCAGTGCAGGGGCACCCTCCACCAGGCCCCCACCCATGTCTCCCACCACCCCCACCCCCCAGCAGTGCAGGGGCACCCTCCACCAGGCCCCCACCCATGTCTCTCACCACCCCCACCCCCAGAAGTGCAGGGGCACCCTCCACCAGGCCCCCACCCATGTCTCCCACAACCCCCACCCCCCAGCAGTGCAGGGGCACCCTCCACCAGGCCCCCACCCATGTCTCCCAGCACCCCCACCCCCCAGGAGTGCAGGGACACGCTCCACCAGGCCCCCACCCATGTCCAACTCATGTCCCCACCACCCCCACCCCCCAGCACTGTGGGGCACCTGCCAGCAGGCCCCCACCCATGTCCAACTCATGTTCCCCACCACCCCACCCCCCGGCAGTGCAGGGGCACCCTCCACCAGGCCCCCACCCATGTCTCCCACCACCCCCTCCCCCAGCAGTGCAGGGGTACCCTCCACCAGGCCCCCACCCATGTCCAACTCATGTCCCCACCACCCCCATCCCCCAGCACTGTGGGGCACATGCCAGCAGGTCCCCACCCATGTCCAACTCATGCCCCCACCACCCCCACCCCCAGCAGTGCAGGGGCACCCTCCACCAGGACCCCACCCATGTCTCCCACCACCCCCACCCCCCAGCAGTGCAGGGGCACCCTCCACCAGGCCCCCACCCATGTCTCCCACCACCCTCCAGCAGTGCAGGGGCACCCTCCACCAGGCCCCCACCCATGTCTCCCACCACCCCCACCCCCCAGCAGTGCAGGGGCACCCTCCAGCAGGCCCCCACCCATGTCCAACTCATGTCCCCACCACCCCCACCCCCCAGCAGTGCAGGGGCACCCTCCACCAGGCCTCCAACCATGTCTGCCATCCCCCCACCCCCCAGCAGTGCAGGGGCACCCTCCACCAGGCCCCCACCCATGTCTCCCACCACCCCCAGCAGTGAAGGGGCAGCCTCCACCAGGCCCCCACCCATGTCTCCCACCACCCCACCCCCCAGCAGTGCAGGGGCACCCTCCACCAGGCCCCCACACATGTCCAACTCATGTCCCCACCACCCCCACCCCCCAGCAGTGCAGGGGCACCCTCCACCAGGCCCCCGCCCATGTCTCCCACCACCCCCACCCCCCAGCACTGTGGGGCACCTGCCAGCAGGCCCCCACCCAGGTCCAACTCATGTTCCCCACCACCCCCACCCCCCAGCACAGTGGGGCACCTGCCAGGAAGCCCCCACCCATGTCCAACTCATGTTCCCCACCACCCCCACCCCCCAGCACTGTGGGGCACCTGCCACAGGCCCTCACCCATGTACAACTCATGTTCCCCACCACCCCCACCCCCCAGCAGTGCAGGGGCACCCTCCACCAGGCCCCCACCCATGTCTCCCACCCCCCCACCCCCCAGCAGTGCAGGGGCACCCTCCACCAGGCCACCACCCATGTCTCCCATCCCCCCACCCCCCAACAGTGCAGGCGCACCCTCCACCAGGCCCCCACCCATGTCCAACTCATGTCCCCACCACCCCCACCCCCCAGCAGTGCAGGGGCACCCTCCACCAGGCCCCCACCGATGTCTAACTCATGTCCCCACCACCCCCACCCCCCAGCACTGTGGGGCACCTGCCAGCAGGCCCCCACCCATGTCCAACTCATGTTCCCCACCACCCCCCAGCAGTGCAGGGGCACCCTCCACCAGGCCCCCACCCATGTCTCCCACCACCCCCACCCTCAAGCAGTGCAGGGGCACCCTCCACCAGGCCCCCACCCATGTCTCTCACCACCCCCACCCCCCAGCAGTGCAGGGCCACCCTCCACCAGGCCCCCACCCATGTCTCCCACCACCCCCACCCCGCAGCAGTGCAGGGGCACCCTCCACCAGGCCCCCACTGTTAGGCGGAAACCTGTGCAGTTCCCTCTGGGACCACTGCAAAAGATTTAGGACTACAGGTGTTGCGATGAACCCACTTGGTAGCAGTCTGTACCACACAGATTCAATTGGTAGCTGTGGCTGAGCAGTCAGACTTCTCTCAAGAAAAGTTGGTCAGTATAGGGAGCATACAATATAGGGTAATTCTTCGCAGCAAAACGAGTAAACACGCAACCAGGCTTTAGTATAAAGATAGTAAGTTATTTATTGATAACAGAACGTCTACGAAAAATACTAAAGCGAATCACGGCAAATAATTCAAAATACAATTACTCTGCAAAATGGAATAAGCTCAATCCCCCGAAACACACTATCGACAACTCTAGGTTCTACGGCACCACTTATTTTCAGACAGAGGTGTATACCTCAACCCAGATGACACTCGAATATTTAGTGAGGAAGGGAGAGAAGAGAAAGGCAGGTAATGAAGTCAACACGGTTCGTACTGAAGCGGGTAAAAAATGCAAGGCAAGAAAGCATTAATCACACTAGATCATACAGTTCGGCGGCCAGGCCCACTCGGTGAGAGGCAAGGCACGATGTCCTGGAAAGTCTCTACGGATGATGCATTCAAGTCTTGTTTAGCAAATTGGTTAGCGTCAGGTTGAACCAGTTCAGAACAAAGAGTGAATAAAGCTTGGAGGCAACCCAACGGAACGGGGAGGAATCAGATACCTCACACGAACCGATCGAAAAGGGAAGCCAGGCGGGTACGGTACCTTGTTGTGGAAGACAGCTCCGACGGGGGCAGTTGTTCCTGGTGGTGGATGCACGACGGGTCTTGGCCAAGAGAAGAGATGCTCTCGTCGTCGAAGAGAAGATGTCCGGTGCACCACCAGGGAAGAAACCAGCCGCGGAGTGCTTCGTCACAAGGCACCACCTTTCGATCACGGTGCAGGAGTAGTGGCTATCCGGTTGCCGGGTGCTCTGCACGGGCAATTCGACCACTGCGTCCTGGGCGACCAAAAAGCACAAAGGAGAAGAAGACTGGTTGTTCCCACCAGCCAGGGAAAGAGCCTCTCCGGCAGGGAGATCTCTTCTGTCGTCGGGAGATTGTGAGACGATTCCGCAGGGCTCCACCGGAGGTGTCGTCGTGCAGGTCGATTCAGCGTTACCCTCGTCGGATTCTTTAGGTCCAGTGGCGACTTCCTGAAGATCCAGTCCCAAAGGCCCTGCTTTTATGCAGACGTACCCCATTCATTCAGCCTAGCTTGTCAATCAACACATGCTAAGTGGTGAGCGGGAAGGCTCACCACCTGGGCCAATCACTTCAGAGTGCGACCTGAGTTGGCAAGGCAACTCGGTCCAGGGTGTCTAAACCCCCTCCCACACCCCTGAGGTAACCCAGACAGAATGGCGCCACCTTCGCGGGTCTCTGTCCAGAGGCCCGCCAAAAGTGGAACAAAGGGCTCAACCTTTGGTTTAGGAGTCACAGAGAAAAACACAGACGCCATTTTACAACCCGAGTTCTGGCAGAAAATACCACTCGATAAACCTATTTAAGATAAGTAGATCGGTGGTACGTTGGAGATTAACGAAAAACAGTATCAATCTTCAACAATGGGACGGATCCCATAGGGTTATGCTCGGGGTCGAACATAACAAGTAGTTTCCACTGCCACCAGCCAAAACTCGACGAGGAGGGACGGGACAGTGCCCCCTCGAGTAACAGATCCAGGAGTAATCGTATTACCCCTACTAGCACGTCCACAATAAGATGGTTGGTACTAGTTCTGTTAGCAAATTTAGGTCTAGTAAAGCCAATGGTGACTTTACATGCCCGGGGAGACAGTAGTCAGTCCCCGGGTATGGAGTCTATGGTGGGGGGACCTGCTAGGGCGCCCCCGTGTCACGACACGTAGGGTGCAGAGTGACACACATAGAAAAACTTATGAGACCCTATGGAGTAAAAGACCCCATAGCCCATCGAACACATTGACATCTCAAAGGAATTACACACATACATGTCCAAGAGTGAGAGGAAAAGGGTCACACTCTTGGCAGGATGGGAAAAACAAACTCCAGAAATCCAGCAAAGCTGCTGGGGGACTCACTAGGTTAGGAAATTCAGCCTAAACAGAGAATTCTCCCTAACACCCACCCATGTCCAACTCATGTCCCCACCACCCCCACCCCCCAGCACTGTGGGGCACCTGCCAGCAGGCCCCCACCTATGTCCAACTCATGTTCCCCACCACCCCCACCCCCCAGCAGTGCAGGGGCACCCTCCACCAGGCCCCCACCCATGTCTCCCACCAACCCCACCCCCAGCAGTGCAGGGGCACCCTCCACCAGGCCCCCACCCATGTCCAACTCATGTCCCCACCACCCCCACCCCCCAGCACTGTGGGGCACCTGCCAGCAGGCCCCCACCCATGTCTAACTCATGTCCCCACCACCCCCACCCCCCAGCAGTGCTGGGGCACCCTCCACCAGGCCCCCACCCATGTCTCCCACCACCCCCACCCCCCAGCAGTGCAGGGGCACCCTCGACCAGGCCCCCACCCATGTCTCCCACCCCCCGACCCCCCAGCAGTGCAGGGGCACCCTCCACCAGGCCCCCACCCATGTCTCCCACCACCCCCCCAGCAGTGCAGGGGAACCCTCCACCAGGCCCGCACCCATGTCTCCCACCACCCCCACTTCCCAGCAGTGCAGGGGCACCCTCCACCAGGCCCCCACCCATGTCTCCCACCACCCCCACCCTCAAGCAGTGCAGGGGCACCCTCCACCAGGCCCCCACCCATGTCTCTCACCACCCCCACCCCCCAGCAGTGCAGGGCCACCCTCCACCAGGCCCCCACCCATGTCTCCCACCACCCCCACCCCGCAGCAGTGCAGGGGCACCCTCCACCAGGCCCCCACTGTTAGGCGGAAACCTGTGCAGTTCCCTCTGGGACCACTGCAAAAGATTTAGGACCACAGGTGTTGCGATGAACCCACTTGGTAGCAGTCTGTACCACACAGATTCAATTGGTAGCTGTGGCTGAGCAGTCAGACTTCTCTCAAGAAAAGTTGGTCAGTATAGGGAGCATACAATATAGGGTAATTCTTCGCAGCAAAACGAGTAAACACGCAACCAGGCTTTAGTATAAAGATAGTAAGTTATTTATTGATAACAGAACGTCTACGAAAAATACTAAAGCGAATCACGGCAAATAATTCAAAATACAATTACTCTGCAAAATGGAATAAGCTCAATCCCCCGAAACACACTATCGACAACTCTAGGTTCTACGGCACCACTTATTTTCAGACAGAGGTGTATACCTCAACCCAGATGACACTCGAATATTTAGTGAGGAAGGGAGAGAAGAGAAAGGCAGGTAATGAAGTCAACACGGTTCGTACTGAAGCGGGTAAAAAATGCAAGGCAAGAAAGCATTAATCACACTAGATCATACAGTTCGGCGGCCAGGCCCACTCGGTGAGAGGCAAGGCACGATGTCCTGGAAAGTCTCTACGGATGATGCATTCAAGTCTTGTTTAGCAAATTGGTTAGCGTCAGGTTGAACCAGTTCAGAACAAAGAGTGAATAAAGCTTGGAGGCAACCCAACGGAACGGGGAGGAATCAGATACCTCACACGAACCGATCGAAAAGGGAAGCCAGGCGGGTACGGTACCTTGTTGTGGAAGACAGCTCCGACGGGGGCAGTTGTTCCTGGTGGTGGATGCACGACGGGTCTTGGCCAAGAGAAGAGATGCTCTCGTCGTCGAAGAGAAGATGTCCGGTGCACCACCAGGGAAGAAACCAGCCGCGGAGTGCTCCGTCACAAGGCACCACCTTTCGATCACGGTGCAGGAGTAGTGGCTATCCGGTTGCCGGGTGCTCTGCACGGGCAATTCGACCACTGCGTCCTGGGTGACCAAAAAGCACAAAGGAGAAGAAGACTGGTTGTTCCCACCAGCCAGGGAAAGAGCCTCTCCGGCAGGGAGATCTCTTCTGTCGTCGGGAGATTGTGAGACGATTCCGCAGGGCTCCACCGGAGGTGTCGTCGTGCAGGTCGATTCAGCGTTACCCTCGTCGGATTCTTTAGGTCCAGTGGCGACTTCCTGAAGATCCAGTCCCAAAGGCCCTGCTTTTATGCAGACGTCCCCCATTCATTCAGCCTAGCTTGTCAATCAACACATGCTAAGTGGTGAGCGGGAAGGCTCACCACCTGGGCCAATCACTTCAGAGTGCGACCTGAGTTGGCAAGGCAACTCGGTCCAGGGTGTCTAAACCCCCTCCCACACCCCTGAGGTAACCCAGACAGAATGGCGCCACCTTCGCGGGTCTCTGTCCAGAGGCCCGCCAAAAGTGGAACAAAGGGCTCAACCTTTGGTTTAGGAGTCACAGAGAAAAACACAGACGCCATTTTACAACCCGAGTTCTGGCAGAAAATACCACTCGATAAACCTATTTAAGATAAGTAGATCGGTGGTACGTTGGAGATTAACGAAAAACAGTATCAATCTTCAACAATGGGACGGATCCCATAGGGTTATGCTCGGGGTCGAACATAACAAGTAGTTTCCACTGCCACCAGCCAAAACTCGACGAGGAGGGACGGGACAGTGCCCCCTCGAGTAACAGATCCAGGAGTAATCGTATTACCCCTACTAGCACGTCCACAATAAGATGGTTGGTACTAGTTCTGTTAGCAAATTTAGGTCTAGTAAAGCCAATGGTGACTTTACATGCCCGGGGAGACAGTAGTCAGTCCCCAGGTATGGAGTCTATGGTGGGGGGACCTGCTAGGGCGCCCCCGTGTCACGACACGTAGGGTGCAGAGTGACACACATAGAAAAACTTATGAGACCCTATGGAGTAAAAGACCCCATAGCCCATCGAACACATTGACATCTCAAAGGAATTACACACATACATGTCCAAGAGTGAGAGGAAAAGGGTCACACTCTTGGCAGGATGGGAAAAACAAACTCCAGAAATCCAGCAAAGCTGCTGGGGGACTCACTAGGTTAGGAAATTCAGCCTAAACAGAGAATTCTACCTAACACCCACCCATGTCCAACTCATGTCCCCACCACCCCCACCCCCCAGCACTGTGGGGCACCTGCCAGCAGGCCCCCACCTATGTCCAACTCATGTTCCCCACCACCCCCACCCCCCAGCAGTGCAGGGGCACCCTACACCAGGCCCCCACCCATGTCTCCCACCAACCCCACCCCCAGCAGTGCAGGGGCACCCTCCACCAGGCCCCCACCCATGTCCAACTCATGTCCCCACCACCCCCACCCCCCAGCACTGTGGGGCACCTGCCAGCAGGCCCCCACCCATGTCTAACTCATGTCCCCACCACCCCCACCCCCAGCAGTGCTGGGGCACCCTCCACCAGGCCCCCACCCATGTCTCCCACCACCCCCACCCCCCAGCAGTGCAGGGGCACCCTCGACCAGGCCCCCACCCATGTCTCCCACCACCCCCACCACCCAGCAGTGCAGGGGAACCCTCCACCAGGCCCCCACCCATGTCTCCCACCCCCCGACCCCCCAGCAGTGCAGGGGCACCCTCCACCAGGCCCCCACCCATGTCTCCCACCACCCCCCCCAGCAGTGCAGGGGAACCCTCCACCAGGCCCGCACCCATGTCTCCCACCACCCCCACTTCCCAGCAGTGCAGGGGCACCCTCCACCAGGCCCCCACCCATGTCCATCTCATGTCCCCACCACCCCCAACCCCCAGCAGTGCAGGGGCACCCTCCACCAGGCCCCCACCCATGTCTCCCACCACCCCCACCCCCACCCCCCAGCACTGTGGGGCACCTGCCAGCAGGCCCCCACCCATGTCCAACTCATGTTCCCCACCACCCCCACCCCCCAGCACTGTGGGGCACCTGCCAGCAGGCCCCCACCCATGTCCAACTCATGTTCCCCACCACCCCCACCCCCCAGCAGCGCAGGGGCACCCTCCATCAGGCCCCCACCCATGTCTCCCACCACCCCCCACCCCCCAGCAGTGCAGGGGCACCCTCCACCAGGCCCCCACCCATGTCTCCCACCACCCCCACCCCCAGCAGTGCAGGGGCACCCTCCACCAGGCCTCCACCCATGTCTAACACCCCCCCACCCCCCAGCAGTGCAGGGGCACCCTCCACCAGGCCCCCACCCATGTCCAACTCATGTCCCCACCACCCCCACCCCCCAGCACTGTGGGGCACCTGCCAACAGGCCCCCAACCATGTCCAACTCATGTTCCCCACCACCCCCACCCCCCAGCAGTGCAGGGGCACCCTCCACCAGGCCCCCACCCATGTCTCCCACCACCCCCACCCCCCAGCAGTGCAGGGGCACCCTCCACCAGGCCCCCACCCATGTCCAACTCATGTCCCCACCACCCCCACCCCCCAGCAGTGCAGGGGCACCCTCCACCAGGCCCCCACCCATGTCTCCCACCACCCCCACCCCCCAGCAGTGCAGGGGCACCCTCCACCAGGCCCCCACCCATGTCTCATACCCCCCCACCCCTCAGCAGTGCAGGGGCACCCTCCACCAGGCCCCCACCCATATCCAACTCATGTCCCCACCACCCCCACCCCCCAGCAGTGCAGGGGCACCCTCCACCAGGCCCCCACCCATGTCTCCCACCACCCCCACCCCCCAGCAGTGCAGGGGCACCCTCCACCAGGCCTCCACCCATGTCTCCCACCCCCCCAGCATTGCAGGGGCACCCTCCACCAGGCCCCCACCCATGTCCAACTCATGTCCCCACCACCCCCACCCCCCAGCACTGTGGGGCACCTGCCAGCAGGCCCCCAACCATGTCAAACTCGTTCCCCACCACCCCCACCCCCCAGCAGTGCAGGGGCACCCTCCACCAGGCCCCCACCCATGTCTCCACCACCCCCACCCCCCAGCAGTGCAGGGGCACCCTCCACCAGGCCCCCACCCATGTCCAACTCATGTCCCCACCACCCCCACCCCCAGCAGTGCAGGGGCACCCTCCACCAGGCCCCCACCCATGTCTCCCACCACCCCCACCCCCCAGCAGTGCAGGGGCAGCCTCCACCAGCCCCCCACCCATGTCCAACTCATGTCCCCACCACCCCCACCCCCCAGCAGTGCAGGGGCACCCTCCACCAGGCCCCCACCCATGTCTCCCAACCCCCCACCCCCCAGCAGTGCAGGGGCACCCTCCACCAGACCCCCACCCATGTCTCCCACCACCCCCACCCCCCAGCAGTGCAGGGGCACCCTCCACCAGGCCCCCACCCATGTCTCCCACCCCCCCACCCCCCAGCAGTGCAGGGGCACCCTCCACCAGGCCCCCACCCATGTCTCCCACCCCCCCACCCCCCAGCAGTGCAGGGGCACCCTCCACAAGGCCCCCACCCATGTCCTACTCATGTCCCCACCACCCCCACCCCCCAGCAGTGCAGGGGCATCCTCCACCAGGCCCCCACTCATGTCTCCCACCACCCCCACCCCCCAGCAGTGCAGGGGCACCCTCCACCAGGCCTCCACCCATGTCTCCCACCCCACCACCCCCCAGCAGTGATGGGGCACCCTCCACAAGGCCCCCACCCATGTCCTACTCATGTCCCCACCACCCCCACCCCCCAGCAGTGCAGGGGCACCCTCCACCAGGCCCCCACCCATGTCTCCCACCACCCCCACCCCCCAGCAGTGCAGGGGCACCCTCCACCAGGCCTCCACCCATGTCTCCCACCCCACCACCCCCCAGCAGTGCAGGGGCACCCTCCACCAGACCCCCACCCATGTCTCCCACCACCCCCACCCCCCAGCAGTGCAGGGGCACCCTCCACCAGGCCCCCACCCATGTCTCCCACCACCTCCACCCCCAAGCAGTGCAGGGGCACCCTCCACCAGGCCCCCACCCATGTCCAACTCATGACCCCACCCCCCCACCCCCCAGCACTGTGGAGCACCTGCCAGCAGGCCCCCACCCATGTCCAACTCATGTTCCCCACCACCCCCACCCCCCAGTAGTGCAGGGGCACCATCCACCAGGCCCCCACCCATGTCTCCCACCACCTCCACCCCCAAGCAGTGCAGGGGCACCCTCCACCAGGCCCCCACCCATGTCCAACTCATGTCCCCACCACCCCCACCCCCCAGCACTGTGGAGCACCTGCCAGCAGGCCCCCACCCATGTCCAACTCATGTCCCAACCACCCCCACCCCCCAGCAGTGCAGGGGCACCCTCCACCAGGCCCCCACCCATGTCTCCCACCACCCCCACCCCCCAGCAGTGCAGGGGCACCCTCCACCAGGCCCCACCCATGTCTCCCACCACCCCCACCCCCCAGCAGTGCAGGGGCACCCTCCACCAGGCCCCCACCCATGTCTCCCGCCACCCCCACCCCCAGCAGTGCAGGGGCACCCTCCACTAGGCCCCCACCCATGTCCAACTCATGTCCCCACCACCCCCACCCCCCAGCAGTGCAGGGGCAGCCTCCACCAGCCCCCCTCCCATGTCCAACTCATGTCCCCACCACCCCCACCCCCCAGCAGTGCAGGGGCACCCTCCACCAGGCCCCCACCCATGTCTCCCAGCACCCCCACCCCCCAGCAGTGCAGGGGCACCCTCCACCAGGCCCCCACCCATGTCTCCCACTACCTCCACCCCCCAGCAGTGCAGGGGCACCCTCCACCAGGCCCCCACCCATGTCTCCCACCACCCCCACCCCCCAGCAGTGCAGGGGCAGCCTCCACCAGGCCCCCACCCATGTCTCCCACCCCCCACCCCCCAGCAGTGCAGGGGCACCCTCCACCAGGCCCCCACCACTGTCTCCCACCCCCCCACCCCCCAGCAGTGCTGGGGCACCCTCCACCAGGCCCCCACCCATGTCTCCCACCACCCCCACCCCCCAGCAGTGCAGGGGCACCCTCCACCAGGCCCCCACCCATGTCTCCCACCACCCCCACCCCCCAGCAGTGCAGGGGCACCCTCCACCAGGCCCCCACCCATGTCTCCCACCACCCCCACCCCCCAGCAGTGCAGGGGCACCCTCCACCAGGCCCCCACCCATGTCCAACTCATGTCCCCACCACCCCCACCCCCCAGCACTGTGGGGCACCTGCCAGCAGGCCCCAACTCATGTTCCCCAGCCAACATGTCATCACAATCTAGATCCCTGGTCCCTATGGTCAGCCTCCAAATGCAAAACACCCACCCGAGTATTGCATCCACTCGCTCAGAAATGGCAATTACATGACAGAACACCAATTGCAAGTTTCGAAACAAACACATGTCCCTCACAAACACCCAATGGGTGTCAGTGAATCTCAAAACCCATATCATGATATGCATGAAACCAATGAGATGGTACTACACATTGAAGTTTGATAAAAAAAATATGTATTAAAGGAAACATAAATAGATTCAAAAATAAAGAAACAGGAATGGGAATGTACAAAAATGAAAAGAAGCATGTCCGTGAAAAAAAGCAAAACCAAAAATCATAATCCAAAGGAATGGTGTCCAAAGTCACTGTCCACAAAAGAAAATCCAATGGGAAATAATAATTGAAAGCCATTGCTCCATGGGTAAATTGTGAAAGAAAAATAA